>NC_057387.1:7560291-7860291 GCF_019320065.1 Cervus canadensis
ACTAAACTGACTGAGGAGGAACAAACATTTCTGAACTGACCACCATAAGCAAAGTGACTGACATGGTTGCAGTCATTTAGCCTAAAAATCACTGGAAGGATGAGAGCAGTTTATTAGGTTAATAGTTTCCATTACTGGGCTTCCCTGGTGGCTAAGAAGGTAAAGAATCTGCCTGCAATTAAGGAGACCCAGGTTTGATCCCTGGGTTGGGAAAATTCCCTGGAGAAGGTAATGGCTACCCACTACAGGATTCTTACCATGGACAGAGGAGCCTGGTGGGTTATGATCCATGGAATCACAGAGCTGGGCATGACTGAGTGACTAAGACACTCATACAAGCACCCATTGAGTGCTAGAGGATATGAATGGTAAATAAGGTAGATGCAAGTCCTACTCTCTGAAGAGTTTACAGTCTAATAAAAGAGACAGATTTATAAAAAGCTGTGAAGAAACAGTTCAATAAGAACTATGAAGGAATAGTGTTGTGAAATTGAAAAGTAATAACAGAACTAGAAACAAACCAGAGCTACTACTTTAGATATGGTGGTCAGTAAAGTATACATTGAGCTGACAATTTTGTGGAGATCTAAGAAATAAGAAGGAACTAACCACACACTCTGTAGCAAGAGGAAGGGGTGGACATTTCAGATCAAGGGAATAAAACATGCAATGATTCTGGGAAGAGAAAGCGTTTTTACCTGTTCCAAAGAATTCAAAGACAAGTGTGGCCAGAACACAGTAAGCACGGGGATAAACGGCAGCATGACTCAGGCAAGGGCCAGATCAGGCAGAGTGTTTTAGGTCATGGTGGAGAGTTGAATTTTAATCTAAGTGCAAAGGCAAACACTGTAAAAGGAAGATCCTAAGTGTGACTTGATTCAATTTATTTTCAAGAGATTTTTATTGTTCTTGCTGTTGTGTGAAAAATACATTGGAGGAGTGCCATAAGATTGCAATGATCACAGCTGCTGGGACTGACTTCATTTCAGGTCAAATGATCCAATTCTTCTCGCCATTTGGTCCAATACACACCATCTTCCAAGAGACTACTGCTATCAAATTTATCGTGCTTCTCATCCCTATTTTCCTAAGGCAACATCCAGAGGGTAGTTTCTTGAAATCCCATCAACTCTGGAATAGGCATTATTAATATTTTAAAACAAGGAATAAACAGAGGCTTAGAGAGGTAACTAAGTTGCCTAAATCATCCACCTAGCAAAAATCTGTTCCAGTTTTGAAGTAGGGACTTTCAGAATTTAAGGGAAACATGGTAACTACTATTCTACAGCAAACAGCTACTGTTACAGAATTAAGGGAAAAGGTTTGGGAGGAAGAGTATACATGCTAAGAAATACAAGGTCATTCAAAGGGGTAAAAACAGAAAAAAATAATTATTAAGTTCAGCTGTGAAAAAAATAATACAACTTTAGCCATACTTAGCAAACTAATACTTCTTTACATTATAGTCTATGAAAGATTCAATATCCTCTTTTTTCATTCAGTAGCGATAAATATACTGAGATAATATGGAACTGTGTGCATACTCAGTCATGTCCAGCTCTATGCAACCTCACAGACTGTAGCCAGCCAGGCTCCTCTATCCATGGACTTTTTCAGGCAAGAATACTAGAATGGCTTGCCATTTCCTACTCCAGGGAATCCTGCCAACCTAGGGATCAAACCCATGTCTCCCACAATAGCAGGTGGATTCTTTACCACTGAGCCACCCAGGAAGCCCAATAATCAAAACTATAGCCTAATAAATAAATTGTTCTTGTCCTTCCAATGATTTTTAGGACTCAATCTGTTTATAAACACCACCACACTAAGCAAAAAGTATCAATCTAAAAATTATAAGATTCGAAGTAAGAAAAAATAAAGTAACTATGAATTTATAGTTAAAACAAGTTGGAATCAAGATTGCCGGGAGAAATATCAATAACCTCAGATATGCAGATGACACTACCCTTATGGCAGAAAGTGAAGAGGAACTAAAAAGCCTCTTGATGAAAGTGAAAGAGGAGAGTGAAAAAGTTGGCTTAAAGCTTAACATTCAGAAAACTAAGATCATGGCATCTGGTCCCATCACCTCATGGGAAACAGATGGGGAGACAGTGGAAACAGTGTCAGACTTTATTTTTGGGGGCTCCAAAATCACTGCAGATGGTGACTGCAGCCATGAAGTTAAAAGACGCTTACTCCTTGGAAGGAAAGTTATGACCAACCTAGATAGCATATTAAAAAGCAGAGACATTACTTTGCCAAAAAAGGTCCGTCTGGTCAAGGCTATGGTTTTTCCAGTGGTCATGTATGGATGTGAGAGTTGGTCCATGAAGAAAACTGAGTGCCGAAAGATTGATGCTTTTGAACTGTGGTGTTGGAGAAGACTCTTGAGAGTCCCTTGGACTGCAAGGAGATCCAACCAGTCCATCCTGAAGGAGATAAGCCCTGGGTGTTCATTGGAAGGACTGATGCTGAAGCTGAAACTCCAATACTTTGGCCACCTCATGCGAAGAGTTGACTCACTGGAAAAGACCCTGATGCTGGGAGGGATTGGGGGCAGGAGGAGAAGGGGACGACAGAGGATGAGATGGCTGGATGGCATCCCCGACTCGATGGGCATGAGTTTGAGTAAATTCCGGGAATTTGTGATGTACAGGGAGGCCTGGTGTGCTGCGATTCATGGGGTCGAAAAGAGTTGGACATGACTGAGCGACTGAACTGAATTGAATCCTAAAATTTATCCTATTATTTAAGTGCAAGTACGTTAAAAATCAGAAACTGTACAGATTCTCAGACAACACCAATCATCCTTATACCTGGATTCCATTATTACTTTACCAACCAAAGAAAAGGCAACACAGGAATAATAACATTGGATCTTAAGATAGGAGTTCCTATCCTTACTTGATTACCAACAAAACTAATCTAATTTTGAATCACAGACTTAGTTTTATAATTTCTCCAATGTCTCAGCAGTAGCTTCCTAAATGCAGGAGCCCTATACTTGAGCCACCAGTCCTGCTGATGACCACTTCAGTAAAAACATACTCTATGGAAGACTAGGAGGGACCCCAAAGGATATTATGAAAAACAAAGGCTGCAGCTGTATTTCATATTATATAAATAAACAGAAATTGTGGTTTGTTACCAGGATCTTTTGAGAATGGAGAATGAGTTAGTATTTCTGTACTTGATCAATCCCAGGTGACGAAAAATGGGTGCTAAAATGGATTTTCTGAAAGAATAAGGTTGATGATTAATCTTAGACTGTGTTTGGTCAATGTTCAGTCGGCCAGGCTATCTCCATTATATTTCTGTATCTGTTCTCTGTAATGTCAATAAATATAATATCAGGACATGCTAGGAATAGTTTAAAAACTGGATAAGAAAAATTTTTTAAAAAGAAAATAAAAACTGGTTAAGAAAAGAACCTGAGCATTGTGAGAACTCATAATTAACTGTTAAAGAAATGAATGAACAATAAGCTTCAACGGACTTATCATTTTCTCTAAATCGAGCTGCTGAGTTGCAAAGGAGACACTATCAAGAGTCACAGAAATAGCAAAGTTTTTCAAAGAAATGTGTATGTATGTGTCTGTGTGTTCATGTGCAGATAAAAACACACATACATACCTGCACTCAAGGCAATACCAGTGCCACGGTGGCAAATGGACATCGCCATGGGAAGAGACCAGCTGAAAAGAAACACACAAAGGCAATTTATAAGAGGAATAGAGGACACCATTGTAGAGAATCCATCTTGGAAAAGAAAATATAAACTACTTTGGAAACAGGCAACTATTTATCACAAAGCAAAACCAAACAGCTTTCATATTTCTGTGTTTCCACTCTCCAGGTTAAAAGTAAGAAAATGATTTATTTAAGAAGTCCCTCCCTTTTCTAGACTGCATCACTAACAGAGATGAGAAATTAATTAAGACTCAAATTCCTTTCATAAAAGAAATAACATGGGTCAAAAACATCAATTAAAGTTGCATACAGTTAGAAAATAAACACTAGAATACAACCATCTGGGGCCTTCCTTTCCTCCAGTAGTAAGACAGAAGTAGAAGAAAACTTGAGTTTTATTTATCTACTGTTTCATATAACATAGTCATCCATGAACTTATTATATAACCAAAAATATCCAAATTGAGCATATCATTCACTCCCTAATAAATTACTTATCCCAAACTTAAAATCTAATTTTGCTGGATTTAGTATATGTTTCTTAAATCCACAAGTGTTTTGAAATACTCTGTCATCAAACCCTTTTAAAAATCATGTTCTCATCTATCTATCTGCCATGCTTTTCCTTAGAAGGATAAGCAATACTTCTATATTCTAGACCTAGTTCTCTTGCTCAAAAGAGAATTGGTTAGTAATATGAAAAGAACAGGCATCTTTGGATAAAGTTAACATTCATCCTGAAAAGTCAGCTTAGAGAATGTTGAGCATAATCAGACCATATAATCCACACTCTAAAGGAAAGGAATTCCAGTAGATTGAAAAGATCATGAAAATAAATTCTATGTAATAAAAATGACCACAGTAAAAAAAAGAGCAATGTCTATGTAATAAAAATGATCACAATACTAAGTGTAATAAATAATGTATGTAAAAAAAATTATATGTTAAAAAATGGTTACAGTATTAAAAAAAAAAATAATGTCTAAAGAAACCAAGAAAACTGGCTAGACACCACTCTAGATTAACTCAGACTAACAAGATAAATATAAAAGGCAGAAGAAGAGCCTCGTAACAAAGGACGAGGAGAGAACAATGGCATAATTTGGTCAGAAGAATCAGGAGACTAAAACCCAGAATGAGCTGAGGCTTGCAAAAATGTCAAGGACAACAAAAAGGGGCTTTTAAGATTGTACTCAGGGAAAGAAAGCCTCCTAACTAGGGTTGACAATTTTATGTTAATGGATGACAGAGTGCAAAGCAGATTGCTCAACTATTTTATTTGTCAAAGAGAATGATTATCAGACTAAAAAAGACAGAACAAATATTGATTTGAGAGAACTGGGGGTGGGGTGGGGAGTGGGGAAATAATAAGACACTACTTAGCATTCCAAATGCACTTAGGACTCCTGGCCAGATGAATTAAACCCCAAGGGCTAACACATGAAATATAACCACTGATCTTATAATCTTTAAGAAATACTGAATGGAAAATGGGAATGATATGAAGTCAAATGTTAACCTAACTTTAAAAAATGGTTAAAATCATAGGCTGGTTAGCCTAGTACCGAGCTGCTAAAGGAAATTTTATTTTCTAAATAATCATGATAGTATTTCCAGTCCCATATGATCTTCTAGAATCTTGTCACTCCTCATCACACCGTATTTATATTTAGCCCCTTGACTCTGGGCAGGACTTCATGACCGACTACCTCATGATACAGAGCACAGCAGATCTGGCATTGCATGACTTCCAAATCACTTGCACTCCTTCCATCACTCCATCCTTCTCTCATGCTGTAAGGAAGACTGAAATAGTCTATGCAGAGAGATCAAGTAGAAAGATCCATGCAGAGAGAAAATGAAGGCCCCTCTAAAAGCCAGAATCAATCCAAGACATGTGAGTAAACGAATCTTCAAATTATTTCAGCCCCAGTTTGTGTTTTCTCGTTGAGGCCTCAGACATCATGAGGCAGAGACTAATAGGTCACCCCCAGTATTTCCTTCTGAACATATGTAAGAGTCTAGCACAGAAAATCAAGATTGATTAACTCAGTTAGAGAAAAGTGACGACTAGAAGCCAGTAAGATTTCCTTTAGGAAAATTTTTTTTCAGGAAATACTGAGATCCTTTTCAACACAGGTTATATCTTATTCACCTTTGTATTTCAACTTCAAAAAGAGTACCAAGTGCACTGAGCAATTAACAAACAGCTCCTGATTTGAAGAGTGTTGATCTTTCCCCTTTTTTTGACTGTTAGTAGAATGTTAACCAAGAAAAAGCTAGAGACATAGGCTGTATGAATTTCAGCCAGTGATCTAACAATCATGCTGCAAACAATACCATCAAAAAAGCAAAAAGCAAAGAAGATATATAAATGGCCAGTAAGTATATGAAAAGATGTTCAACATCACCAATCATCAGAGAAATGCACATCGAAATCACAATGAAATACCTCTTCACATTCATTAGGATGGTTGTTATTAAAACAACAAAAACAGTCAATCACAAGTGTTGGCGAGGATGTGGAAAAACTGGAACCCTTGTGCACACTGCTGGTGGAGATGTAAAAAGTACTACTGCCCCTACAGCCAATACATTGTTTTCTCAAAAAATTAAGTATAGAATTACCATAATCCAGCAATTCCACTTCTAGGATATACCCCTAAAGAATTGAAAGCAGAGATTCAAAGAGATATCTGTGTGCCCATGTTCGTAGCAGCATTATTCACAATAGCCAAAAGATAGAAACAATTCAGATGAATAGATAAGCAAAAAGTGGCACATATGTACAATGGGATATTATTCAGCCTTAAAAAGAAATAGAATTCTGATAGATTCTTCAACACAGTTTAACCTTGAGGACATTATACCAGATGCAATAAACCAGATACAAATGCACAAACATCATATGATTCTACTTTATGAGGTCCCTGGTAGCTCAGGGGGTAAACAATCCGCCTGCAATGTGGGAGACCTGGGTTTGATCCCTGAGTTGGGAAGATCCCCTGGAGAAGGAAATAGCAATGCACGCCAGTATGCTTGCCTGCAGAATCCCCATGGACAGAGAAGCTTGGTGGGCTACAGTCCATGGGGTCGCAAAGAGTCAGACACAACTGAGTAACCACGCACAGCACACAGGGCAGTCAAATCTATAAAGACGGAAATGCGAATGGTGGTTGCCAGTGGCCGGGGGAATGGGAATTACTGTACAGAGTTTTGGTTTGGGAAGATGAAAAGATTCTGGAGATGAACAGTAGTGATGGTTGCACAACAATGGAATGTACTTAATGCCACTGAACTGTACACTTAAAAATCAATAAATCAATAGACTGCTTAAGTTTGTTATGTATATTTTACCACAAATTTTAAACAAGGTTAAAAGGCAACCCAACATAAAAATGAGCATAGGACTTGAATATTCATTTCTCTAAAGAAGATATACAGGTGGCCAGAAAACACATGAAAAGACATTCAACATCAATAAAGGTCATCAGGGGGACAAAAAATGGGCTTTGATCTATTTTACATAGTTCATGATAGAACTAGAGCCACTGTGCAGAAGATATAAGTTATAGTAAGTTCAATAAAATAAGGGTCTTTCTGATAGTAAGAGAAATTTCCAAACTGGTAAAGGGTGATATGAGTTTCTTGTCACTGGAGGTATGCAAGCACAAGTAGACATTTGTTTACAAAAATATTGCAGAGGAAATTTACTCATTTGTGGCTTTTAAACTTTTTTCTTTTTTTGAGTAGCACCCTTTCTTCAAAAACAAAATCCTTAGTCAAGTTGCTTTGGTTGTAGCCAGGTCTAAGGGCCTACAGTACAATCTGCATGTTGGCCAGCCCCACACAACTACTCACAGAAGTGGGTAATTGTGATACTTAATGAAGTATCCCAAGCCCCAAGCAGCACTCTTAAAACCAATGTGGTTGAAAATTAAATTAAAATCTAAGAACTCTTTCAACTCTAAATTTTTAAAATATTTTTCTAGCATATTTTAAAATGACTTGTTTTCCTGAAAATGTAATTCCCTATATATACTTTTGCTTTGATAGTGACAATTTACTAAGCGATAAAGAATACTTCAGAAAGGTTAACTTAACCATATATTTCCATGCTACCTCCAAAAATTTATAAAAGTTATAACAGAAAATATGACTCCAGATATCTCAGATATCTTACCCAGACATATCACCTTGGAAACAGCCCCATGTTTCCTGTTGTTTCTTTTCTTTTTTTCCCATGAGTATGTCTAGAGTTTCATAATCAGAAGAGCAAAGTAGTTTAAGTCTCATCCCACTAGCTTATTATCATTTGTTAATATGACTTGTGAAAAAAGGCCAGAGCTTTAAATATAGACTCAACATAATCTGACAAGTTCTTCTTCATTATAATCCTCCCTCAAATCTTTCACCTCTTAAAAAAAAGTTTTACCATAAAGTAGCAAAGATTGAGATCACTTATTCGTCGTCTTCTGTTTTAGTAGACTGTCCAATTTCTACAATCAGAATTATTTCAGGAATCTAGTTTGGAAAAAATCTGAAGGGTTGTGGTATTTGTGGAGGTGGTTAAAAAATGACCAGCTTCCCTGTCAGGAATCCAAGAAAATACGGTAGCAGGACTCAAGATGCTTTGCTGTGTTAGGAGTTTTTTGGGAAGACACTAGCACAACAGCCATCAATGCTACTTCTGAGGACAACAAATTAACAGAAATAGATGTACGTATATGTATATACTCATATATACACATGTACATGTATTTGTATGTGTCTGTGTGTTCATACATATATATCACAGCTCTGTCAGAAAAAGTCTAGAAGCAATGATATCCTGTTAGCAGTGAGCACATCTAGCACCCAGATCTTGATTTCACAGGGGTCATCTTGAAAAATTTCCACCAGCCAAGTCTGGGACAATCTGAACATCAAAATAAATCAGAGTAACAGTGTAACTCTGGGTAAGACAAAAACTGTGAAGTAATGTGGTGGGGGAGGAGTGTGTGTGTGTGTGTATAAAACGTATCTATTCCTAGTCTGTGTGTGTGTGTGTGTGTGTGTGTGTGTGTGTGTAAAACATATCTATTCCTAGTTTCTGACACAGAGCTCTTAAAACCCTTATCAATCTCCTCACTGATATGAGTGCTAGGAGTATCTTTTTATTTGGTCTTTGACTCTGGTTCCCAACACACAGTTCCTAAATCCCTTAGAATTTCCTGGGAGGTAAGAGTGACCTCTGTTCTAATGAGGTGACTCTGGATGGGGGCTGGTTGCCAGAAAGACCAAACCATGACCAGAAGCTTGGACCTTTCTGCCCCAACCCCACCTCCTTCCAGGGAAGGAAGGGCTAGAGATTAAGTTAATAACTGATCATGACTACATGATGAAGCCTCCATAAAAATTTCCAAAGTACAGGGTTTGGGAAGTTTTCAGATTGGTAAATACGTTCACATATCAGAAGGATAATGCACCAACTCCATGGAGACAGAAGCTCCTGTGCTCAGGATCCTTCTAGACACAGAGGGACCTAAAAGAGCACCTGGCTATTCATCTGTATCATCTGTAATACCCTTTATAATCATAGTAAACTTAAGTAAATGTTTCCAAGTTTCTTGAGCCATTTTAACAAATCACTGAACCCAAGGAGGAGGTTATGAGAACTCTTGATTTATAGATGGTTAGCCAGAAGTACCAGGTGGTGCTAGTGGTAAAAAAAACCTGCCTGCCAATGCAGGAGACCTAAGAAACATGCGTTCGATCCCTGGGTCAGGAAGAACCCCTGGAGAAGGGAAAGGCTACCCACTCCAGTATTCTTGCCTAAAGAACCCCATGGACAGAGGAGCCTGGTGGGCTACAGTCCATGGGGTCGTGTACAGTCAGACACGACTGAGCGACTAACACTTTCAGTTAGAAGTACAAGTGACAAGCTGGGATTTGGGATTGGCATCTGAAGTGGGAGGCAGTCTTGTGGGACTGAACCCCTACCTGTGGGGTCTGTGCTATCTCCAAGTAGTTAAACAACTAAATGTAATACATGATCCTCAGTCGGATCCTGGACCTATAAAGGACATTTTGGGACATGTGGCAAAATCTGAATGGGACCTGAGGATTACGTGATTAACACAGGATCAATGTTAATTTTCTGACTGTGATGGCTGTAGTATGGAGAGTTTCCTCGAATTAAGAAACATACACTCAAGTATTAAGGGACTGCAGCAGACAGAAGATGTCCACACTCTAATTCCTGAAACTTGTGAATATTTACCTTAAATAGCAAAGGGGAATTAAGGTTGCAAGTGAAATTAAATAATAAGCTCACCTTAAGATAAGAAGGCTATCCTGGATTATCTGGATGGGCTCAATATAATACAAAGGGTCCTTAAAAGTGGAAGGGGCTGGCAGAAGGAGGGAGTCAGAGAAGAAATGTGACAATGAAGCAAGTTCAAAGTGATATGATGGTAGAACCTGACACATCACTGCTGGTTTTGAAGATGGAGGAAACAGGTTCCAAGCCAAGGAACTCAAAACAGCCTTCAGAAGCTGGAGAAAGTAACATAACACTCCTCCCCAGAGCCTCCAGAAATGAATGCAGCCCTGCCAACACCTTAATTTTAGCCCTGTTAGACCTAAGCCAGACTTTGAACTACAGGACTATAAGATAATAAATGTGTCATTTTAAGTTACTAAGTTTGTGATCACTTATGACAGCAGCAACAGAAAACTAACACAGGAGTAATGGAGTATCATCATCGCTGCACTTTTTAAAAATCATTCAGACATGTTAACACATTGGGAGTCTGCATAAAGGTATACAGAAACACAGCACACTATTTCTGCAACGTTTATGCAAATTTCAAATGATTTCAAAATAATTTTTTTTAATTAATAGGAATTACATTTTGACTTACCTCCAGAACTTTTACCTGCTACTACTAAATTCCCTGGTTCCAGAGCCCTTACCTGTAGATGCTGATATGCGGTGACAAAGGACGGTTTGAACTAGTGTTCTTACTCCAGAACCTCTCCATCTCTTCTTTGGCCGTGGTTCCCAAAGGAACAGCACTAAAATAAAACCAAAAGGTTTAAATGATTAAAAGTAAACTTGGTTTAAAATTTCACATAATAAAAAGTTAAAGGTAAGCTGGGCTAGATGAACCCATATATTAAGAAAACGTGTCTGTCCACTCACCTTATCTTTCTGCCAAGTATGACTCAGCTACTAATAACCTCAACCACCCAATGAGGCATATTAGAAAGCAACTCTTCTTTTCAATCCCCCAACACCCAAGTACAGTAATGGAAGATTAACTTTCTTGTTGGGCAGCAAGGCAAATACAGTATTTCAAAGCCATTTACATATCACCCAGGTCATGTGTGATATCTCATACATTACCACCTGCTTTCATCCAGCTCTTCAAGACTCCTTTCCCCAAGTTCTCAAAAACTGAGAACTAGATTCAGTTCAGTACCTCTAAATAGTTTCATGATTTTTCTTGTCACTAGGCTAGGCTGAAGAAAGTCAAAGAGGAGAGTGAAAAAGTTGGCTTCAAACTCAACATTCAGAAAACTAAGATCATGGCATCTGGTCCCATCACTTTAGGGCAAATAGGTGGGGAAACAATGGAAACAGTGTCAGACTTTATTTTTTTGGGCTCCAAAATCACTGCAGATGGTGACTGCAGCCATGAAATTAAAAGACACTTGCTCCTTGGAAGAAAAATTATGACCAACCTAGACAGCATATTAAAGCAAGAGACATTACTTTGCCAACAAAGGTCCGTCTAGTCAAAGCTATGGTTTTTCCAGTAGTCATGTACAGATATGAGAGTTGGACTATAAAGAAAGCTGAGCGCAGAAGAATTGATGCTTTTGAACTGTGGTGTTGGAAAAGACTCTTGAGAGTCCTTTGGACTGCAAGGAGATCCAACCAGTCCATCCTAAAGGAAATCAGTTCTGAATATTCATTGGAAGGACTGATGCTGAAGCTGAAACTTCAATATTTTGGCCACCTGATGTGAAGAACTGACTGACTTGAAAAGACCCTGATGCTGGGAAAGATTGAAGGCGGGAGGAAAAGGGACGACAGAGGACGAGATGGTTGGATGGCATCACCAACTCAATGGACATGAGTTTGAGAAAGATCCAGGAGTTGGTGACGGACAGTGAAGTGTGGCATATTGCAGTCCACGGGGTTGCAAAGAGTCAGACGACTGAGCGACTTAATTGAACTGAGGCTAGGCTGAAGCCAATTCTTAGACAGCTATGTTCAACAATTTAATTTACTATGTACCTACATTAAACATGATCCATCCCCCTCAAGAAAAATATTTCCCCATACATTACTTATACATTACAAAAGTTAAAAACAACTCCATACTGGGAAAAAACTTAGCACACATTTCCATATTTAAATTGCCAAAGTTAAAATCACTGACAAAGAGGCAAATGATATCATATGTCCCTGATGTGATATACTGAGGATAAAACATCATTAACGTATTACTCCTGCCAAAAATGCATAACCTAAATCATCAGAAAACAATCAGACAAATCTAACTTGAGAGAAACTCTGAAAAATAACTGACCTGTATTCTTGAAAAATGTCAATGTCATAAAAGACAAAGAAGGCCAAGAAATAGTTCCAGATTAAAGGATACTACAGAAATATGACAACTAAATATAATATGTGAGCCTAATTAGATCCTGGATAGGGGACAGACAGACTGTTTGGGACAAATGAAAAATCCGAAAATTGACTGTGTATCAGGTAAGATTGGTCAAAGTTAAATTTCCTGAGTTTGATAACTGCATTTGTATAATTATTCTGTGTTTTATAAGATAATTTTCTTGTTTTTAGGAGAAACTGGGGTTTATTTTGCTGCGCTGTGAGGTATGTGAGATCTTATTTCCCTGACAAGGGATCAAACCCATGCAGTGGAAGTGTGGAGTCCTGATTACTAGAATGCCAGGAATTCCCTTAGCAGAAGTATTTAGAAGTAAGAGGTCATGATGTCTGCAACTTAATCTCAAAGAATGCAGAGAAAATCACAATAATTAAATTGTGCTGAACCACACTAAATTGTCAGTATTACACAAGTTTTGAGCTACAAAAATATAATTTCATATGGCACAACCAAAAATATAGAGCAATATGTAAACACAGCAAAACGTTAACAATTGAGAATATAAGTGAAAGGTATGTAGAACTTCCTTGTACTATTTTTCCAACTTTTCTGAAAGTACAACGTATTTCTACTCTTTTTTTTTTTCCCAGTTGCGTTGCTCAGCTTGCAGAATCTCAGTTCATGGAACAGGGATTGAATCCAGGCCACCACAGGGAAAGCCTGCAATCCTAACCACTAGGCAACCAATGAACTCCCTAAAAGTACAAAATATTTCTAAAATTAAAAGTTAAAAAGGGGGATAAAAAAATAAGTAAAAAAGTTATGCTGCAACTACTGAAACCCTCATGCCCTAGAGCCTGTGCTCTGTGATAAGAGAAGCCACTGCAGTGAGATGCGCCTGCACTGCAACTAGAGTAGCCCCTGCTTGTCACAACTAGAGAAAAGCCCACATCGCAGTGAAGATCCAGTACAGACGAAAATAAATAAATTTTAAAAAAAGTTAAGGGGGACTTCCCTGGTAGTCCAGTTAACACTCCACCCTTCCAATGCAGGTGCATGGGTTCAATCCCTGGTCAGGGAAGTTCCACATGCTGTGGGGCATGGCCATAAATAAATATTTAAAAAATTTTATAACAAAAAAAAACATACAGAGGCAAGTGTTGAGGTCAACAGACTATAAATAAATATTATAAGAAGAAACAGATTTAAATACTAACTCCTGGGAGCAGCCCAAAATTAAAGGTTACAAGAAAAAGGAAGTACAAAAGGAAGAAAGACGAGACAGAAGAGAATTAAATATCAAGAAAGGAACCAAAAAATGGAGCAAATAAATGAAGTTAAAAATAGCAGAAAAGCTTAAAGTGAGGAAAGCTAAGAAAAGACCAAAGATATATTCAAAAATTCCTTCTTTCTTCTACAACCAGATAAGAAAAATAGAGACCATGGTCACTAAATTTTCAGCCAACCATCTACAATTACCTGCTTTCGTACATATCCCCAAAATCTCAGTCAAAAACCTACTGCTTTTCTCAGATGAGAAAAAGTTTAAATAATAATAATAATCTCCACAGATTTAGGAACTTACTTTCTGATACAGAGCTGAGGACTAAGGTGGGCACGAAGGCAATGACGGCCAACATGTCTGCAAGATAAGACAACCAACAGTTAATAAACATTTAGTATATTTAGTATATATATAATATATATACATGTAGTATATATACATATAGTATATATAGTATACATTTAGTATATATATAATATATATTCATTTAGTATATATTTAGTATATCAACTTCTCTATTTTTGTACTGTGTAAGACTTTAGGGTGGAGGGGAAAATTAGGAATAAGATGAAAACAAGGACAGTATCAGGATTTTGAGATTTTTCTTCTAGTTGGAAAGCTTCAATTTTAATAACTTGAGAATAATCACAAATATTATTTTCAAATGCAAAATAAGGTTTTAGCTAAACACAAATAATACAAGGTGAAAGAATAATCAGAGTTGGTTATTACTCAACAAGGAAATATAGAAAGTAGGACTTCTCTGGTGGTCCAGTGGTTGAGACTCCATACTCCCAATGTAAGAGGCACAGGTTCAATCCCTGATTAGGGAACTAGGGTCCTACATGCCACAAGGGGCGGCCAAAAAAAGAAATATAGAAAGCTATTTTTTTTCAAGCTAGGTCTTAACAGAGGTGATGGTTAAAAGACAGGGTTTTTCCTAAAAAAAAGAAAAAAAAAGAAGGAAAAAAAGGGCAGACAGACAGAATAAGCCACTGGCAACACCAAGAACTGTGTGTGCGCTGTGCTGTGCTAAGTCACTTCAGCCATGTCCGACTCTTTGCGACCCCATGGACTGTAGCCCACCAGGCTCCTCTGTCCAAGGGATTCTCCAGGCAAGAATACTGGAGTGGGTTGCCATGCCCTCCTCCATGGGACCCTCCCCACCCAGAGATTGAACCCACATCTCTTTATATCTTCTGCATTCGCAGGTGGGTTCTTTTAGCACTACAGCCACCTGGGAAGCCCCCCAAGTACTATACAGCTTAGCTAAAGCAGACAACTGCTGCAAATGGATCATTTAGAAGGTTTAAAGAATAGGGGTTTGAAGAGTGAGGGTCCTAAGTATTAAACTGTTTTTTCAGGGAACTACCATCAGGTTCTAGACAACCCGGATGAACTTGAAGTGAAAAAGGCCATCATACAATAATGCAAAAAATATGAGAACGCAGATTTCTCTGCTATCCACATGAAGAGGTACTTAAAGAGGACACACAAGCTTGCCACTAAAACGCTGCTATTTTTTAAACAGCAATCAATACCAGAACTGCTCTTCAAGTCCAAGACTAAAATGTGCCCAGCCATTCTACCTAGAGAGGCTCTGATCCAGAGTTTACATGGTATCATGAAAAACACATGACCACTACACCCCTTTAATTCACATTATATCGAATCTTTATTTAAGAAAGGCATCAGAATGAAGCTCCAGGGCCAAAACTAAAAATATACTGAGATTCTACAAAAGTTTACCATATATCCACTATGTACCATGGGGGATGGATACAAGATCACGTTAAGATCCAACACTTCTAAAAAAAGTGCATGATGTCCCTCACACCACTGATATTAGAGGCATAAACATTTCAAGAACCTTATGTTTTACACTAGAAAACTAGAAGTGCCCACTACTGGAAGAAAAAATAATCCAACCAACACTTCCTTCAGCTCTTCCCTCTTCCCAGCTTTGGAGGCAAGGGGTAAATACAGACATTGTGCACCCAAGACTCCCAGAAAGAAAGAAGTGGGAACAAATCTCTTTATATCAATTGAAGTAATTGTGACTCTGAAGTTGCAGGGCACGCATTCCTCACACCAGGCTAGGTCCAGTCACTCAGCTACCCAGCAAGAGTTTTCAGATGTGGGTTGGAATCTACAGCACTCTCTGTCTAGTGCTATTGTTTCCCAGACAAATACCAATATAAACTTTCCACAAGGCCCTAACAGAATCTGGTTGCACAACTACATAACCTTATTTGAAATATGACAAGAGTAGATATCTAATCTATCCTTGCCTTTCATGTGAAACCAGAAACCCTGAAAAGATTTCTTTTCCAAACCAGGAATAGCACTTTATGTTATAGCTAGAAAGTAATAGTAGTTGCCTTGTTTTGTTTTTAACAAACCAGAACTTATAATTTCCAGTTAGTGCTGGAAATGCACTATGTATGTCTCCCCCTAAATGTAATCATTGCTCAAATTGTTTCTGAAGCTCTTTCCTGTATCGAGGCAACAGTAATGTAGAAAGAACACTGGACAAAGTAATAAAAGCGAGACTGGAGGTCTAGATTGCCCTAAACTGTATAGTGGGTAACTGAGCTTCAGCTTTTTCATTTATAAAATGGGATTGATAAAACCTACATTATTGATTACTAGGAGGATAACATGAGAAAATGTATATAGGAAAGCACTCTCTAAACTGCACTATACCATATACATGTAGTTTATTAATATTTCACTGGTTTCCCAAAGGTCTTTAGAATTCACATCACATTCTCTTTAAAATTCTTTGTGGTGTAAAAATCTTAATCTGCTGAAAATGGATCTGACTTCTGGAAAAAAACAAAAGTTATTCAAAGCCGTCTATGTCATCAAATTAAATAAAAAACATTTTTAGTCCAAAACAAGATATGAGTATAATATAATGACTTTCTTTTGCACATCCTCTACACCTGATCTGATGGCACACAAAAACTTAGTTTCATAAATGTCTGAGGTTAACAACAACATTAAAATACATAATCTTCAAGGACACAATGAAGAGCAATCATTTATACACAAAAGTTCTGATTAGCTGTATGAGCATCCAACCAAATTCAGCAAGAACTCCTGAACTGATCTCATACCACCACCAATTTCTTCCCTATCATTCAATATAACCAGTTAAGTTACTGAAAAAGAAAGCTGACTTCATCAATCATCTGCCTAAAAGTCTTTAACAGCTCCCCACTGATGACAAGGTTCATACCACAGTCAAACAAGGTCCTTCTCAACATGACCCAATCCAATTCTCTAGAACTATTCCCCACCAAGTTCCCTTCAGTCCTCTATACTACCAAACTGAAAGTTACATTACCCACAGACAGAGCAATAGTTTCTTTTGATCACATGCCTTTGCTCAGGCTATTCTGAGTGGACCTCCCTTACAGTCTGATAAACTCATCCTTCAAGACCCAGCAACTCCCAAATGGCAACTTCACTTCTTTAGCCTTACCTGCTGCACCTGCCAAGCTCCCAAAGCAATTGTTCATATCTCTAAATCAAAATTAGGTTACTTATTAATTAATCTATTAATCTCCTTTGCTAAACTTTGAGTTCCCCCAAAATAGAATGGAATACTTTACATCTACAGCACCTATAACAACATGACTCATAGAACAGGCTCAAAAAAATGGTCTGTGAATGAGTATGCTTATTTTAAAAAGCAGTCTTGGGAAAGGGGATCGGGATGAGGAATACATGCAAATCCATGGCTGATTCATGTCAATGTATGGCAAAAACCACTACAATATTGTAAAGGAATTAGTCTCCAACTAATAAAAATAAATGGAAAAAAAATAAAATAAAAAGCAGTCTTAAGAATTCAGACTTTAAATAAATTAAGCCTTGTTTTTAGAGGGGCTTCACATGTAGTATTTCATATGATGGGCAATGCCCAGAGGGTTAATGACTCTTGGTAGGTTTGCACTTAAGTTGCATGACTATTACTAGACAGAAGCCTAGCTATTCTTAGCTTAGTTCTCCATCGAGGTCTTCTTGGCTCTGGCAAATCATTCCCTGACTATCAATGGAGTTTGCGCTACACAGCTGGTTATTCATCCCTAGCTAGTTTATGAACTGTTCAGGAACTATACAAAATATAGAGTACTATTCAAAATCCATAACATACAGTACTGCCATACTAATAATTTTTAGTTAACCAAGCATTAAAATCATTTAGAAAATATTTCTCCTGAGTTCAAGTTATTACTATTTTCATTTGCAAAGAAATGACAATCATGACCAGACTTGTTTAATCAATGACCCAGACTTGTCTAAAATAAATGGAATTAGTGACACTACTAGAACTAGAAACCAGCTCCTAGAATTTCTTAGAAGGTATTTTCCTTTGAGGTGAAATCAGCACATTATAAACAAATCCCTCTAGTGAAATGCAATTAGACCCCAGAACTTTCATCAAGAAAAAAACAACTTTTTTAAAATCTCCTATTTCTCCTTTTAAAAAGCCCTTGTGAGTAATGAAGAGAGGTGTCCCTCCCTTAAGAGTTTTGTACTACCACTAATGAATCCTAATGATGACAGTCCTACATAGCTCAAAATTAGAGTTTGGACATATTCAATGAATACAGTGATCCTCACTTTCTAAGTACTAAACATGAAACTCCTAAAATGAACTGTTCAGACCCAATAGGATCATTACAAGAGCTACGGTAATGCCACCAAAAAGCCTATGACCTCTACTAAAATGTATATACCAAGGAATTCAAAAGCATTCAATTATGGTCAAACCACCTGTAATAAAGGAGGCAATCTGGCAAGACTAGCCCTGACACATTTTAGAAAGAGACACAACTGGAAATAACAGGGAGAAAAATGAAGGATCAAGATAAACCATTCCTGATCTCAACTCCCAAGAGGAATCATTTTGTCACAGAGAAAAACTAAATAAAGTCCGTCTATTTTTATGCCGGGTGACTGAAGTGGAAAGAGAACGAGAAGATATTTGGGGAAATCAGGAATTAAATCTCAACAGCATTTAAGTTAACTTTCCATAACAAATAGTTTCCAAATATAGTGCTGGCACAAAACTGTGCTGGGATTTGTACCAAGAGCGTCTAAAGTCACTAATGCGGCTACAGCTATAAAGGCTCTGAGAACGAGGCCTCTTAAAAAGTGGACAATTCAGAATGGAAGAAAATCCAGGGTATTTCTCTGGACGAGTTGACACTGCACAGAAAAACTGAGATATCTACTCCCCTCACCACCAAATTAAAAAAATAAACTAAAATTGAACTTCCGGGCTGCTCTGGCGCAGCAGAGCGACAGCTATAGGCGCTGCTACTAATCGTCAGCCCGGTGGGGTCCAGGCCTCCTGCACTTTCTACCAGGGGCCGGTTAGGAACTCGAACACTGCCACCCACTGCCAGCATCTGGTGTTTCCAGGAGTAAAACGCAGAAGTCAAGTACACCAAGATTCTCCTCCTCGAAGCCCAAGCCCTAAATAAAAAAGTTAAAGCTATTTCCTTGGAGCTCGGCTCTGGCCGTGGCCCAGAGAGCAAGCTAGGGAAGAACTATTAGAAGCGGGGAAAGCAAAAGAAGCGAGAGCCCCGTGACCCCTCCGTAAAACGGAGTAAGGAAAAGATTATCCGCCAGTGACCCCGAAGCTCTCCACGATGTACCGGAGCGGCTGGGGGAGGGGAAGGGGTCTCTAGGATTCTAGACTGCGTCGCTGCCACCCACGGCTCCTTTCCGTGCCCAAGCACGGGGTAAACGGCTCTCAGCAAGACGTGAGGGGCCAACACAGGTCCCCCGAGGGCCGCCGGCACGGACTCCCAGCCCCAAACTAAAGTCACCTCAACAAGAGCGCCGCCATCTTGGGTTCCGGCCTGACGGAAGTGACGCCGACGGCCCCACCGCCTCTGGGCGGGAGGGGCGGGGCTTCCGTCACTTGACTGCACCGACTATTTTAAAGGACTCGGCTCCTGCCGGGTTGTTTGTTGGATGGTTTTGTCTGCTGTTCTGGTGTCGGCTTTTTTCGGTCTCAGCGGGCTTCTATTTTAAAGTGACAGAATTTCGGCAGAATTGCGGCTGGCTCAGGTTCTGCAGTGCACATTCACCGCTGTACACACTCATTTGTTCAGCCCCACAAAACAGAGGACCTGCCTAGATTCTTCACTGAAGACGTCTTAGTCTAGTTCCACTCCTTCCCCCTCCCAGGTGGGACTAAAAACGTGTCTTATAGGATGATTGACACACCGAGGGCAAAGATACTTTGGGTTTACCCAACGTGGATGAACCAAGAGATTAGCATACTAAGGGAAGTAAGTCAGAAAGACAAATAGGGTATCATTTATATGTGGAATCTAAAATATGATACAGATGAACTTATTTACAGAACAGAAACACATAGACAACAAATGTTTAATTACCAAATGGAGGTGGGGGTGGAATAAATTAGGAGTTTGGGACTAGCAGATATAAATTAACTATATATAAAATAGATAACCAAGAAGATCCTACTGCATAGGGAACTACGTTCAATATCCTGTAATAAACCATATGGAAAAGAATATATATATTTATATATGACTAGATACATGACTGAATCACTTTCCTGCATACTAGAAACTAGCACAATTTTGTAAATCAACTATACTTAAATTTTTTAAAAGTTTAGTAAAGATACTTGGGGCTCCTTCCCATTCTTACGTGAATCTTCTTCACCAGAAATAGTGCACAAGTTGGGATCCATGGGGGAGAGACCCTCCCAGACCACTATTCCCGAGGATGGGAAGCATCCTCTAACCACCTCCATGAGCTTTATGTCTCACAATTCCTGGGCTTGAGCTGCCACATGAGCTAGATGCCCACTAACAACAGCGCTCCCTTGTTCCTTGTTTCAGGGCTCTGTGGGCGACACCCACTACCAGAAGAACCTGGGGTGAGGGTGGGGGAGAACTTGCTTTGATTTGTATTCAGAAAAGCAGTTTTGAGGAAACCTACCACAGCAATCACTTCCAGAGAACTACAACTTAAGGGAGAAACAAACAAGTGGCAAGGAATGGAAGAGAGAAAAAGTTCTTGAGCCCTTTTTGAGGAGGTGGGGTGAGGCGAAGTGAAGGAGACAGCAGCCCAGAGCAACTCCTTTTCTATAATAAAAACATATTCATTACATTAATATTCAGATCTTATTTATATTTAGCACTCCTGTGCTTTTCCTTTCTGGACTTACATAGCAAAGATTCACTTATTTCTGCATCAAATGAAAATACTACTTTGCATTTCTATAATGCTGGCAAAGAAAGCACTTTAATAGGCTTCTGGTTTGGAAGAGACCTTTGAGGCTCTCCAACTTGCTTTTCTATCTAGTTCAGGAATCTCCTCTGTAACACAGCTGACAGCTGATCTTCAAGACTGTGCTTTAAGTAGTCCTTAATGGGTATCTCAAAAAAGCGGGTTTCATTTAGTAAGCAATTTAGTCTTTAGGAAGTGGTTATGTTAGCGTTTTCTGCTATTGATCTTCCAGTCATTGGCCCTCTGAAGTTTCATATTAACAAATCCAATGAGTCTCTTTTTCACTTAGCTCTTTAAATAATTTCACTTAACTTATCTGTCTTAAAACTCAGCTCTGACTATATAGACACTCCCATTCCTATCCCCAAATACCAACCCCAAACCTTCAGCAAATTCTTATGATGTACCAAATTAAATCCACCCCTTTTAGTCTGTCATTTAAGGCCCTCCACAAACTGGCTTCAGCTTTCCTGTGCAGCCTCCTTTCCTGTGCAGCCTCCTTTCCTGTGATGCCTGTTCAAGATCCCCCATGTCATGTCAAAATGGGGGGCACCAGACCTGCCCTGAATATTCCCCAAACTTCACAAATCTACCCAACACCACACACACACACACACACACACACACACATACACACACTTTCTTATCTCTTTGTCTTTGCTCTTGCTCTTCTACCTTCCCAGATATCTGCACTGCCAATTTCTCCTCTTCAAAACGCAATGCTTCCTTAAAGGCTGGTCTGCATCTAATACTGACTTCATTTATTAAATGAAAGTTATTTTTGTGTTTAATATCTGTTACACAGCTTAATCTTCCTAATGTAGCTCTGCATGCCCTCTTTATACTCTTGGCAGTTTGTTCATCATGCTACTATACCAAGCATCATGGTTTATTATAGTTCATTGTTAATGGGTTTGTCCTCTGATTCTCCCCTCTCTGCTTCCCCAAACTAAATTTTGAACTCCTTGAAGGAAGATCTTAATTTTTATTCCTCTCTCTCTTACTCAACTACCCACATACTCACATACTCATCTATGTAGCTGGAGCTCAATGTGATTTTGCTGCCTTGCTCTCAACTGAAATGGACTTAAACTGCAGCATGAGGCAGTGAAGAGCTTCCTGGGAAAGAGGGTAAGATCAGAGGATTATCCCCTGGATATTTTCCCATGGAGAAAAGGTTTTATCTGGAAAGAATCACCCAAGATGCAGAGAGATGAAGGAGAAAAAAAAAATGAAGACTCCCAAAGGACTTGGTCATCTCAAGAAGCCTGTGTTGCAGCCCATAGTAGTCAAGATAGTAGGGATATCCTGTTTTCAAATTTCTCTGGGGCTCGCTAGCTCCCAGGGCTCTAGAGGAGCCACTCTCAGGCAAGGAGACTATGGAAAAATCCCTTTTCATAGGTTTAAGATTCAGGTTCTCCTGCCCATCTGTCCCTCAGAGAAATGTGTTTGTGTCCCTTTTTCTGTCCCTCTCCTTCACCCCCCACCACATGACATTCCAGCCTAGGGCAGGGGGAGGCCAGCAGACACAAAGCCTTCAGTGTGTGAGGTGGTATGTGACCCCCAACCCCTCCACCCAGAGGACACAATGCCACTTCTGCTCCCTGCACTCTGCCCCGCTCCCCACCACCTCTCAACTGCACATGCCAGGCTGCAATTGGTTACTGGCTCAGGACAGCCCCCTCACACTGGGGTCCCGGGGGATTTTAAGCGGGTTCCAGGAACCCCCGCTCAGTTCCTTGTCCCCCACTCTCCCAACTGCGCAGGCGCTCTGGGCCCTAGCCCTGCCCCAGCGATGGCTGCTGGGGCTCCCTCATCCAGCCCCAGTCCTATCCTGGCTGCGCTATTCTTCTCCTCCTTGGGTAAGTTGAGCTGACCCAGTCTGGGGGCCCTGGGTCTCAGGTTGTCTCTCAGCAACCTTCCCACGGCTTTCGCCGCACTCCTCTCTGCAATCAAAGAGGGAGCAAGAGCAGGAAGGTGATATTCTCTGTAGAAAAATATATATACATATAGTTTGGAGAGAGGCTGTTAAGATAAAGGTATTCTGTGAAGGGAGGAGGGAGAAGAGAGTGTAGAGGGTTCCCCCAAGGTGGACTTGACTGGATAGGCATTGGAAACTGGTCCTCCTCATTCCTTAGTAGTGTAGGAGGTAACTTAACCTTGTCTCCCCAAAGAAAAGAGTCAGGGACTGTGATCTAAGGGTGGAGCCCAAGGGTTGTGGTCCCAGCTCTTTGGATCTGCTGCCTCAGTTTCTCACTGTGCATCTGTTGTCCATCATGTGGGTGGACAGAGTAGAAGGGAGGTCCGTGATATTCTAGGGTCTTGTTGCATCTAAAGCTATCTTCCACAGAAGCTGGCCAACCCCTCTCATGGCAGATGCTGGCTGAGCAAGAAAAACTCAAAGCAGGGTTATCTGAATGGATCCCTCCCCTCTCCAAACTGCCCTGAAGCCTGGTGAAACAGGCAAGAAGTAGGGCAAATAGGAGAGAGTGGGGAGGAAGAGCTGGTTAGTATGTCTGAGTTTCTCTGCTGTCAGCTCCTCTAGGGCTAAACCCAGAATCCAGACTCCTCTGGGCTGTACTGGACTATTTGAAGGTACCCTGAGAAAATGTTAAGGATAGGGAATTGGAGAAGGGCATGCCGAAGGAAATGAGGAGAGGGAATCTTGGAGTATAAGAGGGAGAAAGGGTACTGTCCAGCATCTGCCCTACTCATAGAACCATTGAACAGAGCTGAAGGGCAGTGGTTGATGCTTGAACAGGAGGAATATAAGTTAGATCCAATGAATAACCTTCCTTGTTACATTTGGGATTCCCCAGAAGGTTCCAAGGCTGAGTTCCAGGAGGTGAATCACTGGTGTTGCATACTGAGGTGGGAGATTTGGGACTGTGGAGCTGGGGATGGGGCCGGGGGAAGGGGAAAGGAGGCATAAGCCCCCAACACTGGTCAGTGGTCAGACAATGGGTCTCTATTTATTTGGTTGCTTCCTCCCCCTCCCATAGAACAAAAGGGTCTACAGTTGCCCCCAGCCAGGGCCAACCCACACACATAATCTCCCTGGAATGGCCTTCCTTGTATGGGTGAGTCTTGGGAGTGGCACTGGGCCAGAATGGCCAGAAGGAGGGTGAGGAGGGTCAAGGCAGAACCACAGAGGGCTCACAAGCAGAGTCATCTGAGTTTTGGGCTTGAGGGTGGGGGCAGCAGGGGTTTCCTGCTTGAATCCAGCTTCCCCTAAGAGGGGTATGAGGTCCTCCCTTCCCTGACCCTTCCCCTCAAGAGCAATTGTATGGAAAATAGGGATTCAGCAATGAGGACAGTTGGGTCAGGGGAAAAGACTTACAGTGTCTAGTTATCTTCATCTTTTCTGCAAGAAACTTGAGTTTTCCATTCTATGAAATACTATGCAGCAATAATATTGATCTTTAGGCATCAGTGTGGAATACTCTCCCAGACACCTGTATTCTTTTATATGTGTATATTCTTAAGGAAAAAAGTAGACTGTAATGCAATATATGGTTTTTTAAAAGCTTCATAAAACTATTTCTTATAAATGTGTATCTTGAGTTTATGTTGAGTCTGATACATAGAAAATGATTACACATTAAACTGATAATATCGGTTTTGTCTGGAAGGAGACCACAGAAGAAGGAATTGGTTGGGAGCTGTCAAAACAGACTAGCTTTCTTTATCTATACTGCTTGCATAGTTATAAGAAGAATGCACAAGGTGTTACCTGTATAATTTATAATAAGTCTTAAAAATCATTAAGCCTTCATCTAAGGGATAGCTTAAGAATTAGATACTGATCTAAAGGCAAAGTAAGACTCTGGAGCCTGAATCCAACGTCTGAAAGTCCTCCGGAGAACTCTGGTACTGCTGGTTTTATTTCCTTTGTCAAACATGCTGAAGAACTTGAGCCAACACAGTATTTCTACTCATCTATTCAATTAGTCCGGAGAGACCTGGGCCTCAGAATTCATCCTTTTTGCCCCAATCTTCACTATGGTCTGTGACTCAGGCTTGACTTCCCACTGGTCTCACTCCTCCTATATGCCTTGCTGGGCCCACACATGCATCTGATTTCCCCTCTGTTTGCAGTGCTCTCCCCTGTCCAGGCCATTGTGGTCTACACGGACAAGGAGGTCCACGGTGCCGTGGGCTCCCAGGTGACCCTGTACTGCTCCTTCTGGTCCAGTGAGTGGGTTTCAGATGACCTCTCCTTCACCTGGCGCTACCAGCCCGAAGGGGGCCGTGATGCCATCTCGGTGAGTGCCCGGGGGAATACTGGGATTGCGTAACAGACAGGGGGCCTCAGACAACCACAGGAAAGAGAACTTGGGCTAAGGAGGGAGCGATCCTTTATGAACCATAAGCCCAACTTTGGCAAGGTAAGGTGCAAGTCTTGTCACCCTCACTGGGACCTACCAACACCGACGCTCCCTCCCCAGCCCTACCCTCTCCAGCCCAGAATCCTTCACCCTGAAGCGACAGGTGCATGCTTCCCCTCGTTCCTCACAGATCTTCCACTACGCCAAGGGACAGCCGTACATCGATGAGGTGGGGACCTTCAAAGAGCGCATCCAGTGGGTAGGGGACCCTTACCGGAAGGATGGCTCCATTGTGATCCACAACCTGGACTACAGTGACAACGGCACTTTCACCTGTGACGTCAAAAACCCACCAGACATAGTGGGCAAGACCTCTCAGGTCACGCTCTATGTCTTTGAAAAAGGTGTGAGAGGAGGTGGGATGGGAGTATGGGAGGCAGTTCAGAGAGGGGATCAGGCCTAGCTGAGAGGCTGGGGCAAGGGGCAAAATGCCCGGGCTAATGCCCCTCAGGCTCTGGGACAGTGGGCAGAAGGCAGCCTCGTTGGGATATGTTCGATCCCCAGCCGCAGGGAATAGGTGTGTGGCTAGGAGCCAGAGAGACTTGTCTCTGCTCATTGCCCCACTTCCTTCCCTGCCCGCGTTTAGTGCCTACTAGGTACGGGGTGGTGCTGGGAGCCGTGATCGGGGGCGTCCTGGGGGTTGTGCTGTTGGCGCTGCTGCTCTTCTACCTGATTCGGTACTGCTGGCTCCGCAGGCAGGCGGCCCTGCAGAGGAGGCTCAGGTAAAGGGCGCAGCCCGACACCCCTTCCTCAGCCCACTACTCCCCGCCTCTGGGCGGAGACTACTTCGATGGGTGGGAGGGCCAAAGGGAAGAGGAAGCCGCCAAATCCACAGCACCCCCTTTCCCTGCAGTGCCATGGAGAAGGGCAAATTGCACAAGGCTGCGAAGGACTCTTCAAAGCGCGGCCGGCAGGTTAGCGGGACTTGGGAAGCCGCCGGGCAGCCGTCGAGGGCGGGCTGGGAACAGTCAGGCCCTACCGGACGGGTCCCTGATGCATGCGCTCCTCCCCGCAGACGCCGGTGCTGTATGCCATGCTGGACCACAGCAGAAGCACCAAAGCTGCCAGTGAGAAGAAGGCTAAAGGGTTGGGGGAGTCTCGCAAGGATAAGAAATAGCGGTTAGCGGGCCGGGCGGGGGGTCGGGAGTTAGGGGCGGAGGTTTCCAAAGGCGCTCGGGTGGTGGTCATCGAGATGGAGCTACGGAAGGATGAGCAGGGCGCGGAGCTCCGGCCTGCTGTCAAGTCCCCCAGCAGAACCAGCCTCAAGAACGCCCTCAAGAACATGATGGGCCTGGACTCAGAAAAGTGATCACCCCCCCTCCCAAGGCCCTGCCAGAGCAGGGGGACCTCCGGTCCTCTATCCCCCGTCTAGGTGCTTTCCTCCTTAGCTCCCCAGCCCTGCCCTGCCCTCACTTCCTTTTGAGATGTAAGTTTCATTCCAGACTCCATTACCCAGGCACTTCATATGCTCCCCCTCTTTCACCCCTGGCTTTCTGGAAGCCCAGTCCCCATCCTGTCTTTCACTTGCCCCAAGGACTGCGTGTTTGGTGCCTGTTCCTCTGGCGCCGAGAAGAAAGGGACCTTGATACCCCTGCCTCAAATCCAGGCCACCTGACGTTTCGATTGCCTGCACCAGCTAAGCCTGTCCTTCTGACTCTCTCCTTTCTGACCCTCCCTCTCCTCCTTCAGGTGGTCGAGCTCCATACTCTACCCTCCCAGCTAACACCCAGGTCACCCAGATCAGACTGTCCTTCAGGGTTTATTTAGGTTGTTAGTTATTTTTTATTTTTTAATCCGTTCTTCTTTATTTGTTTATCTGTGCCCATGCTCTACCCTCCCCCATGACTGAGTACCAATGACGTCATGTGGCTTTTGCAATTCTTCACCACCACCACCCCCCCCTTTAAATCCTTAATGGAGAGCCAGCCCAAGCAGAGGGGCTCCTGATCCTCAAACTTCAGCTACAGGAATGGTGCCCCCTGACCACTCTGGAGCACTCTTCTGGGACTCAAGGTCACGGGAATGGAGAGAGGGAGACAAAGGATCCTCACAGGTCAGGAGTTGAGGAAGGGGCAAATGAGCCTTAAGAAATAGCTTTTAAATAACCAAAGAAAAAGTAGAAAAAACAAATGGGAAATAGGGGGAAAGGGAAGAGGTTGCACTCCCAGCCAGAGGGGATTCTTAGGATTTTTCTACATCCTGTATATTTCTTCTCAAACCCCCCAAATGTCCTTTAATGTTTAATAAACACTGACATTTCCAGAAGCTGCTGCCTCCATCTCCAGTTTCCTCATTCTTCTGGGAGTAATCCCTGCCTCTTATGCCCAGTCCCACTCTTCCCCAACTGATTTCAGTTGTTAAGAATTTGATTTCATGATATGGGGTTACATAGTCTAATGGAAAGAACTGTGAAGCAGGCTCATAAGACATATTTGTACATTCAGCGAATATCCAGTGAGTTTGTACTATGTGCTAAACTGTGTGTCAGGCTCCGCGTTTACATGGGTTATAACCGATTCCCTCTTCACCAAACTGTGTATTCTTAAAATATCTCAGCCACTCACACGCTGTGTGACCCAGGGCTAGCTACTTGATTTAAGTAAGCCTGTTTCTGCATTTGTAAACAACTGAGATAATGATAACAGCTCAGCTGAATTCCCAGGATTTTTGTAAGAATCACATGATTCCATGCTGTGTATGGAAACCTTTGTTACTTATAAATTGATACACAACAAAGATATTAAGGATCAGTCCTTTACAGATGTTTTTCAATCTTGCCTAATGGATTACACTTTACAAGCTAGCACTAATTTCATTCACTCATATAAACTGATGCACACAAATTTTGTTTTGTTGGTGCATTTTAGGTATACTATTAATAGCTCATTAGCTAGTTTGTTGGCATGCTAATTTAGGTACACCATTAATATCCAGAGTCCTTAAATAATTATGAAAAATATATATATGTATCTTTTTCCCTTGGTGGTCACTGATGGCAAAAAACCCAAGAGTCTCATGAGTCATTTCTTCACCTTGTTAAGAGGTTAAATAAAAGATTTTTAATAGCAGTTTTGCAAAACCCAGAGTGCTTCCATTCATTTCAAGGGCTGTCTTCCATTTCTCTTAAAAGGAAAATTAACCCAAATTCATTTTAATGTAAAAGCTAATAGATTCCATTGTGTGTGCGTGCAAAGTCACTTCAGTCATGTCTGACTCTTTGCAACCCTATGGACTGTAGCCTGCTAGGCTCCTCTGTCTTCTGGATTCTCCAGACAAAAATGCTGGAGTGGGTTGCCATGCCCCCACCTACAGTGAATCTTCCCGCAGGGATCAAACCTGTGTCTCCTTAAGTCTCCTGCATTGGGAGGCGGGTTCTTTGCTCCTCTGTCTTCTGGATTCTCCAGGCAAAAATGCTGGAGTGGGTTGCCATGCCCCCACCTACAGTGAATCTTCCCGACCCAGGGATCAAACCTGTGTCTCTTTAAGTCTCCTGCATTGGGAGGCAGGTTCTTTACCACTAGCGCCACCTGGGAAGCCCAATAGATTCTATTAGGCAAATACAAATCAAAAATATAATGAGATACCCATTATATCTCATTTGCATATATTTCATATTATATGAAATATATATTTCAATATATTTCATATTATAATTCATACCCATTAGGATAGCCGCTATCAAAAACAAAACAAAGTATTGACAAGGGCGTGGAGAAGTTGGAATCCTTGTGTACTGTTTGTGGGGATGTAAAATGGTACAGCCTCTGTGGAAAGTAGGAAGTTTCTGAAAAAAAATTAAATATGAAATTACCATATTATCCAGCAGTTCCATTTCTGGGTATAATTTGTTTAGATAAATTTCTGGGTATAATTTATTTAGATAAACAAATTAAAAGCAGGGTCTTGATATATTTGTTAGTACACCCATGTTCTTGGCAGCATTATTCACAATGGCTGAAATGTGGAAGCAGTCCAAAAGTCCATGGACAATTGATGACTAGATAAGCAAAATGTGGTATATCTATACATACGATGGGGTATTACTCGGCTGTAACAAGAAAGAAAATTCTAACACATGTTACGACATGAATGAACTTAAGGACATTATGTGAAGTGAAGTAAGCCAGCCATAGAAAGACAAATACTGTGATTCTACTTATATGAGTTACTTATCATAGTCACAATCATAGAGACAGAAAGTAGAATGGTAGTTGTCAGGGGCTGGAGAAATGGGAGAATGGGTGGTTACTGTTTAATTTAGGATAGAGTCTCTCTTTCACAAGATGATGAGTTACGGAGATGGATAATGGTGATGGTTGCACACATTAGGAATGTATTTAATATCACTGAACTATACCCTTAAAATGGTTGAGGTAAATTTTATGGTAAATGTATTTTACTGCCATTTTTTGATAAGAAAAGTTAACAGAGTCTATATAGCTTTTTTCAGGGACACAGAGGAAGCTTAGTCACAACTCAATAAAGTTGAGACTATCTAAGATAAAGAGTCTTTTTCAGTGAACCAGAATACAGAGTTCAGAAATGCATATACGTGTGGGAACACACTATGTTATAAAAATAACATTCCAGTTCAGTGGTAAATGAATGGATTATTTAATAAAAAATATTGTTATATTGACACATGTCTAGAAGAAAACAAAGATCTTTTTTTTTTCAAAGTAATATCTTTATCTTACATCATATATAAAAAAAAATCCAAATGTTAAGAAATAAAATACAAGAATCTGAAGGAGATAAGCATATTCATTTAATCCTCAAATGGGAAAGGCCTTTAAATAAGGGAGGAAGTCTAAAAATCTTAAAGGAAGTACATAAAATCTTGAACCTCTTTAAAGGCAGAATATATTATAAATGAAACCAAAAGACAGTTGGTAATCATGGAGGAAAATACAGTGCAAATGAAATATTTTCTACACGTAATAATCTAGTATCTCCGTTATCCCCATCTCCTGCTACTGTCCCATTTCTCTGCTTCCCTCTATAGCAAAGCTGCTTGGACAAATCCAGGGCACTATCTCCAACCTCCCATTCTCCCTTCAACCCACTGTCCCCCACTCTACTGAAACTGCTTCTGTCAAAGGGCGTTAGTGATGACCATTTCACCAAATATGATAGTCATTTTTCGGTCCTTCTCATCTGTTTAGCAGCATTTGACATTATTGGCCACTTCCTCTTTTTTAAGACACTTCATCACTTGGCTTTCTTGAAACACACTCGCGTGGCTTTACCCCTACCTATTTGGCTTCCCTGGTGGCTCAGATGGTAAAGAATTTGCCTCAAATGAGGGAGACCTGGGTTCGAACCCTGGGTCAGGAAGATCCCCTGGAGAAGGGAATGGCAACCCACTCCAGTACTCTTGCCTGGAGAATCTCATGGACAGAGTCTGGTGGGCTACAGTCCATGGGGTCGCAAAGAGTTTGACATGACTGAACAACCAACACACATACACTTTTGGGAGATGCAGCTTCCCAGGATGCACTAACAGTAAATAATCTGCCTGCCAATGCAAGATATGCAAGAGACATGGGTTCTATCCTTGGGTCGGAAAGATTCCCTGGAATAGAAATGGCACCCCACTCCAGTATTCTTGCCTGGGACAGAAGAGCCTGGCAGGCTACAGTCCATAGGGCCACAAAGAGTTGGATATGCCTTAGCACAGCATGTGTGACTTAAAGTAGAGATCGAAACAACCAGAAAGACATCTTTTGTTCGTCCCACATGACGTGTTTGTTTATTTAAAGCTACATTTGGTCATCACATGGCAACAATCATGCTGAACTGAATATTGTTTTTTCCCTTTAGATAGAGCCTGAATTCTCATCACTCTCATTTCCTTACCTGCTTGACCACTCTTAACATGAATTGGCTGCTCTGTCTTAAAACATCTAAGAAACTGGACATTTATGAGTGGGAATGAAGTTGGCAGAAGGGAGGCGTAGTCAGACTACAACCCAGAGTTTCTCACAGTTCCTCAAACAGGCCACCAGACATCGTGTTCTTCTCTGGCTATGTTAGTTACTCATCAAACTCAGAGTCCCACGGAATTCTTTGTTATCTAAAGACTAAATGGTAGGGACTTTCCTGGTAGTCCAGTGGCTAAGACTCCATGCTCCCAATGCAGGGGACCTGGGAGGGAACTAGATCCCATATGCCACAAGCCCTGGTCAGGGAACTAGATTCCATACACCACAACCAAGGCCCAGTGCTGCCAAATAAACAAATATTGGGGAAAAAAAAAAGACTAAATTGTGTGGGACTTCCCTGGTGGTCCAGTGGTTAAGAATCCGCCTTGCAATGCAAGGGATGCAGGTCTGATCCTTGGTTGGGGGCTAAGATCCCACATGCCCTGGAGCTACTGAACCCACATGCTCTAGAACCTGCCTGCCACAACTAGAGTCCGGGTACTGCAACAAAAGACCCTGCATGACATAACGAAGATCCTGCATGCTGCAGCTAAGACCCAACACAGTCAAATAAACAAATAATGTTTTTTAAAGAGAAAGACTAGGGACTTCCCTGGTGGTCTAGTGGTAAAGAATACGCCTGCCAATGCAGGGGACACAGATTCAATCCCTGGTCCAAGAAGATTCCACATTCTTTGGGACAACTAAGCCCAGCTGCTACAACTACTGAGCCTGCACACTCTAAAACCCATGCTACACAATGAGAGAAGGCAACCACAACAAGAAGCCTACGCACAGCAACTAGAGAGTAGCCCCACTCGAGGCAACTAGAGAAAGCCAAGTGCAGCAACAAAGACCCAACACAACCAAAAATAAGAATTTTTAAGAAGGCTAAATTGGGAAGTTCAGTTCTGACAACTTGTATAATAACAAAAATGGGAAGAAAGGGAGAGAGGAATAAAATGGTTACTTAGACAAACACCTAAAATGAACAGAAAATATGCTAAGTTACAACAGCCCTCATTTCTGTAATTGGTTAAGAAGCCATAACTGACATCTCTGAACCACTTCCACTACTCATTTCATATTTCCCATGTCTTCAGCCAGAACTTCAGATAGTCAGGGTTCTTTACGTGGTAGAGTGATCAAAGCTTCCATTTTTTTTTTTTCCTTTGGTTGCTATGTTAACCTTTACTACTTGGCAAGGAAATGCCCCCAGAGACTCTCCTGGGTTCCAGAAATGCTTTCTTTCTTACACTATGTAGCAGCATCCCAATCTCCCCTAGGGAATCAGGATCAATCACACCAGCCAGCCAAGTCATCACTTTTTTTCTTTGCTTCTTGATTCAGTGATATATAGAACCCCAAATGACGAGGTGGCAGATTCTTCTAATTCAATGGAACCAGAGTGTCTAATGGTAGAAGCATTCTCATTTTGGAGCCTAAGTTCTCCAAACCAACAGAGCTCAAAGTTTCTAGGAAAAACAAAAATTCTGTAAGTGGATTATTAGGTATACTAATGAAAGAGCCACCCCCGCTTTCAGCCCCTGACTCCGGAACCCTTATATTCCGGCCATGACGGGGACAACACCATGTAATGGTCCCTGATTCAAAGCTTATATTGCATCTTGTAAGCCAGAACTTTGTACTTTCAGAGCATTGTCTCCCAATTGTTGCCACGACTGTTCAGTAAACCACTCCACATTTAAAATAAGCATCTGCTTTCAGATGAGGTACATGGAGAGATCACTTAATTTAATGAGCATAGGTACATTTCCTTTGCTACGAAGTAGTTCCTTGATTGGACACAACGCTATGGGGAATGCCATAACTATGAATAAGGCATATCTGTGAATTACTAATGCTGGTGCTGGCAGCAGCATTTTGAGCAAAGAGGGCAAATTCATGTCCAAAATGTGCCTGTTTCAGTGAAGATAAATCTTTGCCCTCTCCACGATGAAAGAAATCCAATATAATTAACTTGACATCAAATGTCTGGCTGATCCCCACAAGAAGTAGTACATGTCAGGGACTCAGTATTGGCCTCTGCCATTGATATATTAGGCACTCAACTTTGGAGTCATCTGGAAGACTTTAAGTTATATTTATCTTTCTAGTCCTGAAGCCCTCCTAATATTCACCATGTAATTTAGTGTATTCTTCTCTTAGAAAAATGGAATTAACACTGAGGAAACCAGATCTGAAAGAGACATGTGCACCCCAATGTTCATCGCAGCACTGTTTATAATAGCCAGGACATGGAAGCAACCTAGATGCCCATCAGCAGATGAATGGATAAGGAAGCTGTGGTACATATACACCATGGAATATTACTCAGCCATTAAAAAAGAATTCATTTGAATCAGTTCTAATGAGATGGATGAAACTGGAGCCCATTATACAGAATGAAGTAAGCCAGAAAGGTAAAGAACATTACAGCATACTAACACATATATATGGAATTTAGAAAGATTGTAACGATAACCCTATATGCAAACAGAAAAAGAGACACAGAAGTACAGAACAGACTTTTGAACTCTGTGGGGGAGAAGGTGAGGGTGGGATGTTTCGAAAGAAACAGCATGTATATTATCTATGGTGAAAACAGGTCACCAGCCCAGGTGGATGCATGAGACAAGTGCTCGGGCCTGGTGCACTGGGACGACCCAGAGGAATCGGGTGGAGAGGGAGGTGGGAGGGGGGATCGGGATGGGGAATACGTGTAACTCTATGGCTGATTCATATCAATGTATGACAAAACCCACTGAAAAGTTGTGAAGTAATTAGTCTCCAACTAATAAAAAAAAAAAAGAAAGAAAGAAAGAAAAATGGAATTAACAAATATGACTATTAATGACTGGATCACCAGGGAAGTCCTGGTATAACTTCTTAAGAATCCGGCTGCCTGTGCAGGGGACGTGGGTTAGATCCTTGGTCCAGGAAGATCTCACATGCCTCGGGGCAGCTAAGCCAGTGCACTACAGCTCCTGAGTCTTGGAGCCTGCCAGCCGCAGCTACTGAGCCTGGTGCTCCTGAAGCCTGCACACTCTAGAGCCCGTGCTTTGCAACAGGAGAAGCCATAACAATGAAAAACCAGCGCACCACAAAGCACAAATCCTCCCTACCCCCGCCACAGCTGGAGAGAGCCCCCCCACAACAAAGACATAGGACAGCCAAAAATAAGTAAACAAGTTACACCGATGTATCAATAAGATTACAAGTTCGGGGATCAAATGCACAACATGCTGATAATAGCTAATAATACTGTATCATATACCTGAATGTTGCTAAGAGAGTAGATCTTAAATTTATCAGCATAAAAAAGGAATTGGTAATTATGTGATGATATATAGTAGTAGCTAATACTATGGTGGTAGTCATTTTGTGATTTATAAATGTGTCTAATCATCATGCTGTATACCTTAAACTTACACAATGTTATATGTCAATAAAGCTTGGTGGTGGGGCGGGTTATACTAAAATCTATGTTATATATTCCTTCCCAGAAGTTAGTTTGCTGTTGTTGTTTTTTTTACAAATATTTATTTACTTATTTATTTGGCTTCACTGGGTCTTAGCTGCAGCATGCAGAAGCATTAGTTGCAGCCTGTGAGATCTAATTCCCTGACCAATGGTTGAACCTGGGTCCCCCTGAATTGGGAGAGTAAAATCTTAGCCCCTGACCCACCAGGGAAGTCCCAGAAGACAGTTTTGATGTATTGAGATAAACGGAACATGTAATGTTCGCAAAGTTCTTGTGAGATATTCGATGAAGAGCAGAGAGTATCTTGTCCATTGAGCCAGGCTCCATGAGATAGTGGAGTTTTTATTGGTTCTCCTCCCTCCTGGTTAGGGACACACAAGAAGTAAAAGGGATCAGAACACCTTCTCCTCAGGACGCATCACCCAGTGTGGGTGAAGCTACATGTGTGGTCTCCCCAACAAAAGCAGGGAGTCTAGGTCTGAGCAGATGTGTGCGCACACAGTGAGAGAGAGAAGTCTTATAAGCTGAAGTGATGTGTGTGAATGTTCTTTAACATTGCTTTAGGGTAGGATAAAAATTCAGCAGAATCTCCGATTCACTTAAATCTTTTTGCTTATTCTCAAAGAACCAAAAATTAGGAATCATCTAAAGAAGGAACTCGTCCCTGTTTTTGGCAAGATCTAAAACAGAGATCAAACCACTCCTGCTTTAATTCCTGCTGTGGCTCTCTGTGACCTGGGACAAATCACCTGACTGCAGAACCTTGAGTTTTGTTAAGTTGATATCTACCCTATGGTGCCTTTAAAAGAAACTGAAAATAGAAACGATATCACTAAGTACTTGGCATGGATAGAAGCTCCACCCATGTTAGTTCTTAGTCATCCACGCTCTTCCTCCTTTTTCTTCCTCTGTTCAGCGAAGCAAGTGGGGGACCTCTCACCCAACGTGCACTCAGGCAAGAGGGCCTAACTCGCCCACAGGGTAGATCTCTGTCTACCGCTGTCTGCTTTACAATTCAGACATCGTCACAACACAGACATGATCCTGCAAAGGCTTTCCTTTCTGGGCAGTAAGTGTGGCTTCCAGGTGAGCCCCCACTATTTATCCTGTGGTCTCTCTCTGAGTGTCCAGCCCTAACTTACAGCTTGGCAGCAGGTTCAGGGGACTCTTTTAGAGAGAAAAGGGTTGGAGGCAGGAGGAAGATGAATTCCTGAATCTTCAGGCTAGTGCTGGGCATGGCTTTTCAAAACCTTAGAGCAATAGCTCCCAAACCCCTCAGACCCACTGTCCCTTTTATTACCCAGAAATGATATTTGTATATAATATAAACTATAAACATAATTTTGGAAGGTAAATATAATACTCTAACCACAATCTAAAGGAGAAATAAAAATTAATTTATAATAATATTATAAATATTTTAATGTGTAATACTCAGACATAACTAGACTGGAAGCATATAATGTAGTAGTCAGAGACCTGAACCTACATGTAGAATCACTATCAATACAACAGCAACAAATGCTAACTGGTGGGTTTGCCTAGGTATCAGTGACTCAGATACCATACCCAGCACTGTTGTTGATGACATAGATTTCTGAAATGGTAAGCAATTCATGGCAAAGTTCTGAACAAAACAAATTATAAATCCCCTCAATCTACAACTTAGTTGCATTTCTGGGAAATTCAATATTTAAAATGGTGCAGAAAGTACTTTGTGTTTATATGTAAAATCAGGTTGGATTCTAGGTGCACTCAAATTGTAACAGGTTTTTCACATTAATATCCAATGTTATTTTTCTTTACTTTTAAAATAACTTTATTTATTTTTGGTTGGGCTGGGTCTTCATTGATGCAAGGGATTTCTCTACCTGCTGTGAGAGGGGGCGACTGTTCATTGCAGTGCACAGGCTTCTCACTGCAGCGGCTTCTCTTGTTGCAGAGCACAGGCTCTAGGCGTGCAGGCTTTAGAAGCTGCAGCTCGTGGGCTCTGAAGTGTGGGCTCTGTAGTTGTGGCCCACAGGCTTAATTGCTCCCTAGTACGTGAAATCTTCCCAGACAAGGGACCAAACCCCTGACCCCTGCACTGGCAGGCAGATTCTTATCCACTGTACCACCAGGGAAGTCCTCAATGATATTTTTAAAGGTCATGTGGGATGTGGGCCAATTTTATCTTGTGCAGCACTATCCTGGTTATTGCAGGTTACTAACCAGGTTATAACATCTTTTGCTCCTGAGCATTCAAAATGACGAAACCCTACCCATCCCCACCCCACCCCCACAATATATCATGACGATCGAAAAATACCCCCTTGGATTTCCAAAACATCCCCTAGAGGGCAGTACATCCTCCTGTTGATAACTCCGCAAGCCATCCTCCTGTTGGCTTGGGGAGCGAGACCTAACGCCCTCCCAGGAGTTACAGTCTGATTTCATTTCATAATGCCCACGTCTATTCACCTTTTAAAAAATGTATTTATTTATTTTTGGCTTCAACAGGTCTTAGCTGTAGCTTGGCATTGGGGCTCTAGTTGCAGCTCATAGGCTCAGATGTCCCGAAGCATGTGGGATCTTAGTTCCCTGACCAGGGATTGAACCCGAGTCCCCTCCACTGAAGGGCAGATTCTCAACCACTGGACCACCAGGGAAGTCTCTTCTATTCACCTTTGTATCCTAATGTGAGTCTGTTGATCTTTCCTCCTTTCTGAGTATGCATATCAGCCCTGCCTCCCAAGTTCTGAGCCCCATTTCTCTATTCATTTCACTTCAAACAAACTTTAATTCCAGAGAGCCTTTCCCTGTGTTCCTTGGAATACCAGGAGAGGCAGCTGGATGAGATCAAGCCAGTGATAGAGCTCTGGGAGGAGTCTGGCAGAACAACCACGTAAAGCCAGAGCTGGTGGTTCTCTAGAAATACGAGAGATTGAGAGGGTCTAGATCTTACTTGTGTGGGCTGTGAGGGACCAAGTAGGTACGCCTGGGCTCAGCTAGGGGCAACTTGGCCCTCTCTAGACAACATCCTTAATAACCAAGGTCTCTACCCTTCACTCACCCAGTCCTTTATCAAGGTGGTATGAAGAACACAGATTCTGGAGACAGACTACCTGAGTTCTGATTGTAACTCTCTTATTTACTTGCTTTGGGAAGGTTATTTAATCTCTCTGGGTCTCAGGTTCCTCATGTGTAAAAGAGAATAATATGTCATAGGGTTGTAAGAATTAGATGGGTTTACGTATGTAAAAGTGCTTGGAACAGAGTCTGGCACAGAGTACTTTCCAAATCTAGATATTACTATTGTCATCACCATTCATGCCCTGAAGGTAGCATAAGGCTATGGAGTTACCCCAACTTGGGGGCTGAACATCCCTGAAGACACTAACTATGAAGAAACCTATGTTAACAGAACATTATGCGCAGGTAAGAATACTCAGGTGATCTAGGGAAGAAGGCTCTCTTGCTTCATTCTTAAGGGTCTATGTTGTCAGGGACTAAGAAAGGCCTAATTGTAGTAGTAGTAGTAATTGTACAACAAGGGGAGACTAAAATGCCGAGCAGGAGGGAGGGCTGTCAATGTCACCCCAACCCAGTGGCTGGAGGAGGGAAGTAGTCAAAGAGGGAATGCAGAAGCATTTCCTGCAACCTTGTGAACAAGTTGACTTTCTGTCCATCTGTGGATTGTGACTTTCTGCCTTTGCAGATCTGGAGTCAGGACTGCCACCCAAACAACCAGAACGGAAGGTACCAGTGATGTCCGTCTCAACAAACTACCTGACCCCCAAAGCCTCCATTTTCAGGGGCACGGAGAGCAGGGCATTAACACTGGAAGACAGCACCCACTGCAGAGTGATTCCAGTGAGGACTAGTCCTCAGGGATGAGGACAGCAGGAACAAAGAAGCTGCCAGGAGCCACTCCCACTGAAAACAACTCCAGAAATAGAGAAAACAAGACAAGAAGGGCAGACAGAGAGAGAGGCAGAGGTGGACAGGAAGGGACTTCCACAAAGGACAATAGAACAGGGGTTACTTGTAACAGCAAATGATGGAAGAGATCAGAGTAGGAAAGGTGGCTCTATACCGGGGCAAGTTCAAGGAGAGGGCAAGAGTCCTATGAGCAGTGACCAGCAGCTAAGTCCCTGAAAGCAGCTAGTCCAGGGAAGCAGAATCCTTGTCCCTTTGGCTACCTGAATTTCTCCTGAGACTTTCACCTCAAGTTTGGGCTTTGGGAACATATCTCAAAGTCGCCCTTGCTCAGATCTCCAGCCTTCTACTCTTGTCAGGACTCTTCTCCTAGCTCTGCAACTGAAAAAACACCGAAAGGTGTGATAGCTGCATTTGCTTTCTTCCTTGACTGTTTCTAATGTGTGTGTCTCCTACCTAACCACTTATTATAAAAGCGTTCACCAATCCCTCACAGAACTTGCAGGTTTTGCTCCACAAAAGAAAGCACTCAGGAACAATTCCTCAGCGATTAGTACTGAAGGATCCTGTTTCCAGCAGTAGGAATTAGAGGGCAGAAAGACAGAATTCTAGGGCCCCAGGAAGGAGTTACAGATATGTCAGAGACGAGAGGCTCAATTTGAGTGCTCCATGGTAGAAGTAGCCTGGGCAGATAGAACGCAGCTTTCAGAACTTTTATGGGAACGGCCACTTGTTTAGCAAAAGCTGCCCAAACCTTTCTTTCCAGTTTGAACTATCTTTCCCAAAGCAACAGATGATGTTTTGCTACCATGCCCTTTCTTTAAAACATGCATGAGGACTTCCCTGGTGGTCCAGTGGTTGGGAATCCACCTGCCAATGCAGGTTCAATTCCTGAGCCAGGAAGATTCCACATGTCACAGGGCAACTAAGCCCATGAGCCACAGTGACTGAGCCTGAGAGCTCACGTGCCACCGCTGCTGCCTAGAGCCTGTGCTCCGCAACAAGAGGAGCCGCCGCGACGAGAAGCCCATGCCCCGCAACGAGAGGGCAGCCCGCACTCGCCTCAGACAGAGAAAGCCCGAGCACAGCGACAAAGACCTGGTGCAGCCAAAAATAAATTAATTAATTTAAAAAATTAAAACATGCATGAGGACAAGTGTAATACTCTGGAGCAGGCAGTGGTGAAAGGGGGGTAAAAAATCATTTCAGCACCATGCTCCAGATCAATGTGGTAAAAAAAACAAATCAGCAGATATTCTCCAAGCGGCGAGCCTACAGGAGAGCGCCGGCGCCAGAGAACGCCACCACTGCTTAGCCGCGGTCAACTCTCTGCTTCCCGCCTGGGCTTCCCAGGTGGCGCAGTGATGAAGAATCCAGCTGCCAATGCAGGAGACGAAGAGACGCAGGTCGGGAGGATCCTTGATCCCTAGATCGGGAAGATCCCCTGGAATAGGAAATGGCAACCGACTCCAGTATTCTCGCCTGGAAAATTCCATGGACAGAGGAGCCTGGCGGGCTACAGTCCATGGGGTCACAGAGTCAGACACGACTGAGTGACTCAGCACAGCAGAAGGTCAAGTCTCAGAAGTCTGTATCACCAGGAACAGGAAACACCTGTTGTACTTCAGTGTCCACAGGGGAAGACCAAGGTGCAGCACATTCGATCCCCATCTTGTGTCCATGAAACAGAACAGGAAGTCCTCCTGTTTTACCAGGACATACTGGACACACTGGGTGTGACAATGAGGTTATCCTTTTATTTGTCCCTGAGTCCCGGACTAAAAGCCACCATCACTGCTATACTGCACTCAGAACAGATTTCAAATGTAAAATGGGTTGTTGTGAAAGTGTTAGTCACTAGCTGTGTCTGACTCTTTGTGACCTCATGGACTATAGCCCCCTAGGCTCCTCTGTGCATGGGATTCTCCAGGCAAGCATACTGAAGTGGGTCGCCATTTCCTTCTCCAAGGGATCTCCCTGACTCAGGGATCGAACCCGGGTCTCCCCCCATTGCAGGCAGATAGATTTTTTCCCATCTAAGCGACTGCTGCTGCTGCTGCTGCTAAGTCACCTCAGTCATGTCTGACTCTGTGTGACCCCATAGATAGCAGGCTCCCCCGTCCCTGGGATTCTCCAGGCAAGAACACTGGAGTGGGTTGCCATTTCCTTCTCCAATGAGTGAAAGTGAAGTCGCTCAGTCGTGTCTGACTCTTAGCGACCCTATGGACTGCAGCCTACCAGGCTCCTCCGTCCATGGGATTTTCCAGGCAAGAACACTGGAGCGAGTTGCCATTGCCTTCTCCATCTGAGCCACTAGGGAAGCCCAAAATGAGTTGTTAGGCATGGATAAACTTTGAGATATAGGTTGCCTTCCAGGGATATTGTTCCTTGCTTCCTACTCAGAGCTGTGCATAATTTCAACCTCTGTATTCTTTTTATTTTTGGCTGTTCCAGGTCTTAGCTGCAGCACTCAGGACCTTTAGTTACAGCATGCGGGATCTAGTTCCCTGCCCAGGAATTGAACCCAGGTCCCCTGCACTGAAAGCTCAGAGTCTTAGCCACTGAGCCACCAGGGAAGTCCCTCAACTTCTATCTTCTTAAATCAATACTAAGAAGTGAGGAGAGTGGGAGAAAGAAAGTGTTCCTTGTTTGATCTTTAGGCATTTGTCTTCTGGTTACAACACATAGATTCCTTTCTCAGCAGTGTAAGCTGTCATTTTATTCATAGTTTAAAATCTTCAGCGTGACAGCGCTGCTCTCTATTGACCCAGACTCATCTACTTCTCCTAAGTCTGGTAAAACAGTGGGAGGTGAGGAGGGAGGTGAGGAGGGATGTGGGAGAAGACAACACAGGAGGACAGTTAGCACAGGTCATTCGGGGACCGGGAGCAAGGAAGATGGGGTTTGTTTCCAGAGGCAGAGCCCCCGAGCGTACACTGAGCTGGAAGGGGAAAGAGCAGGAGACAGCGCCCTTGCAGGTGCATGCCGGGGGTGGCAGCAGCAGCAGATAAAGACTGCGTGGGTGGTGAATCAAGGTGGGGACGAGGTCAGGGAACGAAGGTAGGAGGGGGCTTCGGTCTGCAAATTCTCAGCCAGCATCAGTTTCCTGAGCCACCGTGGCATCTGTGCAGTTGCTCTACCACCTCCCTGAGGCCAGCTCAGACTTACGTTCATATTCCTCCGGAGAAAAATACAGAAGTAGAGGTCAAACGGCTCCACTTGAGAGGTTTTTTTTTTATTGCTTTCATAGTTATTACACATGCTAAAATCACATAGAGTGGTTATTCTAATTCTGCTCTGACTCCACCATGAGACAGGTGGGAACTATAGGGGTCACTCGATTTGTGTGGCCTCTGAGGGTATCTAGACATGAGGGGTTAGAGGTAGGCAGGAATCCCCAAGAATCCTTTACATAATACAGCTTTACCAGCAGTAGCTTGTGTCTTTAGAGACCTCCTCCTCCTCCTCCATTTTTCTTTCCTTCTCAAATCTTCCCCTTTCCCTGCCTGTGGCCCCTGAACCTCTTCCATGTCTGCCCCATATGGTTCTCGACTCACATGATGAAGGAAACTTTTCCTTGTCCCAGTCTCCCATCCTCGGAACTAATCTACTCAGCATGCACTAACATGGAAGCAGCTTGATTTAGGTCTGCCAAGGGGAAAGGGAGGCTCCAGTTCCCGCTGAGGCTTAGCTCATAGGAGGGGAGTTGAGGTGCTGATGAGAAGGATGTGAAGGGGAAAAGATGCTACCTGAAGTGAAACTTTTGTAACCAGTGGAACAGTGTATATGCCCCACCGTTGGGCACCCTACTCTGAAGGCATTCCCCTCCCTCCCACATTATCAGGGGTCCCTCTCTCCACCTCAAATCCTCTTGCTCTTCAACCTCATAGGGAAGGCATAGGTACTGATCAAGTGGCTGTATCTCCAGGAGAAAATGGTCCGCCCTTAGACAAGTGGCTGCCTTTTAAATTCTTCATCTTGCCTCTGTTCCTCATGCCTCTACAACGACAATGGCTTGAGGGGCTGGAATAAATAATGTATAAGGGTTGAACTTGCCTCTATGAGAGGCTAGTGGAACAAAGAGACAAAGACACGTGGGAGTCAGAGCTGTGGAAAAGGAGAGGGGAGGGAGCAGGGTGTGAGGAGAGGGTAAGGCTGGTTATTCAGGAGCTGGGATCCTTTTTCCTTTTCTGGAATCGCCGGAACTTGCCCTGAATAGCAAGGGCAGCCTTCTCTGTTTCTGGTGCCGTCAGATCAATGTCAATCTCCTCCTCCTCATCCTCAGTCTTCTTGGCACTGCCAGCTTTCCCTGCAGACAGTTGAAAATTTCATTAATGAGGAAACCTGAATGGCCCCAGCCCTTTCCCCCAGGCCCCAAATACAGTGGTTAAAGTCCACTTTCTGCTTAGACTCTGTGTGGGCCCCCAACTTTTGCTAGGACACAGAATGTCTAATAATCTCCTAGGAGTTTGAGTCAGGGTACCTGGGGTGAGAATTAGTTATAGTAATTATTCAGGAGCTTTGCAACTCTTAAACCAAGATGACAAATGTCTTCTGTCATCACTTATTCCTAAATGCTTCCTTGGTGGCTCAGTGGTAAAGAATCCGCCTGCCAGTGTAGGAGACGCCAGTTCGATCCCTGGGTTGGGAAGATCCCCTGGAGAAGAAAATGGCAACCCAATCCAATATTCTTGCCTGGGAAATCCCATGGACAGAGGAGCCTGGAGGGATACAGTCCATGGAGTCCAGAAGAGTCAGAAACGACTTAGCGACTAAACAACAACAATTCAGAGTACCAGAGTGAGCTCTCTTTCCCCAGCTTTCTCTCAAGTTCTGATTGAGACAGAGTCCGGGACTATTTGATGAGCTTCTTCCTATCACTGTGTGCCTGTTTCCAAGCATTCCAGAGCCAGTTTCTAAAATCAAAGAGTAAATACTGGTAGGTTTACTTCTTAGGAAAAAAGTAGAAGGAAGCCTATAGATATAGTGGTCCTAAACTAGTGCTTTGTTTCACTTATTACATTCTTATTCCTGTTACATCTGACTTTAGGAGCTTCCAGATTTACAGCTCACCTTGTTTTCATGTCCCAATATTTACCTGCTCTATAAACTTCCTAGCCCATCCCCACTCACCCTTTTCCTCAGGGCCAGGTGCCTGGTTGGTTGCTGGGGATGTTTTGGTGTTAAGCTGGAGAAGAAAAATCAGAGTATTAGATATTAATGGAAGTATTAAGGTACCATCCCCTTAGAATCACCATCATAATTTTCAAGTCCTCCTATTACCAAGTACATCTCTTAGCCTTTTGAAGAAGTGAGTCTTGAGATCAGAGAGAGAGAGAAAAATCATCAAAATTTATTCAAAAAGTATTTGTTGCTAAGGAAATTGTAGAGGACAAAAGAGGAACAACCTGCCTTCATTGAGTTTGCATTCTAGGATTTAGATACACAAATGAATAAACAAAACTATTATTATGTTGTTATAGACTTCCCTACTGGTACAGTGATTAAGAATCTGAGTTGGTGGGAGGGGGGATCGGGATGGGGAATAAGTGTAAATCTATGGCTGATTCATATCAATGTATGACAAAACCCACTGAGATGTTGTGAAGTAATTAGCCTCCAACTAATAAAAAAATTAAAAAAAAAAAAAAAAAAGAATCTGAGTTGGGGGGAGAAGCAGGTGAGATTGCTGGTCAGGGAGCTAGCATCCCACATGCCTTGTAGCCAAAAAAAAACCTGAACATAAACAATAGAAGCAATATTGTAACAAAGTCAATAAAGACTTTAGAAATGGTCCATAAAAAAAAAAATATTTTAGAAAATTATTGTTATGTTAAATGGTGAGGAGTGCTATAGACGAAGGACAGAAAAGGGAGGCAGGAATGCCAGGTGGGAACAGAGAAATACGGTTGTACACAGAGTGGTCAGGAAAACCCTCTCTGAAAGGTGGCGTCTGAGCCAAGAGCTGAAGGAGATAAGGGAGTAAGGCCTATGGTGGAGGGCAAGAGCTTTCAAGGGGTGGAGTGTTAGGGGAAGCACTGACGGAAACCGCCCACCCTGGCCAGGCACCATAGTAACCATGTGTGAGTTATTTTACGACAGCAGGTCCCAGCAAAGAACACGGAACTAATAAGCCACCACCAACCGGAAGAGTTCGGGAAAGGTCAAAAGGAGACGCATGCGTCCTTCCACCTCCCAGAATCCTTCTTGCTGGCATCCACCTTGGCTGAGCAATGCATGTCCCACCAGGAAGGACCCTGAGTCAGAATGATTGGCCAAAGACAACCTGGAAAGTAATCCCATCAACATAAAACCCAAACCTGGGAGCCACGTGGCAGAGCAGTTCTCCTGGGTTTCCGTACCCCGCTGCTCTCTGCCCAGGTTCTCTTTCCAATAAAGTCTCTAGTTTTATCAGCTCATGTGTCTTTTCAGACAACTAATTTCTGACTGTTAGACAAGAGCCCACTCTTGGGCCCAGAAAGAGGTCCCCCTTCCTGAAACAGAAGTGTCACTAGCCTGTTTGAGAACAGCAAGAAGCCAGTGTATCTGGAGTGGAGAGGAAGAAGAAGGAGGAACAACAAATGAAGATGAGATTAGAAATAACTGGGAGTGCAGGCAGACCATGTTGGATCTTGGAAGTCATTTTAAGGAGTTAGACTTTTACCATAAGAGCAAGGAGAAGCCATTAGAGACCTTCAGTTTGCACATAAGTGCATTAGGGAGGAAGCAGAAAAATCTGCTAAGCAGTTAGTGCAGAAAACCAGGTAGGAGATAATGGCTGCTTGGATCAACAAGATGGCAGTGGAAGTGGTGTGCTCAAGTGCCCATTTGTGTCTTTGCCACCCCATGGACTGCAGCCTGCCAGGCTCCTGTGTCCAGGCAAAAATACTGGAGCGGGTTCCATATCCTACTCCAGGGGATCTTCCAAACCCAGGGGTCAAACCCGAGTTTCTTACATAGCGGCTGGCAGACTCTTTACCACTAGCACCACCTGGGAAACCTGTGGAAGTGGGGAGTAGTAGTTCAACTCTGGTATATAGTTGTCTCTCAGTATCCACAAAGAATGGGTTCCAGGACCACTGAGAATACAAAAACTCATGGATGCGCACGTCTGCATAAAATGGCATAATGTTTGCATATAACCTATACACATCCTTCCACATATTTTAAATCATCTCTAGATTACTTATGATATCTAATACAATGTAAATGTTCTATAAATAGTTGCTGGCTTGCAGCAAATTCAAGTTTTGATTTTTTGAATTTTCTGGAATTTTTATAAAAATATTTTCAATCCTCAGTTAATTGAATCCATAGGTGTGGACCCCTCAGACACTATTTTCAAGCTATGACTAAAGTGACTGGTTGATTGGATAAATGGCACTGTGAGACAGGAGTCGAGGATGACTCCAAAGTTTTAGGGCTGAGGAAATGAAAAACAATGGAATTGGCATTTTCTGAAATGAAGAAGACAGCCGGGAGAGCAGGTGTTAGGGAAAAGATCAGGGGTTTGTTTTTGGACAAGTTTGAGATGCCTACGGAAGTATCCAGCATTTGCTTTGATACACTGTTGAATATTCAAAAGAGTGAAAGAGAAGGCCTTGGCCCAGAGATATAAATTAGGCAATTATTAACATGTGGTTGGTATTTAAGCCATGAGACTGAGTGAAATCACCAAGGAAGTGAATTCGAATAAAGAAGAGAACAGGATCAAATCCTGGGTCATTCCAGTGATTACAGGGTATAGAAATGACAAAATGTCAATTTAAAAAATTGAGAAGAAAGCCAGGAGAAAAGCCAGGAGATCATAGCACTTTAGAAGCCACACAGAGAAACTATCTCACAGAGACGAGAGTGATTGTGTCAAATTCTGCAGGTAGGCCTAGTAAAATAAGGATCAAGAATTGACCATTGGGTTTTGCTATGGGGAGATCACTGGTGACAATGACAAGAGAAGTTATAGTCGAAGAAGGGAGGAAAAATCTGATTGTAGTGTGTTCCTTAGAGAAAAGGAGGACAGGCATTAAAGCAGCAAATATAGAAGGAGTTCCAAAGAAATAAGAATGGGGGCTGTGGCTTGAGGGGAACATGGGGTCATAAGAAGATTTTAAGACAGCAGAAGTTACAGAATATTTGTGCTTTGTGGAAATAATCCAGTAAAGAAGGAAAAACTGTATGAGAGAAAGAGGTTCATTGCTGGAGAGCAGAAAAGGGTGAAAGATTCATCGCGTGAGTAGAGGGGTGGCCTTGGACAGGAGCTAAGAACAGATCATCCAGAGGAACTGGAGGGGAGCAGAGCCACACAAGCCCAAACACAAGCAGGTAGGAACATTTGCAAGGTCTCCTCTAATTGCTTCTGTATCTGAAGTAAAATAGGTAACAAGGTGATCCTTCAAGAGGCAAGAAGAGGTGCTGAAGGAGGAGGGCAGAGAAGAAGGGACAAAATACTCATCGAGGAGAGGAGGAAAGTGAATGGATTAGGGAACAGTAATAAGATTTCTGGGAAGCATTAAGGCCCCTCACAAGGCCAAGTTCATGAACATGAAGTGAGATCTGTCAGTTCATATGTGTGCTTCTTTCCAGCCTCTCTGCTCAGATGGAGAGTTAGATGTAACATAATAGTAACTCCCCTTCCTCAGAATCTTACCAACAGAACTGCTTCATCTGGTCATTCCTCAGTCTCAAGGTACAATTCATCTTGAAACAGTCACTCCTGTAGGCTTCTGGGTCCCCTTAGAGTTTGTTTATTTCACAATTTTGAGTACTTGATATTTTCAAAACACAGAAACTGGTGCTTTCAAAAATGTTTTCTCATCTCATCCTTGGGAGAGCTCAATGGAGTATAAAATATTATCCCTCATTTTACAGAAGCAAACTTTTGTTAAATGACTGCCAGATATAAGGGTTCTACTTTAGGAAGCTGATCGAATCCAGTTTATGTTATGTTCTTGTTCAGTCACTAAGTTGTGTCTTACTCTTTGCAACCCTATGAACTGCAGCACGCCAGGTTTCCTGGTCCTTCACTATCTCCCAGAGTTTGCTCAAACTCATGTCCATTGAGTCAGTAATACTATCCAACCATCTCATCCTGTCACCTCCTCCTCCTGCCCTCAATCTTTCCCAGAATCAGGGTCTCTTCCAATGAGTAGGCTCTTCACATCAGGTTGCCAAAATATCAGAGCTTCAGCTTCAGCATCAGTCCTTCCAATGAATAATCAGGGTTGATTTCCTTTAGGACTGACTAGTTTGATCTTCTTGCTGTTCAAGAGACTCTCAAGAATCTTCTCCACCACCACAGTTTGAAAACATCAATTCTGTAGATTATGCTATTTCTACCCTATTTTTATCAATACTTATCATGGACTTATATTTGAGTTTAGCACTGTTCTATACATGAAAGGGATATAGAAGAAACACAAGATTCATTCATTCAACAAATATATCACTGCCCAATATCTGCCAATTATTGTTCTAAACATTAGGGATACAGAAATGAGCAAAATTATTAATAAGTCCCTGAACTCATTAAACAATTATGCCAGTTAGTGACAAACACCAAGAAGGAAAATAAAACAGAGTAGTCTAGGAAGGCCTCTCTGATGAGTGACATAGAGGTTTGAATGACATATAAGAGCCAGTCAGGTGAATATCTAAAAGAGCCTTGGGGGCAGATGAAGCATCAGGTGGAAAGTCACTGAGGCAGATTTTGTGCCAAGTGTGTTCAGGAAGAGAAAGAAAATCAGCACATCTGGAGTTGAGTGAGAAAGGGAGAGAGTATAGAAAACGAAGTTGGGCAGGTGCTAGAATATGAATGTCTTCGGACCAGGGAAAAGATGAGACTGTTTTCCTTTTTCTTACTCATTTATTTTTGGCTGCCCTAGATCTTCATGCAGTACGTGGGCTTTTCCTAGTTGAGGTGAGCAGGGACTACTCTCTAGTTGCAGTGCATGGGCTTCTCACGGCAGCGGCTTCTCTTGTCGCAGAGCAGTCTTTAGAGTATGCCACTCAGCAGCTGTGGCACGCAGGCTTAGTTGCCCCACAGCATGTGGAATCTTCCCAGACCAGGGATTGAACCCACATCTCTGGCACTGGCAAGCGGATTCCCAACCACTGGACCACCAGGGAAGTCCTGGATTTTTTTCTGAGCTGATGAAAAGGCATTACAAGGTTTGATGCTGAAGGAAACATGGTCTGACGTGTTTTTAAGGGATCACTGACTGTGGGGTGGAGAACAGACTAGAGAGAGGCAAGAAAGAAAGAGGGGAAACAGGTGGTAGTGAGAGAGGTGATAAGACTTGAGACAATTTTCATGGTAGAATAAGTTGGATTTGTTGATGGATGTGTGAATAAAGATAGCTCTTTCAAAGAGTTCTTTAAAGAGACCCAGAGAAATTGGACAGTAGCTGAGGAAGGATGTGGAGTCATGGGAATGATTTAGTAGAGAAGGAAAACCTGATGGTGCAGAAAATAGAAGTCATAATTACTAGAGTGATCTTGAATAGACAAAAGGAAATGGATCTAGTGCATAAGTAAATGAAGTGAAGTCGCTCAGTCGTGTCCGACTCTTTGCAACTCCACAGGCTGTAGCCCACCAGGCTCCTCGGTCCATGGGATTTTCCAGGCATGAATACTGGAGTGGGTTGCCATTTCCTTCTCCAGGGGATCTTCCTGACCCAGGGATCGAACCCAGGTCTCCCACACTGTAGGCAGATGCTTTACCGTCTGAGTTACCAGGGAATATAAGTAACTAGGTTGGTCTTAAACCGAACTATGGACAGTTTATCCACAATATAGGAATGAAGACATAGAATAGGGGTATAGATGGAAGTAAGATGGCAAGAGTAATGGGAATGTACGAAAGTTCTCTTCTGATTGTTTCTATTTTCTCAGTGACACAAGCACACTTGTCAGCTAAGAATGAAGAAGGGGCAGAAAGTATTTAAGATTTGAGGAGAGAGGTGACTGAGTGAAATAGTCATCGAACAAAGTGAAGAGAGTGAATGACTGGTGAGATGTGGCAGGATTACCAGGCAGCCCTAAGGGCTCACTTGAAGTTAATGGGCACAGATTTAAAGTAAAACCAGTCAAGAAAGTGTCCCTATCTTCCAGGCTGAGTGAGCAAATAGGACAGGTTCCCAAATAATACTTCTCGAGCATTTATTATGTGCCAAGCCCTGTCCCATATCATCCTCTTAAATCTCTGAGATGTCATCCTGTTTTACTGGTGAGGAAACAGGCTTAGAGACACTGAAGATTTTGCCCAAGTTCAAGCCACACTACTAGAAAACAGTGAAACTGTTTTCTCTGGGACCCAGGCAGAGTGACTCCACACTCTTAACCACTGTACTATGTCCCCAAGATCAAATACTGTCACATGCTGACACAAATATGCTGATATATTAACAATCACTGAGGCTAGGTGGAAAGGATATGGATGTGCATTGAACAATTCTTTCAACTCTGATAAATTTTTCTAATAAAAAGCTAGAGAGAAATAAGAAAATAACAGTTTGGGATTTCCTTGGTGGTAAAGAATCTGCCCAGCAATGCAGGGGGTGCAGGTTTAATCCCTGGTCAGGGACCTAAGACTCCACACGACGTGGAATAACTAAGCCCACAAGCCACAACTTCTGAGCCCACATGCTCCATGCATCACAACAAAGATCCCGAGTGCCACAAAGAAGACTCAGTGAAGCCAAATAAATAAATAGTTTTTAAAAAAGAAAATAAAGTAAAACAAAAATTATGATTATAAAACAGTGATGCTGTACTGTATTTGTTAGGGAAAGCATCTTTAAAAGTAAATTACAAACTTAAGAATTGTTAGGTAGATGGACAATCCCATCCTTTCGGATGTTAAAATGTGGGGCCAAACTAAGATTGCTTTATTGACCATACGTGATTTTATTTATTTACTTATTTGGCTCCGTCTTGTCTTCATTGCAGCACGTGTGATCTTTTGTTGAGATGCACAGGCTCTAGTAGTTCCTACTCAGGGACTCCACAGAGAGAGGGCTTCAGTAGTTGTGGAGTGCTGATTTAGTTGTTCCCAGGCATATAGGATCTTCCTTTCCAGACCAAGGACTGAATGAACCATGTCCCCTGCATTGCAAGGCATTTTCTCAACCACTGGACCCCCAGGGTTAAGATATGATTTTCAAAGGATATACTGGTCACATCTACACTGCTTTTTCAAGTCTTGTGATTTATTTGTGCTTTCCTAATATCTTGCAAAGTACTGGAGATAGCAGACAGTTATAAAATAACTATCTAATTTTTAAATTATTTTTTAAATTTTATGTAAGTATATTTGATTTACAATGTGTTCATTTTTGCTCTAATGTTTTTGAAAGGATATTATAAGTTGATATGGTCCAATTTTTATAAGAGATATAAATTGCTTATCCATGTATACGTACATTTTTATTTAAAAATCTGAAAGAACATGCACAAAAGTGTTCCCCAAACCTTACAGAATTCCTCCTGTCCCGCTTTGACAAAAAAAAAAAAAAAAAGGTTTCACAAGAGGAAGGGTTATTCCTGAGAGTCTTGGGAGACTGGCCACTCAATACTCTTTCTTTTCCCATGGTCTTCCTGTCTTCCTACAGTAAATTTTTTTTCGCACGATCAATATAATGATCCAGTAGTTACCTAGGTGACACTTTCCATGATGCCACACTGTCATCACAAGAGGTCTGTCCACACTGCAAATGCATGACACGGATGGGGTGTTTAGTAATAGGATATAACATTCAATAGTCCAGACAAGTGGGTCATAGGTCTAGAGGCAAGTTCTATAGTCCCATGATCTCTGACTTCAAATCCTACTTTCTCTGTTACCAGCAAATCCCTGAATCTGACCCTTGCTTTAACTATTATCCCTCCCTCCCTCTCTCTCTCTAAGCCCATTCCCTTAATCCACCAAGTCTTTTCTCTCATCCCTCCCCTTTGGAGGAAAATCTGGACTCCAATTCTAAATATTTCCCTTCGAGTAGCTGTCTCTTCCTTTACATTCCCTCCCATATCAGCTAACCTTGAGAATCCACTAAGCAGGAGTATGTATCGGGACTGGACCGCACAGGCCAGCCCTCTCCCTCCCCCTGGCCAGCTGTTGCCTTCCGGAGTCTCTCCTGAGATTACTGGCCCTGGAGTGGAGCCATGGCACAGCAGCCGTCCGGTCACCCAGGGGTTCTCAGCTCTATTTGACTTAAATTTATGAGAGGTCACTCGGGAGAGCAGAAAAGGGTTCTAAAAAGGAGAAGAAAACCCTATTACTCACAATCCTCCTTGAAATCTCTCTCATACCTTCTACTAAAACGTAATATGTTAGAGCTTCAACTTGCCCCTCCTCCCTGCACTCTCTGCAGCCAGTTCTCAAAATAGCTGCTCCAAACACTCTGGATTTCTGGATTTAGTGGTTAGTGATTTGGTGCGGTGTGGGGGTTGGGGGCAGTTAAATCCCAAGTTGTTAGCTCCCACCCCCTACATCATACTCAGCCCTTTACTGGTCTCTGGTCCCTGCCCTAACCCTCCTGTGTATCTCCTAGAAACTCAGCAATTTTAGGTGAGTGAATAAAGATTCTCTAGTACATCGATCCGGAGAAGGCAATGGCACCCCACTCCAGTACTCTTGCCTGGAAAATCCTATGGATGGAGGAGCCTGGTAGGCTGCAGTCCATGGAGTCGCTAAGAGTTGGGCACGACTGAGCGACTTCACTTTCACTTTTCACTTTCATGCATTGGAGAAGGAAATGGCAACCCACTCCAGTGTTCTTGCCTGGAGAATCCCAGGGACGGGGGAGCCTGGTGGGCTGCCGTCTATGGGGTCGCACAGAGTCGGACACGACTGAAGCGACTTAGCAGCAGCAGCGCATCTATCTGGAAGCCATCAGATTACCCATATTTCAGGCAAACCAAGGAGGCACAGAGGTCCACTCTATGTGAACCACATGCTCTATGAGCATCTCTCACAAAAACTTACACCTGCAGAGGATCGAGTCTAACCCACAAGAGCTGTGACGGGTGACTTGTTTCTTGAGAACCTTGAGAAACAAGCAGCTTTTGTTTCTCAGCTGCTCTCTCAGCCTCTCATTCTGGCCAGGTATTAATTACTAACTCTCAGGTGCTCTTCTACTTTTTTCAATACTGAGCTCTTCTGACCCCAGAAATAACAACAGTTAAATTGCTTAGCAAATCCTTCCATGTCCTTATAGAACCCATCTCAGGGAACTGGAGGGAATCAAAAGACTTTAGAATGCCATGCTACCTCATTTTCTCACCCAACCTCATCTTAAGGCTTCCCTGGTGGTTCAGATGGTAAAGAACCTGCCTGCAATGCAGGAGACGCAGGTTTGATCCCTCAGTTGGTAAGATACCCTGGAGAGCGGAATGGCAACCCACTCCGGTATTCTTACCCGGGAAATCCCATGGACAGAGGACTCTGGTGGGCTACAGTCCATGGGGTCGCAAAGAGTCAAACACGACTGAGCAACCTTCACTGCACTAGCTCATCTTACTAAAAATCATATATATATATATATACATATATATATAATACTTTGTACCAGTCACTTTTCTAAGTACTTTACCACGTTGAATTCTTACAATATAACACATTGAATTCTTACCCTATAAGATAGGTAATGTTACTAGTCTCACTTTACAGATAAGAAAACTAAGGTCCAGAAGAGGTTAATTAACTTACCTAAGGTCACATAGCTAAGAAGTAGCAAGGCCAGGATTTGAACCAAGACAGTCCAACTCCAGAGTCCACCCTCTTGAACAATATGCTGTGCTATATCCCAGTCTCCAGCCGAAGACATAAGCATGTGTGTGCATGTGGCACACACATACAGCGTGAGAAGCATGTCCAACGTGAAAATGACTTAATCAGACAAGTTTTCCCGCACAGCAGAGCAATCCCTGGGTAAGAAGGAAAGTCCTAGGGGTCATGACTTCCTTCCATTTCCACAGTTAGACAGCTGTATTCAAGTACTACTCTCTCAATCCATAGTCCCCAACAGTTTCTTGGTGTACACTCTAGAGCAGGGGTCCCCAACTTCCAGATCTAATGCCTGATGATCTGAGGTGGAACTGATGTAATAATAATAGAAATAAAGTGCACAATAAATGTAATACACTTGAATCATCCAAGAACCATCCCCACCACCACCTCCACTCCCCTCAACCCCTGGTCTGTGGAAAAATGGTCTTCCTTGAAACCAGTCCTTGGTGCCAAAAAGGTTGCAGACTACCACTCTACACGGTCCCATCCTCCCAATATGGGAAAGCTTATTTGTAATTTAAGAATCTGACCCCAGACCATGCCTACTGATTCAGATTCCTGCTCTGATAGTTGAGCTAACCACACTGACTCTGGTTTTCATCTTTTAAATATATATATATATATATATATATATATATAAAGTTTTTAAAAATATTTATGTATTTGGCTGAGTCTTAGTTGCAGCATGCAGGATCTTTAGTTGTGGCATGTGGGATCTAGTTCCCTGACCAGGGATAGAACCTGGGTCCCCTGCATTGGGAGTTTAGAGTCTTAGCTGCAGGACCATCAGGGAAGTTCGTGGCTTTCATTTTTAATGTTTGCTCAGTGGGCCTCCTGACACACACCAGGCTAACCCCTGGGGGTTAGCCATAGCCTGTTTGTGTGGTCTTCACTCCCAGGGCCAGATGCTAGCCTTTCAGATTCTGAGAATTCTATGTGCAGGATCATCCTACTGGTTTCCATTCCAAATGATTCCCTTGCTTACACTGAAGCCTGTTATTCCAAGCTTCTAGTGAGTTGAAGCTTGGTTCAGTTCCACCTCACTGCCCACAGAGGACTAAATGTTTCTTAATTCTCAATACACACCAAACACTAATTAGCAACTATGAGGCCCATCAACTCCTGTTTTTCCCTAGAGGGCCCTAGTTTCTTTCCCTGCCTTTCTTCCTGTATTCCTTTCTTCCTCACCTCTGGGCCTGATGTGTTCCAATGTTCCATTCGATCACCTTGGCAGTAGCTGCCAATTCCCCATGAGTAACTTTTGTTTCCTCTGCTGTTAAAAGTTGTGGACTCCCCCTTCCTGTGGGGAAGGAGGAGAAGGAGAGGCCTGCTGGCTTAGGGGTCTTTTGTCTTCAGGCACTGAGACTGCAGAGAGAGGTATGACATAGCAACACCCTCCCTTTCCCCACCCATTCAGATGATGTCTTGTCCTTCCATTTGAGTTTTAGAGCCCATTCCCCTTTTCTCCTTCTCAAGAAGCTTTAAAATCAATTTTCTTCACTTATAAATAAAACCTCATCCTTTCTCTAAGAAAAAGAAAAAAAAGCCTTCACCAATTTGAATTCCTTTTCTAGCCACCACTAGAGTGAAAAGAATCAGCTCTAGGACCAACCCTGGAGGAACCTCAATATTGAAAGGTTAGGGTGATCCATTCATAAGAGTGCTAGAATGATTGGCTAGCCATGTACAAAAAAACCCCAAAAAACCTCAACCTATTCTTTGCACCTTGTACAATAATTAACTTGAAATGAATATAAAACCTAAAACTGTAAAACTTCTAGAAGAAAATACAGGAAAAAAATCTTTGCAAACTTGGGTTAGACAAAGATTTCTTAGATATGCCAAAAGCACAATCCATAAGAGAAAAAAATTATAAATTGGACTTTGTCAAAATTAAAAATTGCTCTGGGACTTCCCTGGCAGTCCACTGGTTAAGACTCAGCGCTTCGTATAGCACATGGAACTCTGCTCAGTGAGACGTGGCAGCCTGGATGAGAGTGGGGCTTGGGGCAGAATGGATACATGTATATGTATGGCTGAGTCCCTTCACTGTTCTGAAACCATCACAACATTGTTTGTTAATCAACTACACCCCATATAAAATAAAAGTTAAGGAAAAAAAAAAAAGAAGACTTAATGCTTCCACTACAACAGGCACAAGTTCGATCCCTGGTTGATGGTAAGATCCAACGGGCCTGCTTGGCATGGCCAAAAAATACACACACACACACACATATATATATATATATTTAAAACTACTCTTTGAAAGATACTTCTAAGAGAATGAAGAGACAAACCTCAGACTGGAAAAAAATATTTGCAAATCAAAAATCTGATAAAGGACTTGTATCCAGTATATATAAAGAACTTTCAAATCTCCATAATATTAATACAATTTGTAAAAAGGACAAGATGTTTGAACACTTCACCAAAGAGGATGCATGGATGACAAACAGGCACATGAAAATATGTATAACATCATTAGTCACTTGAGAAATTCACACTAACACCACAATTAGATCTCATTATATACCTAATGAGAATTGTTATTGTTGCTTTGGGTTTTTTGCCTGTTTTGTTTATGACAATACCATGTGCTGGCAAAGATACAGAGTATCTGGAATTCTCAGACATTGCTGGGAATGCAAGATGGTATAGCTACTGTGGTAGTTTCTTTCCTTTTTTTCTTTTTTTTTTTTTTTTTTGGTTTATAAAAATAACTTTAATTGCAGGGTGTCAAGAAGTTTAAATAACTCTGTATTATGATGGTCAGCTACATATAAGATACATATTCTTTCAAGTTTAAAGTACCTCTCCTAGGAATTAGGCTAATAGTTGATTCCTTATTTTAGTTCAACTGGAATAAAACCTAACAGGAGTATTTTCCGGTAAAATACAAAAAATATTAGTCACTCAGTCATGTCCGACTCTTTGTGACCCCACAGACTGTAGACCTCCAGGCTCCTCTGTCCATGGGATTCTCCAGGCAAGAATACTGGAGTGGGTTGCCATTCCCTTCTCCATCTTTTTTTTTTTTTTTAATTTTTCTTCATTTATTTTTTGGCCACACCATATGGCATGTGGGAGCTTAGTTCCCTGACCAGGGATCAAACCCGTGCACCCTGCAGTGGAAGTGTGGCGTTCTAACCACTGGACCACCAGGGAAGTCCCTATGGTAGTTTGTTAAGGGTACATTTATCATACTGCCCAGCAATCCTACTCCTGGGCATCTACTCAAGTGAAATTAAAGCTTATGTCTACATGTAAACTTGTTAAGTGAATGTTTATAATGGCTTTACCTGTAATCACCAAAAACTATAAACAATCAAATGTCCCTTAACTGAGGAATGGATAAACAAACTGTAACACATCCATACAATGTAATACCACTCAGCAATTAAAGGAGGAATGAACTATGGATACACACAACATGGACAAACTTCAAAGGCATTAGGCTAAGTGAAAGAAGCCAGACCCAAAAGGATACACACATATTGTATGATCCCAATTATGTGACATTTCTTGTAAAGGAAAAACTATAGGGACGGCAGACAGACCAGCAACTACTAAGGGCTGAGGTCATAGGAGGGGTGACTGTAGAGGGGGCTGGGGGAAATTGAGCATGATGGAACTGCTGTATATCTTGATTTTGGTGGAGTTTATATGACTATATATTTGTTAAAATTCACAGAACTATACTCTGATCAGGGTACATTTTACTTCAAGTAAATTATACTTTATTTTTTTATTAAGGGAGATAAAAAGGTTATGGAGAGGTCAAGAAGCTAGCAAAGGCTGAGAAGAAACAGTAGAAAGGTGACTGGGGTGGGGGTGAGGGCCAGGATCTCTCATGTCTCTCTTCTTTTCATAACTGGGCTCCTCAAAACATTTACTGTTTCCATTTCCTTACCTCCCATACAGTCTCCAGCCCACTTCAACCTAGCTTCTACTCCTTCTCCACTGAAATGGCTCTTTAGGAAACCAAAGTTGTCTATGATACTAAATCAAATGCAAAGTTTCAGCTCCACTTGGCTTGACCTCTTGAAGCATTCAGCAGTGTTAATCATTTCACCTTTCTTGACACACATTCTTTCCTTGGCTCCTGGGGCATCACAGTTTTTCCTGTTTTTTTTTTTTTTTTTTTTTTCTTTCTGGACACTTCTGCCAACATTTAAGTATTGGAGGCTCTCAAGGTTTAGGCATAGGCTCTCTTCTGTTCTCTTTTCCCAGATGATCTTATATGTACCTATGACTTCAGTTTATCATTTATACCAGAACCATCCAACACAACAAGGTTCGGCAAACTACTGCTGACTGCTAAATCTGGTCTGCAGCCTGTTTTCCTAAATAAAGTTTTACTGGCCCACAGGCATGCCCTTGTTTGCATATGTTTCTGCTGCTTTGGCGCCACAATAGCAGAGTTGGGTAACTACAACAGAGACCACATGGCCCACAAAGCCAAAAATATTTGCTACCTGGCCCATCACAGGATAAGTTTGCAGACCCCTGCAGTAGAACTTTTTGCAATAATAGAAGTATTTTGAAATGATAGAGTGCCATCTAATATATGGCACTCCCTAGACACAAGGGGCTACTGAATACTTAGAAATGTGGCTAGTGCAACTGAGGAATAAAATTTAGAATTTTACTTAATAACAATAATTATTGATTAATAATAATTAAACCATATTCAACAGTGCAGAATGCCATTGAGGACTCAAATATACAACCTCCCTTTGTTATCCAAGAAGGATTGGTTTTAGGATCCCCATGGATATCAAAATTCACAGATGCTCAAATCCCTTATATAAAATGGCACAGTACAGTTGGCTCTCCATGGGTTCTGCCTTCTTAGACTCAGAAATCGGATCCACTGTTGGTGGAGTCTATGGATGCAGAGGGCAGACCACATATCTCTACCCCAAACCTCCCCTCCGAGCTTTAAAACGTCTCCACTTGGGTGTTTTATGGAAACTCCAAACTCTTCAGTTTCAGACTAAATTCATAATCCTACCTACCCAACCTAGTCCTCTGCAACATTCCCCATTTCATCCAATTGTACAAGCCAGAAACCTAGAAATTGTTTTTGATACCTTTCTTTCCTTTATATTGCATATCCAAATTCAATAGTAAGTCCTGTTAACTTTATTTACCAAATATCTCTTAATCCATTCACTTCTCCCACTGTTACCACCCTAACACAGCTGTTTCTTATGTAGACCACCTTAAAAGCCCAGGTGTTACCAATGCTCCTAAGATAGAGATGAAAATTCTTAACATGGTCTAAAAGGTCCAACATTATGCAGCCTCTGATTACCTTAGTAACCTCATCTCTGTTCCTTCCCACCTCAATACCTTGACACACGGTTCTCTTACCCCTGCTCCCCTTTTACCTAGTTAATTCCTATTCTTCAGAGCTCTCCTCAAGAATTCCTTCTTCCAGGAAGCTCTTCTAAGCCCCCTAGACTAGGCTAGGTCCCTCATTATAAGTTTTCATAGCACCTAGTATTTCTCCTTGATAGTACTTTTTATTAATGTAATTAAATATTAATTTAGTGGTTAGATACTGAATGTCTCCCCCATCTCAGTGTGAGCTTCTGTGAGCGTAGAGGCAGTATCTATCTTATTCACTCTTGCAGTCCCAGGGTCTAGCACAATGCCTTTACACACGATATATACTCAGTATTTGTCTTTTTTTCAGTCTAACACTTTTTTAAAGGTATTTATTTATTTGGCTGAGTCAGGTCTTAGTTGCAGCATGCAGAATCCTCAATGTGTCATGTGGGATCTTTCATTGTGGCACACAGACTCTCCAGTTGTGGGGCATGGGCTCCAGAGTGGGCAGACTTCAGGAGTTGTGGGCCTCGGGCTTAGTTGCTCTGTGGCATGTGGGGTCTTAGTTCCTTAACCAGGGATCGAACCCACAATCCCTGCGTTGCAAGGCAGATTCTTAACCATGGGACCACCAGGTAAGTCCCCAATTAATATTTGTCGAAAGAATGAAGGGAGCTCCAACTCTGCTTTATTTGCCACCTCACCTAGCTTTCTAAAATCTAATTTATTTCTAGATAGCTGAGGGCCTCATTTTGTAGTGGTTCAGAGATAGTGAAGCTAGGTCATTGTTTTTCCTCACTTCAGCGGATTTACCTGAAAGAGAGCTGAGGGTGGAGGGGAAGAACTTCTCTAGAAGTGTATTTCATAGTACTCGTATTATGGTTATTGTGTATTTGTCTTACCTCCCTTTCCCCACCTTCACCACCCCCCAGAGCCCATTTCCTTGAAAGCTCAGTCCATTTATTTGTGTATCACTAGCAGTAACTGCAACCTATACCTTGCACATAGTAGGTACTCAATAGATATTTCTTTACATGAATTAAAATTTTCTTAAGCCTCAAATTCCTGGTGGAAGCAGTATGCCATATTAGGTAGAGTTAGACAGATCTGGGTTCATATTCTGGATCGGAATTGACTGTCCCAGCTCTGCCATTCCTAGCTGTGTGACATTGGGAAGGCAGTTAGCCTTGCTGTGCTCAGATCTCTCATCTGCAGAAGAGAAATATCTATCCTAAAAGGTAAAAAGAACTAGAAAAATGTAAAATGTCTAGTTCATATTAACACAAATAGTTATTATTCTGAAGTAAGGTAACTCTGGGTTGAATGTAAGCACAGGTTAAGTTACTAGGGTGTTGCATGGTTCAAGTCCTGGAATGCAACAGCAGAGCTTCCCGCAGAGTGGGTCTTCACTAAGCGGGACTGAAGAAAGAAGGGAACACCGGGAGGGCTCTAAAGGTCCTTGAGGCTTATTCTGGTACGAAAGGAGTTTCATAACTGATCTCTTTTTACCCTAAACTAACCCTGGAAATCACAATCTCCCTATCTTCCCAGTGCCTGACCCCAAAAAATGCTGACAAGGGCTCTAAACCTTTGTTAAAGGGTCCAACAACAGACTTCTTGTATAGAAATTGTATTCTGTACAGCAGCTGCCCATGTCTGGAGTCCTGGAGCCTGCTGGAACTAGCCCCGGGTCAGGGATGTACAAGAGAGGATCTCCAGTAGAGTACCTCCAACAGTGTTCATGTTTTATTTCAAAGAACCCTTAGACACAAACACACTGTTTGTTTGCTTTTTTTCCTTCTTTTTTTTTGGGGGGGGGGGGGTTGGTTATAGACCACAGAGAGGTGATTAGTGCTCAGGAGCAAATAAACCACACCTCTTTGAAGTTATTTCATCCACCTATGTATCACAAAGATGTTTGTGGAAATATACTCCCTGCCTCAGAGGATAGTTTGGTTAGTATTGTCTTGGCAAAGCACCCAAAAACAGTCAAAGTGGTAGCAACTTGGGTGCTGTTTCCTTGCTACCACTATTGGGAAATAGGTACCCTGTAACTCTAGGCCCTACTTGCCCCACCCCCTTCCTGGGCTGCAATTCTTCCTTTCTTTGTCTCTTTCATCTTCAGTGGTGTTGCCACAGCAACCATTGTCACAGGGAAGAGGCAAGACAGTGTCACCCCCTCTGCTCCAGGCAGCAAGTTAAAACTAACCATAGGAAAGGTAAACTACCCAGATTTTCCTATACTTCTCATCCTACTGGCATCTTTCAGGAGGTATCACAGGTTGTTAGCAGCAGCAACAGGCAGGAACAAAGGAGCATCTCATCATACCTGGGCAACATGTACCCTGCTTTTGCATGATAAACTTGGATGCTGGGCAAATGAAAGCATGTTATACACACATTATAGTACTGTTAGAATCACTTTATCCAGATGAATAGGCACAAGGACTTAGAATCCTGTCCTATAGTCCAGGGCAGGGAAATCTAAAAAGGGGCTGAATCCTAAAAATCCCAGATATGAATCCCAGACACCTCTTTCTTGCCTGAGTATTGACATAAATCCTAGGCTGTGTAAGCTCCCTGTTTGCTTTAGAGGCACAGAAAGGGAAGAGAGACAGGGTTAGTGCATCTGCTTTCAAGTTGTGACAAAGAGGCTTCAGCCCCCCAGAGACCCTTCTATCCCTGCTGACATGTCCCCGCCCCCCCCCCCACAATGTTAAATGAAGTTCACTGCTAAAGATCCTTAGAAAGGCCTTTGGGATCCCCTGGTGCCCTTGAAAGACCCCAGACTGCTGTTTTTGGAGCACGGTTGGAACTGTTTCAATTCTTTCAGTGTAGCAACCAGCTGCAGTCCTCAAACAGCTTCAGAAAGACTTTCTCAAGGTCACCCTCAAGATTATAACAGAAAAAGAACTACAAATCCTTACTCCCAGTTCTACATACACACCTTCTTTTTCTAACATAAGGCATATAACTCAAATACCTTATAGCTCGGGTGCCTCCTAAGACAGGAATAGAATCTAAGCAGTCCAAGCTCCCAAGCCCCCTGGTTTGTCCTTCCCGATTCAGCCACCCCACCTCTGTTTCCTGGAATAGCAGTACCCCCCACCGGAGTCAGGCAAAATTCCTCATTTATGCCAGCTCATGGTATGCAGTGAGTCAAAGGCCCCGGCCCGTTTCCCCCCAGCATGGACTGCCACAATTTAATGAGTGTTATTTGTGGTGCTTTGCACACAGCTTGGAACTGTGCCTTCACCCCATACTGAGGGTAGGGGTGGGGGAGAGAGAGCAGTGCCAAAGCTTCATTTATTACTCTAATCTTCAATGTGCATCCCACCCATGGCGTTAATGTCCCAAAATAAACGTATTAATCCCACCACAGCCTACAAAGCAAACACACAGCTGGAGGGCTTTGTGTGGGAGGGAGGCAGCGCCAAGGACAACAGAATGGTAAATGGCACCTCTTTTTCCTGGATGGGGGGTTGGGAAACCTAGGTGGGCCTGCCTTCTGGTGTCAGCCTGGAATTAAGCAGTTGTCAGGCTTCAAGGAGGAGAACGTGATCAGGTCCAGGCACCTGCAGAGATGCAGATTTCTTAGAGAAAGTGGTTTTGGATCTGCTTCTGGCTTGGCTTACTCTTGCAGGTAAAATAATTCTGGGCAAGTCAAGCCATTTTGAGCAGCGGGTTTGGAGTATGGATTTAGAAAATTATGCACTTAGTATTGATCGCTTACTTTGCCAGCCTAATACATTCCTCTTTCCCTCTTCTAGATTTCTCCTCCGGAAGCCATTATACTTTCTTTGGAAGTCGAGTGACCAAATAAAGGAGGACTGTTTAGCATCGGCTTGATCATCAAGTATAGCAATTTTACTTAAATACCCACTTTTCAGTACTGGGTCCTCCAAGTCAAATACGTTAGAGTTAACAAAATTGGCCATTCCTTTCTTCTCTGAAAGAAAACCTCTCCTTCTGGTCCTTGATGCTCTACACTTAAGGAAATCAATGATGGACACCAGAAGCTAAAAATGCATGAAAAGAGGGCCTCCAGGCTTCCCCTTCCCTTGATTCCTATTAACTGACCTACTCCACTTCAGCACATTCATTGCACCCATTTTTAAGGTGACTAGGCATCTCAAGGAAGAATAGTGCTTTCATTCCTATGTTGGTCTCTCCTTTCTATCAGATTTATTAAATCTAATCAAAGTATTTGTAATATTGTCCTTCAAAGTTGCATGCAGATTTTACATCATTCTATCACTGGGGTCACACACTAAGAGTCTCAGGGAAAGTTCTTTGGGGATAAGAAGGCAGTCGTCTGTGGCCCACTGTTGACTCTAATACTGAGGTTTGGGCCTCAGTTTCCTTATCTGCAAAATGAGAAGATTGGACCAGATGACTTTTAGGGCTCCTTAATGAATCTGAAATTATATCACTAAAGTGTTTTGATATATTGAGATTTTCTTGATGAAAAATATTACTTGTATTTCTTCTAGAAATATTTTTGCAAAACTAAGCTTATTTTTTCCCATGATAACATGGACTCATGAAAGACAATTCAAACTACAGAAAAACAGAAAGAAAACAGGAGGAGGCATTTATAGAATCACAACCTTGAAAAGACAGTTGTTAACCTAATCCTTCTTCCTCCACTGCCTCTGCAAGCCTATACCCATCACTTTTCAGGGTTAAGACCCTCCAAAGACAGATATGAAAGACAGCAGGTTTGCATATTTGGACTTCAGCCACATTACTTATGGATGCCTGACCCTATAGAGACTTGATACTCTAAAGTGTAACTGATCACAGCTGCAGCTTAGGGAAAAGAGTCATCTATATTCCTGGGTCACAGGATGGCAAAGTCGTCCACTTGGACCAGCCAGAGAGTTTCCTGTTCAAGCAGCCAAAGTCAACAACCTGGATGGATAACTAAGAAAGAGATGAGCAAATTCTAGAACCAAGTTATGGTTTCTCTTACTTTAGAAGACAGATATTTCTAGAGGTAGAAAGCTTTCCAATATCAAGCTTTTCTATTTTATATATCCAATATAATTATCATCATAATTAAATACAATGAGAAAGAGAGAGAAACTTGGATTTCCCCCAAGTCCCTACCAGGTTCCCTAACAACTGGTTCACAGAAGATATAACAGAATGATGTCACTCTGACCAAACTTCCATTGTGGGGAAGGCTTGTAGACTCAGACAGATATGCACAGGTAGAAAAATGTGATCCCCAAAGTATGATATGTTAGTCACTCAGTCATGTCTGACTCTTTGTGACCTCATGGACTTTAGCCCACCAGGTTCCTCTCTCCATGGGATTTTCCAGGCAAGAATACTGAAGCGGGTTGCCATTTGCCCCTCCAGGGATCTTCCTAACTCAGGGATTGAACCCAGGTCTCCTGAACTGCAGGCAGATTCTTTACCATGTTCCATTCCTATTACCTAGGAAGACAGCGAGCAGAATAATAAAGGAGGGAGTACTGGTTCTAGTGAGGTTTCTAACTGATCTGTCCCTTGCTCCATCCCCTGCCAGCCTGGCGACAGACACTATGGGGCAGACACCATGGGACTAGTTAGCAGACCTCCATAACCTTTGTTTCAACAGAATGACTGCTGGGCCAAGGGATTCCTCCAGCTGGGCTTTCTTACACTTGAGAAGTGCAACAGGATCACAGAAAAACTTGCAAATGTGCTTTAAGCTTCCCTGGTGGCTCAGACGGTAAAGCATCTGCCTACAGTGCGGGAGACCTGGGTTCAATCCCTGGGTCAGGAAGATCTCCTGGAGAAGGAAACGGCAACCCACTCCAGTATTCTTGCCTGGAAAATCCCATGGATGGAGGAGCCTGGGAGGCTGCAGTCCATGGGGTCGCAAAGAGTTGGACACAACTGAGCGACTTCATACCATTTGAGAAGGGATTATAGGAAAGAGCCCTCAGGGACTGGATGCATCTCCCATTCCCATTCTTCACCGAAACTAGCAAAAAGTTATTAAACTATAAGAGACGGACTGATTGACAGCAATCAACTCCTGCCTGCAGCTGTGAATGCAGACAAGCTGGAGATGAGCCTGCGGCTCCCCTGCGCATGAGCACACACACTCACAGGGAAAAGCTCTGCTGCAGTACCGAGTGACAGCAAAGAGACAGGAAGGCCAAGTGTGACCAGAGACCCTCCCCAGCAGGGTCACCAGGACCCTACACTTGTCCTCTAGGTCTGGAGACCACCCCCTCCCCGCCCAACTTTTGCTCTTCATTTGAAATGGGAATCTCTTAAAGAGATCCCAAATCCTCTCATTGCATGCAGTTTCTCTGAAGCAAGAAAAGAAGCAGGTGGAGGAGGTGAAGCTTACATAAGATTCCGAGAGCACAGGGCTTTCCTGGCTCGAACTCAGCCTGAAATAGGAGACCCCTGGGGCTGGGCTGAGAGAAATAAGGGAGCTCGGAGTCTCCCTGGAGCCGCAGAGCTCTGGGCAACACTTCCGCTTTTCATCATAACTTTTACAGGAGGAAGAAAACAGGCTGGGTCTGGGCCTCGAGGGAATTCAAGGCCCTTTGGGGATCTGGTTCAGAGACAGTTGGTCTCTGTGAAAGCCCAGGTAGCTGCTTCTGGATTTCATAAATACTCATCCCTGAAGTCGGGCTCAGCTCCGTATTAGGGGGCAACTTTGACAGCTAAATTGCTAGTTAGAGCCAGATCACTCTGACAGCCTGGAAGTCTGGGCAGCCCTGCAGACAAGTGATGGTTACTTCCCATTCAAGGATCCTACTCTTACCATTCTACCTGAGTTCCTGATTGAGGCTAGCCAAGTACAGCTGCTAAGTCAAGACTTGACATTCCCCTCAAACACCAAATTGTTTTCTTTGACACTGCTTTATGACAGTTTTGTCACTCCACCAAATACCACTCTAAATCCCAGCCCCTGTAGCATATTCTACAGAAAGGCTGTGCACTTCCCCTTAAAAGCACAGACTAACCATACATCTTCGTGTTGGCATAGCCCTCAGATCACAAACCCCCAGGGGACGGCTTGAATTGCAACTTTCAGATTTAGAAACACTGGAGGGGGCATTGAACTCTAGACCTCAGTGAAAAGAAGAAACAGAAAACCTCTCCTCTCATATTAGAGCTGGAAAAGCAAAAGGAAAGAAGATTGAATCTTTCTTTTTTTTTTTTCTTTTCTTTCTGAAAGGCTGCTGTAATCACAGTGACAACTATATGAGGGACAGGAAACCACTTTAGTTCATCTGCAGCCCCCAAACTAGCTGAATTTTCCAGGATGAATTTAGTGGACATGGCAACCAAAACATAGTAGTTGGCCCTAATTGGCTCCCTGGGTGACAGCTTTTGGTAGCCAGCAGAGCTCTTGCTAAAGGTGAAGATCTAAACTGAGAACCCGGCTCCAGCGTCCTGCCCCTTCATTGATCTGTATTCTTGAGAATTCTCAAGCTAGCTTTTCTGAAACACTCTTAAAAAAATGCTTTTAAGTTAAAATTTTTAAAAGAGAGAGAGAGAGAATAGCTAACACAGATTGAGTGCCTACTCTGTGCCGGGTACTAAGAACATTAGAACAACCAGTATTACCCCAATTTTGCAGATAAAACACTGAAGCAGAGAAAGGTTTAGTAAACTTGCCTAAGGCCATATAGTAAGTAGCAGAGCTGGGATCTGGCATATAGATGAGAAGTTGGATTTAACACAGGATCCTGGGTATTAGGAAAGGGGTTGCCAAAACCAAGCCTGTGATGTCACTGCCCATACTGACTTCACTTAGAAAGGAAGATCCTTGTCTCTGGATGCCTGCAAATGCAGTCAAACAATGGGACAGGTCTTTCTCAGTTTCTGTTTTGACCCTCACAGATGGACAGTGTTCTCTGAATAGAGGAAATCACAGTTAATGGACTGGGTCTGGCTCAGATGACCACGGAGCATCAGGATGCAACAAGCACTGCAGAGGGAGGTCTATTCTTGAAGGGGACATCTCCCCAGGAGCCGGACAGGCCCCCTCTACAAGGCTTCTGAATGACAGAAATGGTCCCTCCAACAGTTGGCTCTTGATTGAATGAATGGAGGGTGGGATGTCACCTTCCTAAAAGGGGCAAAGTGGCCACCTTAGGGGGCGAAGGCTGGAGTTCTCGGCTGAATGCTACCTAAGGAGTGTAAAAGCAATACAGCCCTAGGAGGACAGAAGTGAATGTTTTTCTCAGAAGTCAGGAGAGCGAAGGGAAGCCCGAGTAACCTCGGAGCAGTAAAACAGATGCAGAGAGCCGCATCCTGAGGGTAAGATTTATAACCGGAGACCTCAGCCTCCCTCCATTCTACATTCGATTCCAGCCCCCCTAAATCGCCACCCACAGTCGGGAAACTTAAAGCCTCCCTTTTCCAATCGCTCCCAGCGCCTGGATACGGGCGCTTTTCCGGAGAAGCAGGTGGGCGCCCCGGGAGGATTCTCCGCGGATGCGGACTACAGCACCCTCCCGAGCCGCCCTGGGACACTCGAGCCGCGGCCTCCCCGCGCCGCAGCCCTAGCCCGCAGCGGGGAGTCGGGCAGCGCCGCTCACCTCGCTCATCTCAGCGACCAGACGGGGCGCGCGGGGCGCGGCACGTGCAGGGGAGACAAAGGGCCCTCGGGTTGCACGGGCGACGGCAGCGAGTTGCCGGGCTCTGAAGCAGGGTCCCCGCTGGTGAGGCGGGGAGAGTCGGTGCAGAGAGCCGTTGTTCTAGTACCCGCACCCCAGCTCCAAGCGCTCAGATCCGCGCCGGGAGTCCCCTTCCGACCCTGTCCTGTCAGAGCCGCGCGGTTAACCTCCGCTGGCCCCACCTTTTATAGTCAGCGCCAAACCCGCCTCCAAGCCGACCAATAGGCGCTCTTCCTGCCTCAGAGTGACAGCCCCTCGTAACCAATGATGGTAGTCTCAGAGGTCTGCTGCATTTCCAAACTAGGGTAAGACAGAGAGCGGGAAGGAGGGGGAGACCGTCGGGGGATGAGCGGATGGAAAATGAAGTAGGGGGAGCAAAGAAGGAAGGAATAGTATACGAAGGAAGGAAGGAGAGAGAGGGAAGGAAGGGGTGTGTGAGTTTGAGAAAGTGAAGAAAGAAGAGCTGGAAGGAAATCAAGAGGGTCCATGTGAAGCAGGCAGCAGTGAAGCAAAGGGTAAAGGGAAGAGATGTTGCAGATTAAGATTTAGTTATAGGATGGCAGTCTGAATAAGAGAAGGGCAGAAAGGAGGAACAGAAGGAGAGGGACAGAGAGAGGAAGAGAGAGAGATGAAAGGGGACAGTGTTCTGTAGCAAAGAACAGGGAAAGTTTTAAGTGCCTGATTCGGAAGATTTTATTCTTAGGAGTTGAAAGACATTTTCAGATTCATCAATCGTACCTCCCACATAATGCAAAAAAACCCTCTCCAGCAAAATGATGGTTCCCTAGGGCCCACTTGAGTAGGTAGTGAGCGCCTCCAAAAGTTAATTTACAACTGTTTACTCATTCAATCTCAATCTGTCAGTGCATCCTCCACTGTGCTCCACTATGGTGGAGAAACTATAAATAAAAATTAAAATTTAAAATTAAAAAAAAGGAGAGACTTCTTATGACCTAACACCTTTTGTTGCCATTAAAATAGATTTCACTCAATATGCAAGTCCTATCTCTTAAAGTCTAACTTTTTTCTTCCTGCAATTCAGGTAGCAACCCATTTGGTGGTACATGTTTGAGCACCAAAACTAGCAAGTGGACTCTGCCCAGGTGTAGGGAGCAGATGTGAAAGATGAAGCCCAGAGCCCAATCTATACATTATTTTTCAGTAAGATGGAACTTTACTAAATAGTCACTATGTTGTATAAGTTTTAAGGGAAAACATGATGAGCATAAGATGAAAAGAAATAGAACACCTAGGTAAAAGTCATGAACTTTCTGATAACTTCAACTACTATACCTAAATACCTAGCTTTGGTTTCTACTTTAAAGAAATCCTTTAAATGCTCTTGCCCATGATACTTCTAGACATTGTAAAACCTCTTAGCCCTCTTGAAGCTTCAGTCGGCCAAAGCCAAATACTTTCAGCTTTAGCTGTTACATCCTTTTTTTTTTTTTTTTTAATTTATTTATTTTAGTTGGAGGCTAATTACTTTACAATATTGTAATGGTTTTTGCCATACATTGTTACATCCTTTTGGTAGTTTCTTTCATGGCCTGCAATAACTGAGTCATTAACAGCTGAGCTTCTCTAAGTCAGCAACCACTGATCCATTCTCAACAACTAGACTCAGATAAGACCTCAAATACCCTTTCACTAGCTAGACCCTCTGTGTGTGTACATTTTCTCTGCCACATCAGAAACAGAGAAAAGAGAAGAAAGATCATATCTTTTCCCCTACACCTGGGATCCTCTGACCTTCACTTTCCAACGGGAATCTAGTTGCCTAAGTTACTAAATTCTAAGTAGGCTAGCTCCTGCTCTATGCAGCCTACTCTGTGGCTTCCCCTACCTTTCTAACAAATGGATAATTAGCCTTGAAGAGACTGTCTTTAATGAAGCAGACCTCTCCAAAGTTTTTGAATAGCGATGCAAGGATTATACAGAGACTTCAAAATCCTAGATCATAGATTAACAAGCTTTTTCTGTAACAGCCAGAAAGTAAATAATTTAGGCTTTGCCGGACCTATGGTCAAACTACTCCAGTCTCCCATTATAACTTGAGAGAAGTCATAGACAATATGTAAACAAAATAGAAGTGACTATATTATCATAAAACTTTACTTGTGGACACTAATGTATGAATTTCATATAATTTTCATGTGCTATGAGTGAAATACTCTTTTTCTTCTTTTACATTTTTAATGTAAAAACCATTCTTAGCTCACAGACTCTGCGAAAACAGGCGGTATGCCAGATTTGGCTTACAGGTCATAAATTGCTGATACCTACCATGTGCCGTGCTGTGTCAAGTCACATCAGTCGTGTCTGACTCTTTGCGACCCTGTGGACTGTAGCCTGTCAGGCTCCTTTGTCCATGGAATTCTCCAGCAAGAATACTGCAGTGGGTTGCCATTTCCTCCTCCAGGGGATCTTCCCAACCCAGGGATAGAAGCCGAGTCTCCCTCATTGCAGGCAGATTCTTTACCATCTGAGCTACCAGGGAAGCACTATAGATGATTAAATGGGATATGATCCCTACCATAGATGATTAAATGCTCAAGTATGCTACAACAGTAAGTTGTATAGAAGTAAATAGTAATAGGTCTAAGAAGAATGACGTTGTCTAGGACTGAAAGACTCAAAAGATTCCTGGAGAAAATAGGATTTGTGTTGGATAAAGGAAGGGTAAAATTTAGACAAATGGGAGAAGGAAGGTGGAAGGAGGAAAAGGTGTGGATCTGGCATCTGGGTGGTAACAAGAAAAAAAATCATGAAAGAAGACTGACGGGGAAGTTTCAGGAGATGTGTGACGGTCTTGAATATCAGAATAAGGAATTTAAACCTGATCCTCACACAAACGGCACTTTTAGATTATTCTTTTTAAAAAAACATTTATTTGGTTGCACCAGGTCTTAGCTGTGGCATGCAGGATCTCTAGTTGCAGCCTGCAAACTCTTAATTGCAGCATATGGGATCTAGTTCTCTGACCAGGGATCAAATCCCAGCCCTCTGCATTGAGAGCACAGAGTCTTAGCCACTGAACCACCAGGGAAGTCCCTTTAGATTATTCTTGCAAGGTAAACATAGGACTTATTCAACAAGAGGAAGACCAAGAGCAGGAAGACAAAATGGTGATGCCGTAGTTTTTCAAACTGCAAACGTCTGGGTGACTAGGAAAAATAACAGAAGAAAAGGGACAACATCAAGAAACATAAGGCATAAGGAATCAATAACAAGATTTAGGAGAGGATTCAAAGTGACTCTTGGAATTCAAGACCAGAACATGAGAATTTATTCAATTAATAATTGGCTGTTAAACACACATTACGGCCAGAACATATGCTCAGTGTTGGGAAAAGAAGACCCACAGGACAAAGCACTGACAGCCTAGAAGGGGAGAGATGGTCATGTGAACTCAAAGGTGCAATATTATTATGGGTGCTGAGGTAGAAATCTGGGTGAGTGTGCTGAGAGTCCAGAGAAAGGAATAGAATGAGAATAATAATCTGAACAGGCATCAGAAGGAACTACTAAGAATAGCAAGACCCTGTGGATAGAACTGGAGTTGATTTGTGGAGACATTCACATCCTAGAATAAGGATAAGTGAAATCAGATATATAAAGGTACTCTGCAAACCATGATGTTAAAATGTGAGCTATTTTCACATTTTACCAGAGCCTTGTGACTAGACGCACTACTAGGGAAGCACATAGAAGAAGAAAGGTGGGAAGGTTTAAATTGAGTCTTAGAAAAAAAAAAAAAAAAACCTCAGTTTTCCATAACCAATTGCCTTAGGAAAAATGAGAATCCAATAGAGGAGAAAGAAAAAAGAGCTATTAGAAGTATAGGTGGAGAATCAGGAATGCATAATATCATAGAGGCTAGGGAGAAAAGGCATTTCAAAGAAGATAATGTAATTGTCACGGGGTCAAAAGCAATAGGGAGCTTAATTGAGAGAAATGTATGAGAAAGCCCACTGAAGTCAACAGGTCACAGATCTTTGATGAATTTAGAGAAAGAAGATCAAAACTAGATTACCAGTATAAAGGAAAGGAGGTATCCTGAATCCCTCTTGTTCAAAGAAGTTTTTGTGCCAAAACCTGGGAGGCCAAAAAGGATAAAGCAGGCCCAGACTGGAAATTTGACTCAGCGGCCACCTGAGTGAGGTTGACCACATGTCAACCTTGCAAACAAGGCAGGTACGAACAGCAGGCATCAATGGTTCAGAAGTCAGAAAGGAGTCGGGAATCAGACAAAAAGACTCATGAGTATCCCGTTAGAAACTCAGAACAGCAAAGGATAATCAGCTGTGAGAGACAGCAGCTAAGAGGGAAACGGGAATGTACCCAGAAAACATGTAACATACGTTACTAGAAAATGCCTGAAAAAATAGAAACCCATTAAGTATTTGTTTCATGAATGAATGCATTCACAAATAATAATATGATACCACATAGAATGAGCATGAGTTTGGAATCAGACCTCAATTCATATCCTAGCTCATTTATTCACTCCATAAACTTTTTTATATGTGCTTGGAGTATACAAGACCCTAAGGATCCAAAAATAAAAGATGTACCTCTGGACTTCAACAACTCACGATTGATTGACAGAGTCAGAAAGAAAGTGACAATTGCTCTGTGATGTGATAAGTGCCATGACAAATGTGTGTGCAGATGTGTAGCTCTAACCCACAGGCTCTCAGAGGTGATCCGCTGAGCTCAGACCCAAAGGGCAAAAAAGATCAGGAGGACCCGGGGCGGTGTGGGGGGCGGTGTAGAAGTGGGGTGTGTTTGGCAATTCCAACCAGACAGAATAACGAGGGCAGATATTCAGAGGTGTGTGAGCATAGCTTGCTCAGGGAGCTAAACGCTTTAGTACATCTAGAGCGAAAGTACGGACGTTAGGTCAGGAGAGGGAAATGGGTTGGGACAGATGAGGGCAGAGTGATAAATAGGGGCCAGATCATAAAGGACTTTGTGTGACATGCTAAAGAGATTGGATTTTATCCCAAAGATGATGAGAAGCAAATGAATTTTAAGCAGGAGAGAGACAAGATCAAATTTGCATTTTAGAAATAGCAACAGCATGGAGGATGGGTTGGAAAGAGATGAAGCTGGTCATAGACTGAATCATTTAATTTAATAATTAAATTCCACTACTTGCACTGATAAGTAGAAAATGATGAGGGCCTGAATTCAGCTAAGAGGTAGAGGGCATGTAGAGGCCAGGAGACAGGAATGACAGGGCAGGCATCTGATCATTTTTAAGGAGGGAGAGAAAAGGGGCTGGGTGACTCCTTGGCTTCCGGCTCAATATCATGGAGAGGATGGCAGTGGAGAGGAAGGAAATGAAGAGGGCGGAAGACTGGATATGTATTCACTTCCCTCCACGATTCAAGCACTGTGTAAGGATGTTTACATATATTAATTTATTTAGTCTTCACAACAAACTCAGCTAGTGGGTATCACTAACCCCTTTTCCCAAATAAGAAAAATGAAGTTCAGAGAGTTTAACTTACCAGGCTACAAACAACACAGATGTTTTTCAGACCTGGGCTGGGACAAGCATGATGGAAGAGGGCAAGGACATGAGTTAACCCTGAAAACCTGTCCACTGTGGATGCCATGGGCATCTTGCAGCATCCCCGGGTCTCAGTTTGCCCAAAGGGAGAGACCCTGGAACTGGGGGAGCATTCTGCACACAGAAGAGCACACTCAGAGAGGCGTGTTCCTAAAGCTGCTCCATCAAAGGACCGCAAAGTGAACTCCTCCGAGAGTAAGAAGGCTCAGGGCCAGTGAATTCCTGGAGAGTCCAGTGGTTAGGGCTCCATGCTTTCACTTCCAAGGGTGAGGGTTCATTCCTCAGTTGGGGGGAGAAAAACGGTTCAGAGCAATTCCTCTGCCCCAGGTGAAGGGCAGCCCCCTGCCAGAGAATCTCTCCTCTAGCCTGAACTCCTCCCTAATCAATACTGATCTAGGAAGAGCCTCCCTTCCCCAGTCTGGGAATGGCCCAGCCTGATAATATCTGACTCTCATGGAGCTGGGTCTCAGTGACATCAAATAGTTAGGAAAGGAGCAAAAAGAAAAAAAAGAGAGAGAAAGAGAGAAAGAAAGAAAGAAATTCAACAAGCAAGAACCAGAGTCAAAATTTGCACTTAGGTCTGTATGACTCCAAACTCCATGCTCTCTCTACTTTTGCATGTTGGGATAGTCACCAAGTTAGGTTATATAGGAGATGTTAGTTTGTGGGGAGTTGACAATGATTTCTATTTTGTTTTATTTTTTCTATTTTTATTGAGCTACAATTGACATATAGCATTGTATAAGTTTAAGGTGAACAGCATAATGATTTGATACGTACGTATTGAAAAGTGATTCATCACGTAATTATAATTTTTTTCCTTGTAACGAGAACTTTTAAGATCTGCTCTCTTAGCTATCTTCAAATATACAATATAGTTTTGCTAACTATAGTCACCATATTGTGTATTACAACCTCAGAATTTAAGTTACAACTAGGAATTTGTGCCTTCTGACCAGCATCACCCAAAGACCCTTTCCCCCTACCTCTGCCAACCGAAAATCTGATCTCTGTTTCTATGAGTTTGAGTTTTTTTAGATTCCACATATAAGTGAGATCATACAGTATTTGTCTTTTTCTTATTCTATTAGCATAATTCCCTCAAGGTCCATCCACGTTGTCACAAATGGTAGAATTTCCTTTTTTTAAATAACTGAATTAAATATATAATGTATCTTAAATGGATATAACATGATACATATATAATATTGTATATGTATATAACGTATATCTTACATCTCCTTAATCCATGTATCTATTGATGGCCAGTTAGGTTGTTTCCATGTCTTGGCTATTACAAATATGGCTGCAATGATCATGGAGATAGAGATATCTCTTTGTGATTTTTTCCCTTCAGATATGCCCCTAAATGTGGAATTGTTGGATCACATGGTAGTTCTATTTTTAATTTTTTGAGGAACTGCCATCCTTTTTCCACAGTGGTTGCACCAATTTACATTCCCACCAATAGTACACAAGGTTTCCCTTTTCTCCACATCCTTACCACCAATTGTTATTGCTTGTCTTTTTTATTTTTAATTTTTTTTTATTGAGGTGTAGTTGATGAACAATATAAGTTTCAGGTGTACAACATAGTAGTTCATAATTTTTATATTTCTTGCCTTTTCATGATAGTCACTCTAGCAGATGTGAGATGACATCTCAACTGTGGTTTTGATTTGCATTTCCATAAAAATTAATGATGTTAAGCACCTTTTCATGTACTTGTTGGCCATTTGGATATCTCCTTTCGAAAACTGTCTATTCAGGTCCTTTGCTCATTTTAAAATTGGATTGTGTGGGGGTTTTGCTATTGAGTTGCATGATATTTTGGATAGTAACCTTTTAGCAGATGTGTGGCTCGCAAACACTTTCTCCCATTCCTAAGTGGCCTTGTCCTTTTGTTGTTCATCGCTCCTTCTGTGCAGAAGCTCTTTTGTCTGATGTACACGCTGTGCCGTGCACACACAGTCAGTCAGTCATGTCCTACATGTCCCACTCACTGTGACCCGCCAGGCTTCTCTGTCCAGGGAATGTTCCAGGCAAGAGTACTGGAGTGGGCTGCCTTTTCCTACTCCGGGGGATCTTCCAAAGCAGAGATCGAACCTGAGTCTTTTACATCTCTTACATCTGCATTGGCAAGCGGGTTCTTTATCACCAATGCCACCTGGGAAGCACAAATTGTACTATTAATACTTGTTTTTTTTTTTTTTTCATTATGTTGCTTGTGCTTTAGGTATCATAAAGCTCCATTTTAGACAGACTGAATTTGAGATGCCTATGTGACATCCAAGTAAAGTCATCTAATAAACTATTGGGTATAGTAGTCCTTGCATAAGTTATTTACACTCTCTGGCCTCAGTTTCCTCATCTTTAAAGGGATGATATTACCTATCTTTCAGGATAAATATTAGTAAGGATTCTTACACAGTACACTGCTCATAATAAGAGCAAACTAATGAAGCAATACCTATAATATGAAAGAAACATGATCTTTACCACAGAAGTTAGAGTTTGATTATATATTTCCTGTAAGAGCTAGGAGTTCCATTTACTTATGCAGTCTCCATAATCAGACAGTAAATTCTGTGATAATAGGAACCCTTCTCTTTCCTCCGTCCCCATAGTGCCTCACCAGAGTGGGTACCTAATAACTTAAAGCTAGGGGAAACTGGCAACTGTCAAAGTGGATAGGAGCCCAAGTATGGAGGGCCCTATATTCCTTTCGTTGTCTCTACCCCAGTTGGTGGTACACTGTTCTCTCAATCACCCATGCTAGGAACCTGGAGTCATCTTTAACTCCTCTTCCTCTTTCTTTCTCTTCACCAAGTTCCAAGTACTTCACCTCCCATGTATTTTTCAAAACCCTCTCCTCCCCTATATCCTCCCACTATCCTAGATCAGGCTTATTAACCCTGCATCTACTTTATGGCAAGAGTTCCAACTGGTTTCTTTGCCTCCAGTCCTGCCCCCAACACCCAGATCCATCTTCCAAACAGTCAGTACTTAGATATCTACAACAGATCTGACCATGTCATTCCCCATTTTACCCTTTAAAAGCTTCCTGATGGACTTAAGCTGCTATCTCCAGCACACAAGGTCTCCCATGAACCAGCACTGCCTACATCCCAACCTCATATCCCATCTCTCTAGACTTCTCTCTTCCCATCCCAGCCTGAAATGTTATGCTCCAGCAAGAAAAGCCTGTTTGTGGTCCTACCATATCTGCTTTATTGTATCTGGCTTTTCCAACTTCTCAGGTTGCACCCTCTACCTGAACTACCTTTTATTTTTTATCTGGCTAACTCCTCATTATCCTTTAAAAATCAACTCAGTTGTCATTCCTTCAGAAAGCCTTTCCTGCCTCCTCCTCAACACCTCTTTGCCAAAGCAGGATTAAATGTCCCTCTTCTGTGGGCCCATAAAGCTCTGTGCATAGCATCATCAGTGATTTGATTATATTTCTTTTTGTGTTTTTTTTTTTTTTTTTGCCTCACCACCCAGTGGGATCTTAGTTCCCCAGCCAGGGATCAGACCTGCGCCCCCTGAATTGAAAGTATGGAGTCTTAACCACTGGACTGCCAGGGAAGTCTCTGGTTATATTTCCTTATATCTACTTAAAGGTCTGTCTCCCCACTCTGCACGTTTAAACTCCACAAGGGCAGGAGAGCATCTTATTCATCTTTTTTTCCCTTGGGCTTTTATTTATCTTTTTTATCCCTAGTGTCTAATATATAGGAGGTTCTCAGTATTTGTTGATTGAATGAGTGAGTGTAAATTCTCACAAGAGTCCCACTCAAGCAAAGATAACAACAGATGCACACACATAAATATGCAAGGACCGGATCCAAGTCTGTGCTCTCTGGAACTCGGCTTGCTTCACAATGCAGTAGTTAAACATAGTTGGATGTTGTACCTACTTGAGATGAAGAGGACCTAAATGAAGCTCTTTCTAACCCAGGCTCTTCTCTCTGTCTCTAACTGTATTTTTATGGCTCTAGCCTGAATTTGGTTTTTAACTCATTGTCAGAGCAACATTAGTTATAATTTAGTCCTTAACTGAAAAAATGAACAATATGACAAAAAGAAAAAATGCTGTATTCTAGTGGTAGAAGACTATATAAGTGCAGGAACAACAAATACCCATGGAGATGCGCACTGAGAAAGAACTTTCAAGGTGAAAAGATTGAGATTTGTACCTGACTGCAGTGTTTGCATGATCAGATTTATCCAGCATAGATTTATCCAACATAGTACCCATCCCCAACACATCCAAATAGCTTTTGATATTATTTTTTTCCATTCATAAATTTGGGAGAGAGTGTTATATACACACATACACACTTTTTCTTTTCAGAATTCTCACTTTTTAATTTTATATTTCTATTTTAATCAACTGTGGTTGATTCAGGTTTCCCTGGTGGTTCAGTGGTAAAGAACCCTCCTGCCAATGCAGGAGACATTAGATCCCTGTGTCAAGAAGATCCTCTGGAGAAGGAAATGGCAACCCACTCCAGTACTCTTGCCTGGGAAATCCCATGGACAGTGGAGTCTGGTGGGTTACACTCCATGGGGTTGCAAAACGTCAGGCATGGCTTAGCAATGAAACAGTAACAGCAACTGTAGTTGATTTACAATACTGTAGTTTCAGGTGTACGGCAAAGTGATTCAGTTATACATGTATCCATCTTTTTCAAATTCTTTTCCTATTTATATTACTACAGAATATTGAGCAGATTTCTCTGTGCTATACTGTAGGTCCTTATTGGTTATCTATTTTAGAAACAGTCATGTATGTATGTCAATCCCAAACTCCGAATTTATATTTCCCACCCCCCTTTCCCCTTTGGTAACCATAAATTTTCCCCTTTGGTAACCATAAATTTTTCTATGTCTGTGAGTCTGTTTCTGTTTTGTAAATAAGCTCAGTTGTATCATTTTTTTAGGTTCTGCATATAGGCAATATCATACGAATTTGTCTTTGTCTGACTTACTTTACTCAGTATGATAATCTCCAGGTCCATCCATGTTGCTGCAAATGGCATTATTTCATTCTTTTTAATGGGTGAGTAATATTCCATTGTATATATGTGCCACAACTTCTTCATCCATTCATCTGTCAATGGACATTTAGATTGCTTCCATCCCTTGGCTATTGTAAACAGCGTTACAATGAATACTGGGGTACACGTATCCTTTCTAACCACAGTTTTCTCTGGACATAAGCCCAAAGAGTGGGATTGCAGGGTCATATGGTAGCTCTATTTTTAGTTTTTTAAGGAATCTCCATACTGTTCTCCATAGTGACTGCACCAATTTACATTCCTACCAACAGTGTAGGAGGGTTCCCTTTTCTCCACACCCTCTCCAGCATTTATTGCTTGTAAACTTTTTGATGATGGCTATTCTGACTGGTATGAGGTGATATCTCATTGTAGTTTTGATTTGCATTTCTCTAATAATTAATGATGTTGAGCATCTTTTCAAGTGCCTCTTGGCCATCTGAACACACACACACTTTTTATACTTGCAAAAATATTCTTCAATATTTATGGAGCACTAGACAACCATCAGAGAAGGCAATGGCAACCCACTCCAGTACTCTTGCCTGGCAAATCCCATGGACGGAGGAGCCTGGTAGGCTGCAGTCCATGGGGTCACTAAGAGTCGGACACGACTGAGTGACTTCACTTTGACTTTTCACTTTCATGCATTGGAGAATGCAAAGGCAACCCAATCCAGTGTTCTTGCCTGGAGAATCCCAGGGACGGGGGAGCCTGGTGGGCTGCCGTCTGTGGGGTCGCACAGAGTCGGACATGACTGAAGCGACTTAGCAGCGGCAGCAGCAGTAGACAACCATGGTGAAGGCTCCTACTTCTGATTCTTAAACTTATTACTTAGAAGTCCTCCATCTTGGCTCCATACAGGACCAGGTACATAATTTGCAGGGCCCACTGAAAAATGAAAATGCAGAGTCCCTTTTTCAAACATCATTAAGAATTCCAAGCCAGTAGAAATAGCAGAGCATTAAAACAAACCCAAGATCCCTCTGAGCACAGAGCCTGTGTGACTTCATGGGCACACTCCCACGAAGCCATCTCTGGTGCACGAGTCCCCACATCAATCCCAAATACCTCTAACATTCTAGGGGCCACTCTGATTTAATTCTCAGCCCTCCCTGCTTCAGAAGTGGTGCCTCTTCCAGCTCTTTTTAGATAAACTCTTAATTAGGCCCCAGTCTCTTTTGAAGAACTTACCTTAGAGCAACAGTGTACAATTGTTACGCCTGTTCTTTTACTGTGGACATACCGCATGTGAAAAAGCTTGTTGTCTCTCTCTCTCCCTCCGTCCTCTCAGCTTGTCCAGAATCCATACACAGAGGAGGCTGCAGATCTAACAGGAAACTCAGCAGTAGGGAGTCACTATGGATCTGATAAGGAGCAGTTTCTAATGAGTCACGAGGTCCCCTCCTGCCAGGGTCCCTCCCCATGTGCCAGCAGCCAGCACCACGGGCATGCTGGGAAAACCTCCCACCCAAGTCTTTGCCCTGGGTCCAGAGTCTGTGCCCCATCTAGGTAACCGCTGAGAACAACGGAGGCTACACACAACAGAAGTTCCTTGTTTTGCAGGTACTGAGGGCCATAATCCCTAACTCTAAACACTGGCAGCTCCTGAGATCAAGCGGAAAGCAGGTCAGAGGGGGAGTCTGGGGAGAAGAATCCAGCACCAGATTCTGTGGCCTGCAGGTTACATGCCGTGTAAGAGGAGCAGGTAGGAGATCTTTCAGGGGGCAGAGATTCAAGCAATGAAGTGCAGACAGTGCAGGGGGTCAGGCCCAGGGGAGGTTTGGGAAGAGGCTCTGTAGAAGGGGGGTCGAATGTCAAGGGGGGTCTAGAGCTGACTGCTAACCCCTCCCAAATTCAGGGGCCTGTGACAGCCACCCCAATACCTGAAGCCATGGCCAGTGGGGAAGATGAGCCGAGGAACTGCGCAGTGTGTGGGGACCGGGCTACAGGCTACCACTTCCATGCCCTGACTTGTGAGGGCTGCAAGGGTTTCTTCAGGTGAGAACCTCCTCCTCAACACAACCAACCTCCCAAACTGCCTGCCAGGCAGCCTTTAAGCCTCGGCATACGCCAGGGATTGTCCGGCTACAGCACTCTTGCTTCTTGGAACCCAACCACCCTGTAGCTAGCACGTGACCCACTGGCAACCTCCACACTGTATAAACACGTGGCAGAAGAACAGAGGGAGGCAGAGTGTGCGTCCTCTGGACACAGCCCCATAGCCAAGTGTACTCACTACCTGCAAAGCACCAGACTAGCATAGTCTATAGAAAGTATAGACTTTCCTGACTGATTGTGTGCCCCATGGGAATGCTTGAGATGTATTGTGTCCTCCCTACCCCTAGGGACTTCTGGACACAGCTCAGATTAGCCCATGTCACCCTAGATTCAGGATTTTAGTTCCCCAACCAGGGATTGAACCCAGGCCCTTGGCAGTGAAAGCACCGAGTGCTAACCACAGGACCACCAGGGAATCCCTACCATAGATTCTTTGGGACCATATCATTGTAGCCCCTCACATACCCACCTGCTTGCTGCCATCCCTGACCCTCACAACGTCTGTCTCCACAGGAGAACAGTCAACAAAAGCACCAGCCTCACGTGTCCCTTTGCTGGAAGCTGTGAGGTCAACAAGGCCCAGAGGCGCCACTGCCCAGCCTGCAGGTTGCAGAAGTGCTTGGATGCTGGCATGAAGAAGGACAGTGAGTTGGCCCCCTACCATCCCAAGAATCCACTGTGTCCCCCCCCCACCCACCGACTATGCTTTGCCCATGTTCCCACAGCTTTATTCTCCACATGGAAGACAGAGGAAGCTTTTTGAAACGAGTCAGACAATGTCTCTACCCTGCTCAAGATTTCCAAGGGCTCCTTATCTCTTTTATGGTCCATGGTCTCACAGTCCCATGTCTGCCATACCACCTCTCAGATTTCACTTCCTCCTCTTCCCCTTGCTCAATCCATCCCAGCCACACTGATGTCAATGCCATTTTCAAACACACCAAAGTACCCTCTCCTGGGGACTTATGTAACTTATACTTGCACTTGCCATTGCCTCTACCCGGAATGCTCTTTTCCTAGGTATTCTTATGCCTTGCTTTTTCTCCTCTCTCTCTCAAGTATAGTGCCTGTGACTTACTAACTACTCAATGATTGATTTAATTTTTTTCTCAGTGCCATGTAATTAGGTACAGCCCCCAAAAGACAATGTAACTTGTAATAAACTTAAACTAACAGAAATCAGCTTGCCTAAGTACACTCAGCTGAAAACTGGAGAGTCAGTATTCACCAGACCCTTATTTTCTTTGTGACATCACATTACTTTTCATCATGGAGCAGTAGAAAAGAAACTGTAGAAGTCAAAAAATCTTGAATCCAGTCTATATCACATCAGTATTTTGTGACCTTGGACCTGTAACTAGAATGTCAGCCTGTCTGTGTTTCTGAAAAACATGGAAATCACACCCGCCCTCTCTACCCATGGGATTGTTTCATTCACTGAGACCTAACCTCAGAAGCTTTGAAATTATAAAGCTATTGCCACACAAGGTGATGTTTTTGGTATCACGAGCCCTCCCTCTTCAATATTCCCCCAGAAGCCAAACATCTCCTAATACTTTCCCCACTTTATTGTCCATCCTTCCTTTCCCTCCCACAGTGCGTTGTTTTCTGCCACAGTGTCCCATGGGTTGGAGAAAATGTACAGGAATCCCCTACCACCTGGAGCCTCCGGGACTCCAGTCGCGCCCAAGGAAACCTCAGGAACTCTCCTCCCTCCTTGTATCCATTGTGCAGAGTGTCCAAGGGTCTCAAGCCAGGGGCTAGCAGAGAGATGTGCTCTCTGCTGGTCTCAATAGCTTTGTCACATCCCTTCCCTGGGCACAGTGATCCTATCGGCAGAAGCCCTGGCATTGCGGCGAGCAAGACAGGCCCAGCGACGGGCACAGCAAGCGTCGATGCAGCTGAGTAAGGAGCAGAAAGAGCTAGTCCGGACACTCCTGGGGGCCCACGCTCGCCATGTGGGCACCATGTTTGACCAGTTTGTGCAGTTCAGGGTGAGCATTTATAGGATTCAAGATGAAATAAGACAAAAAGGGTGCCCAAGGAGGCTGGCCTGAGGGAGGGGACTGTGTGCCATGCCCTGATAGAGGACAGGACTTCTCCAGAACCCCAGCCGAGGCAGACTTCTCAGCCTGGAATCCTTTCAAGATAAAGCTGTTGGGTTAGTCACTTAGTCGTGTCTGACTCTTTGTGACCCCATGGACTGTAGCCCGCCAGCCTTCTCTGTCCATGGGATTTCCCAGGCAAGAATATTGGAGTCGGTTGCCATTTCCTCCTTCAGAGAATCTTCCCAACACAGGGATCAAACCTGGGTCTCCCATATTGCAGTCAGAGTCTTTACTGTTTGAGCCATCAGATAAAACTAGAGATACCTACAAGAGACCCCTAGCACTGGGGCCTCTCACTCAGGTTCTGATCTCTGCAGCCACCAGCTCATCTGTTCATCCATCACCAGCGTTTGCCCACCCTGGTCCCCGTACTGCCCCTGCTCATGCATTTTGCAGATGTCAACACTTTCATGGTACAGCAAATCATCAAGTTCACCAAGGATCTGCCCCTTTTTCGGTATGTGACCCCTCCCCATGCCTTTCAGGAAGAAATTGCTCCAGTAAATTATAATCCCACTCCATTAAAAAAAAAAGAGTCACTAACCAAACTAACCCATCCCTCAGCCCTTTCAAGTACCAGATCTTGAATTCTCAGCTTGGCTTTTAAGCATCTCAATAAGAACTGGGGGTTCCTCTCCCTCTCTGAAGTTCAGCCTAAAGTGCAGGTTTCCTGCTTCTTGCAGGTCCTTGCCCATGGAGGACCAGATCTCCCTTCTCAAGGGAGCAGCTATAGAAATCTGTCAAATTGCACTTAACACCACTTTCTGTCTCCAAACACAAAACTTCCTCTGTGGGCCTCTTCGCTACACCATAGAAGATGCAGCACAAGGTAAGATGGTGCTCGGGCAGTGGAGGGCATGCATTCCTTTGGTAGGGTATGTGGCGAGGTGACCCGCAGGCTCCTAAGCCTAGTATCTCCCACAGCGGGGTTCCAGGAAGAGTTTTTGGAGTTCATCTTTGGCTTCCATAGGACACTGCGCCGACTACAGCTCCGGGAGCCTGAGTATGTGCTCATGGCTGCAGTGGCCCTCTTCTCTCCTGGTGAGCATCCCCCAAAGCCCAGAAACTTCCATTCTACCACCTCTGCCCAAACTCCCAGCTCCCTCAATCCATCCATCCAGGCCTTGTAGTCTCCAAACCTGTGGAGTGGGTCTATCCCAGTCTTGGCTCTCCAAGCCACCCACAACCTCCCATCTTATCCTTCCTCACTCCCTATCTTACAGACCGGCCTGGAATAACCTGCAAGGAGGAGATCGACCAGTTGCAAGAGGAGATGGCGCTGACTCTGCAGAACTACATCCAAGGCCAGCAGCCGCGGCCCCGGGACCGGTATGGTGGGATTGGGCATGTGGAGGCTGGGTGAACTGAACTCAGGATGAGTACTTTCACTGTCCTTTCCTTTGGAACACCAGGGCCCCTGGGGATCTAGTCCTTCCCTCCCGTTTCAGAGTTCGGTATTCAAATGGCTCCTACTGCTGTTTCATCTCACTTTTTCCAGATCTTTTTATTCAGCAGAGATGCAACGTGGTAGCTCACAGGCTCTGTGTAATAGCATTCCTGAGATTGATGACATCTATCACCTCACCAAGCCAACCTCTCCAGACTAAAGCAACCTTATCAAGAGTCTTGTTCACTCTCTCGGCCCTTCCCCTCCTCTCCATTGGTCCAATTCCTTTAATTTTTCGTTCCCCTTGAAGTTATGGTCATTCAGTTTCATGGTCAAAGCCAGTCCCTGGTTCCACAGTCCATGAGCTAACCAGGCTCTGGGGCACACTCCACTTCTGTGTTGCTTATTCCTGAATGTGCCAGTTTGATCAGAAGAGGGGTGCGTTATCATACCAAAGAACATACCCACCTTCTAGAACCTGCTCTACAAGGCCAGATCCACACAGTTGAAGATCTGGCCAAGGCAGGGGTTTCTTCTCACTTGGCCCTCTGAGCTCTGGGTTCAAGAAAAACAGCATGGTGAGAGAAATCAGTGTCACATAGAAGCCCCTTTGGAACTTGATGTTCAGACCTAGCTTCACTGAGAGGCAATTCAGGGGGTCAGGGCCTCAGGGCAAGACTCTTAGCTGCCTTATTTCTCTCCTCTTTCCCTCGTGACCACAAAGGTTTCTATATGCGAAGCTGCTGGGCCTGTTGGCTGATCTCCGAAGCATTCACGATGCATTTTGGTACCAAATCCAGAACATCCAGGGACTGTCCACCATGATGCCACTGCTCCAGGAGATCTGCAGCTGAGGCCCAATCTACCTGCTTCCCCAGCCCCACCTGGACATGTTGGACTGGAAAGGGGAGAATCCTGGGGCCAGAGACTGCAGACAGTAAACAGGGAGCCCGTTGGTTGCAAAGAAAGATTAAAGCAGTAACTGCCTCTTCATGCAGTAATAGGGAGAGTGAGGGGTGCTGTGGGGACAAAGTTGTTCTCTGGAAGCACAGAAGATGGGGAAGGAGGAAGCCTCAGGGCTAAGAGGTAAAGAAGCTCCTTCTGGGAATAGGTGGGCCCCACTTTCTGAGGTCAAAGATTTAGCCCTTCAGTCCTTCTTTTCCCAGTTTGGGAAACTCTGGGATGGAACACAGGATGGGGAGTGAATCCCATGCAGATTTTTCTGCTCTGAAGAGAAAGAGGCTAGGAGCTTTAATCCACAGAGAAATAGAGGAGGTGGGAGTGAGGAGAGAAAATTCAGCCAGACATACCCCTTAATCCTTCTCCCCTAGTCCAGAGCCGTAAGAGCATGGGAAGATGATACTGGACTGGTGGCAGAGGTGGGAGACTCAAACCACGGCCTCAGCAGCTGCCCCTGTGGCAGCTTCAGTTCTGAGGAGGGTGTGGTCCTGTCCCCACTCTGCTCTTGGGACCCAGAGGTCACCCAGCAAGGTGGGCTCTGGAGAGGGCTCTGGCCCCAGGACACCTGACTCGGAGGCTCCAACTGTTGTGTGGGCTGGCTCTGGGGTGACCTCAGCCCACAGTGATGCTAAAGCCACAGTGGAATCTGTTGCGCCAGTGATTAAGGAAGGCTCCGAGGGCAAGGGTGACAGGCAGGGGGGGCATCTTCTTCTCCAGCACAGCACCCACACACCAGTTACTATCCACCAAGCCTGTTGGGGAAGAGAATACACACTATGTTATTTAACAGGGCTTGGAAAAAGGGGTCAGCAGATTTAAGGCGGCGCTTCCCTCCCACTGCCCGCCCCAATCCCTCAGCACTTCGGAATATCATCTGAACAGCCCTCACCTCTAAATACCATGTTGGCCTGGGGCAGAGTCAGGTGGTAACCAAAGGAGAAGGTTGTGTCTTGTAGCCTTGTGTTTGCTTCAAACTCCACTCCAACCTGAACCTGAGAATGGTGGGCAAGGATGGGAGACGGATCTGTCTCAGTGAAGACGAGAGGAGTCCTGACAGGGGACTGGCAGAATGAAGGCACGCATGAAATGTATACATAGTGTGGGCAGGAAAATCAGCAGGCCAGCAGGGCCTGTGGGGGTCTGCAGGGACTTGTTGGGGGTAGGGGATGGGGTTAGTAGACTAACCTGTTCATTTGCCCTGTGGTAATAACTTGCATGGGCCCCACCTGATCCCACATTCAACGTAGCTACCCAGTGTACGGCTGTGAAAACCAAAGTATAAGAGAAAAAGACCGTTACTGCAATAGAACACAGGCCAGAACCTCCAGCCAAGTCCAGAATGGCCCTCCCCCTCACTGCTCTTCCTCACCCCATACCCGAGTACTTCCCAGCCAGTGTCAGGATGGCCCCCTCTTCGCCCGGCCGCCGGTGATAAACTAGCTCTCCTCCCAGCACCAGCCGATGAGTGAGGCTCTGCAGGAAGTGAGCGACCATGATCACTGCGGGGGAGTGGGGAGACCCGGAGTCAGTCACAGAGACAGGCCTGCTCTCTCATTCCCAACGGCCCCCGCCCCAGCCTGCCCCCAGAGCTTCTTCCCTAATCCCTGAACTGTACAGACAAGGTAGAGGCATAGTCAACATCAGCAGGTGGGTGGCCAAGACCGAAAGAAGCCTGTACCCATTCCTCACCTGATTCCCCAATCAGGTCCGGATTTCCTAGGGTCAGAGTGGCTGTGTAGTCATCTCCCCGATACTCGCCATCAAACTGCCAGGTCAGGAACTTGGCCTGCTGCGTCTAGATAGGGAGAGCAAGAAGTAAAATCTCCCTCTCTCTTTGCAATCACTGCAGCCTCTGCTCCTCTCCCTCAGCCACCAGGGCAGAACACTCGAGGAGGAGAAAGAGGAAATGCTTCAGTGGATGAAGGCAGGACCCGCGGTCACCTGAAAGACAGCCTTGGCTCGGAGCCGCTCTGCCAAGAGGAGCAGGACCTGGGCGTTGAGGCTGCCACTGCTGTCCATATCGCCCACCACAGTGGGGAACACCTGTGGAAGAGTGTCCACAGTCAGTAACACGCAGCGGAGGGGCCCCACTCAGCCGCAATCCAAATGTAGGATTTCTTTAACAGTACGCAGCACCCCCTAGTGGAATCACAAAGACAAACTCTCAACTCATCACACAGATTTGTTTCCCCCACCTTCTCCCATTCAGAGGAAACACAGAGGACATACCCTGCCCATTCTTCCCCATGACAAACACATTTCCTCCTCCTCTACGTCTGAGTCCCAGCTGGGCTTTGGGGGAGATAACCCAGGGGAGTGGAGCGCTCACCTCAGTGGGACTAAGTTGCCAGTCCCCGGCATAGGCCGCATGAAGATGATAGCCGGGCAAGCCCAGAGCGCTCATGTGCACAGTGTGAGACACCTGAGGAAAGAGAAATCAATGCAGGAGACAGCACCCCTGCTCCATTTCAATCCCCCATCCTACCCTTCATCTATTCCCCATCCCGCAGGTCTTTAAGAAACCCAAACATTCCAACTTATACAGAGGGTCACCGGATTAAAAGCAACGAGTCCCACAAGCAAAGGAAGTCAAAAGGGCCCCATATCCCTCCTCCTTTGTCCCATATAGCCTGGCGAAGGGGGGAGCACAAAAGGAAAGGAGAAGATCCAGGGACAGGCAGGGAGGAATAGAGAGGAGGGGCCAGAGAAGTGGGAGCACCTGGAAATGGCTGCTGAGAACCTTGTTGACCACGAGCTTCACTCCCTCCATCTGTGCTGGGAACACATCTGAAGGGAGGGGAGGGGGAAGGGAAGGAATAAGCAGACAAGGAACCCCTACCCCACGAAGTAGTCTCCCCTTTCGATCCCACAGAAGTGCTTTGGAGCAACTGACCTCCTCCCAAGTCCTGCAACAGGAAATGCTCCACTCCATGGGGGTGCCTGATCCTCCCTGAGGCTGCATGGCCCAGCTGTGATCTCCCCTTTTCTGCTCCCGTCACTGGACACCCGGCACTCAAGACCCCGCCCTTCTCTGCCCCTTCAACGTGAGCCGCCCAAATGCCTCGGGTGTCTGCTCACCTTTGCATAGCCGGTGCAGCTCATCAAAGCTCCCAGGGTTGGGGAGAGGCTCCTCTCGACGGGGGCTCCGGCGGGGCAAAGCCCCCATAGGTGCCAGGCCCAGTGTGTTCCCCATTTCAGTAGAGAGGTCAGGGAGGGGCCGGGGTTCGCCTGGGAAAGGACGCTCTTGCTCCCTCTACCCTCCACGGGCCCCACCCCCCATTATCCGGCTCCCCAGCCCCAGAAACTTCCACATAGTCCGACGCTAGACCTGGAACAGGAAAAGTAGGGGGGGAGGGCACCGGTGGGGAGCTTGAACCCCAGGCACACTCCCATTTCATCTTTAATCCCGCTGTCACCCTTGTAACCTCCCCCACTCTCTAATCCTAGTCTCCACCACAGACTTTACCCAGCCTCCTAGTCTTTCTGCTCTTCACCCCTAGGCCCTATGGCGAGGCTTGCAATGAGGCAATAACCCTTACCTTCTCAGACCATCATGCTGCCCCTTTCCCCCAGGCACACCCCGGTCATCTTGATGGGGGCAGCCATCTTGACTGATGGCACAACTGCGGCTTCACGCTGCACCCCCAGCGTGGTCACGGACGCCATCTTGGAACCGGGCGACAAAAAAGATTTCAGAGACCCAACCCTCCTTGATTGAGCTCCGCCCAATGGATTTAAAAAAAAAGAAAGAAAAAGGAAAGGCTGCTTGGCTGCCGAGCATTGGCCAATAGGAGAGGAGAACGCAAAAGAGTGGCCGACCTTACGTCCAGAGAGCTCCAACCCCGGCACTGCGGGGACAGGCTGTACTTGATTGGTTAGGTCCTTAGATCTACTCAAATAGATGGCGTTAAATTGCCCTGCCTCTCCAAGGTCGGGAAAAATCTTTTAACGAGCAAGACACTAGAGGGAGCATCTTGGGGCCTGAGTCACTGAAGTTCCCTCCACTGTGTAGCCTGGAGACAGATAGCCTGTGAAAGGTGGCCCAGGGAAGGACTGAATACTTCTTTCGAACACTGATTCATCCCTCTCCTAGGGGCCCCGCCCCCACCCAGACCCATACGAACCCGTGGGGACTGCTCTTCGCAGTCCTTCCCAGTACACAGTACACCCTCAAATGAATTCCATTCGTAGGTACAGCTCTCCGTAGGAAACGGGACTCACCCTCCCTCCTGGAGGCCCAAACCTTTTAAAGTTCACCCTCTTGTCCGCTCTGTAGAAAGGGAATGGGTGTGAGAGTTTGGGGTAGAGGGGCAGGGGCTGCCACCTGAGTTCCAGCAGTAGTCCCTGAAACACCTGACCTCTGAAGTTGATCCTTCCTTCCCTGGTTCCCTAGGAAAGAAAGAAAGTGAAAAGGTTCCCTAGGCAGAGTTGGCAAATAAAATCGAGAAATATAGGCTCCTGCCCTCAAATGCGCTCCGCTCCAAAGCCAGGGACAAATCAGTGGAGCGCCCTTTCAAGCACTAAGTGCTCCACAGGGGAATAGTTGAAGATAGAATAAAATTTCTTAGGCTCTGGTCACCTCCCCTACTAGCTCTCACATCACCACTCCCATCTTTTAGGAAGAGGTCAAAGGATGAAAGATACAAATACTTGTGATATCTGTTTAGCTGATTTCACCCGAATGCCTTGGGCCTGGGGAATGCATCTCTGTCCTCCCTCATAATCAGGACAGGGACAAGGGCCAGGACCTTGGTCGGAGGGATGTTATGGCCCCTGCTGACTCATATTGACTGACCACTGCCTGGAACTGATAAGGGGATCGAATGCCCAGAGACCTTCAACCTTTATCCTGCCAGAGCACTCCAATGATGGGGGGGTGGGGGGGTGGGGAGGGGGGGTGGGGTGAGCAGCAGCTGCTTTCTGAATTTGTTTTATTGGGGGTGGGCTGTGCTTGCTGATCTGCACTCAGGAAGGGCATTCTGGTTCTAGTGTTTTCTCCCCCATCTCATTCATTACACATTAACTCAAAAAAGTACAGAGTCAATCACACCTGGCCTCTGGCCCTGATCCTTATTCTCCTAACCCGTCTTCCCCTCACCCCTGTCCCTGATTTTTTATTTTATCGCCTCTCTTCTGTCCCCCGATACCTCTCTGCCACGTTTCAGTGAATGGGGGTAGGGTTGGGAGATGAAATTTACCCATAATGGTACAAAGATACCAAAGGCTGAGGTCATTAGATCTGATACATCAAAGTTTTCCAGGAAAAAACAGAAGAAAACCCCAGAAATCCTGCTTACTGAAGGATTCAGATCCAAGGACTACTGCTCCCAGGCCCCAAAGGAATGAATCTTGAACAGGACTAAAATGTATCCCCTTGGCATCCATTAAGGCCCTGCCTCCGACCCCATCACCAGGCGTCTCCCATATGCCGGCCTCTCCTCCCCCCACTTCTCTAACTTGTTTACTCCATCATAGTCCCTGCCCCACTGGACTCCTCCAAAGTCCTTATCACCTGACGGGGTGGAGTGGGGAAGCCTAGAGATATATAGCCCCTGCCTCCTCAGCCAGGCCAGACACAGACGGCAAGGACGGCATCGCTGACTAGGTACAGTAAAGGAGTAAGAGGCGAGGGCGGCATTCAAAGATTTAAGTGTAGAAAAGGGGGGAACCGGGTCAGGGTGGACGTGTAGGGAGGGGGTCGCTGGGGAAGGGCTGAAGCCCATGCAGCTTCAGTGACCTCCCCTGCCCCCAACTTCACAGGCCACTTTCCCTACCGTTGACACCATGAAGCTGCTTGCATTGACTGTGCTGCTCCTGACCGTCTGTAGCCTTGAAGGTGGGTGTGATCTGAAGAGGGGTCCCCAGGGGGAGAAGGTGCTTAGGTCCTAGCCGCCCTTCTGTCTGTGCTCCTATGCCCAGGTCTGGCAACCAGAGAGCTTAAGAGGAAATGCATCCCCTCTCTAACGCCCAGAAAACCCATCCAAAGACCTGGAGTTGGATGCCTGCTCAGGGAGAGGGCTGAGAGCTGAGGCTGAATGCTGGCAGAGATGTGGGACTCATTGCTGGGGACCCAACTGAGAGAGTGTGTGTGTGTTTCTGTGTGTGTGCAGGCGCTCTGGTTCGGAGACAGGCCGAGGAGCCGGATCTGCAGACCCTGGTCTCTCAGTACTTCCAGACTGTGGCCAACTATGGCAAAGACCTCGTGGAGAAGGCCAAGGGCTCAGAGCTTCAAACCCAAGCCAAGTAAGTCTCAGCAAAGGGGGCGCAGGGACCAGGGGGCTGTGGAGAGAAAGAGGGAAATTGGGAGATCCCACAGAACACTGGGCTCAGGGCTGGGGGGCTAGGGAGGATGAGATCTAAAAATAGAGGAAATTCCATCATCACCCTACGATCCCTCAGACCTCTTAGACAGGTAGGGGCAGCAGGAACTGGGCTTCGAATTTCTATCTCTATGGTCTGTTCCTCTGCCCAGTTAAGAGCTTGCCTCCCCTCCTGGGAGCTTCACCGTTCCAGGACAGACCAGGCACTAGGGTTTGGGGCCTTGGGGCTCACCTCCCACCACAAGAAGGCCAGTACCCGCCCATCACCCTAACTTCTAATCCCTCACGTTTCTAGGGCCTACTTTGAGAAGACACAGGAGGAACTGACGCCCCTGTTCAAGAAGGCTGGGACTGACCTGCTTAACTTCTTGAGCAGTTTTATAGACCCCAAAAAAGAGCCTGCCGCCCACTGAGGTGTCCAGACCCTGGTCTCCCATCCCTAGTTTGTTCCCTGGGACACCCACTGGCCAGGCCCGAAACTCCTCTCCCTTCCCACTCCTTGTTTTCTACAATAAACTTTGCAGGAATTAAGTTGTGAGCCTGGTCTGTTCAGGGAACCAGGAGAAATAAGGGTTGTGGGGGAAGAGTAGGAGGAAGAACAAAGAGAAATCTGCTTCTAACAGGAAAGGAATTTTGGTATGAAGGGGTGGAGAAAGGGTTGATGAGACCAGTGATGGAAATGACAGGGTGGGAGGTGCTGGTGACTCTTCTCCAAACCCAAGAAATCTTTTTATAGGCCTGGGAATGGCCTAAAGAGACTTTGCCTTGGACATGATACCTTGAAAGGCATGAAAGATTCATAATCTGAATCCCTAGCTTCCTAGAGGTCACAGGAAATGAGAGCGCCCCTCAGAATTTCCTCTACCACACTATGAAGAGGAAAACACTTCCCCAAATGAGCTCAGAGGTGTCACCCAAGGCCCCTTCCTTCCATCTGAGCCAGGGGACACCGTGCTTCTCCCCTGAAAAGAAAAGAAAGTGAAAGTCCCTCGGTCGTGTCCAACTCTTTAATTCTCCAGGCCAGAATTCTGGGGTGGGTAGCCATTCTCTTCTCCAGGGGATCTTCTCTACCCGGGGATTGAACCGAGGTCTACTGTGTTGCAGGCAGATTCTTTACCAGCTGAACCACCAGAGAAGCTTTCCCTGGAGGTGCTCTAATCCTTCCGTTTAAAACCTCTCACCTAGACCCCTGTCTGCAGAACACTCATTCCAAGTATCTCCCCCACTATTCAAAGTGTTAGTCACTCAGTCGTGTCCGACTCTTTGTGACCCCATGGACTGTAGAACACCAGGCTCCTCTGTTCTCCAGGGGTTCTCCAGGCAAGAATACTGGAGTGGGTAGCCTTTCCCTTCTCCGGGGGACCTTCCTGACTTAGGGATCAAACCCAGATCTTCTGCACTGGAGACGGATTCTTTACTGTCTGAGCCACCGAGGAAGCCCCTCCCTTACCATTATCTGGGTGCTGTTCATAGAACTGGCCTCGATTCTGGTAGCTATGTTAGAGCCTAGAACTAGCAGACACGATAGCCAGTTCAAGGCCTGACAGTTCTCCAACTTGGTGGACATGTAGGACTTGAGAAATTCTGGTAGCTGTGATCCCTGGGTTAAATCAAAATGGAACATAAGTCAGGCTGGATTGATGCAGGAGATTTACAATCCCCAAACGGGAAAATGGGCATGTCCAATAAAAGTTTGTTTCCACTTTGTCTTTAAAATATTTACTTCCCTACCCTAACTCATCCTTCATATCTCATCTGAAATCACCTTTTCCCAAGACATCAGAAATGGCTCTAATTTCTTCTGTATACTTTTTAAGACTTTTATTTTATATTGGAGTATAGTTGATTAACAATGCTGTGTTTCAAGCACATAGCAGGGTAATTCCCTACATAGCAGGGTATACATATTCCATGTATCTGTTCTTTTCCAAATCCTTTTCCCACTTAGGTTATTATAGAGTATTGAACAGAGTTTTCTGTACTGTACAGTAGGTCCTTGTTGGTTATCTATTTTAAATAAGCAGTGTGTATATCTTCATCCCAAACTCCCAATCTATCCCTGTCTCCCTCTTCTGTATATTAATCAACCTCTTCAGTCTGGCCTTCTAGCCCCTTACCACTCAAAATTACTTTCTTCCCCTTTCTTTCTCAGTATCTTTTTTTTTTTTTTTTTACCCTGCATGTGGCAAAACATGCAGGGACAGAGATCTGTCCATCACTTGCAAGATGACCTTGGATAGATTAACTTCAAAGAGCCTGAATTTCCGCACAGGGCTAATGAGATCAAATGGTACAAGCTGAAACACAATGAGAAGTGTCAGGCACCATGCAGTGCAAAGTATTCCCCAGCTTGGGGTGGGGGTAGGAGGGGAGACAGGGGTAAGCCTGAGACCTGGGCCCATTTGGACAGGGCTGCTGGATCAGAGGTCGGAGTGACAACGTCAGATGGGACTCAGACACTATCACAGAATCCTGCCTAGAAACAGGACCGGCACAGACAAGGGCCATCCCTTCGCCGCTCACCCATGTGCTCAGAGGAGCTGGCCTCCTACCTGGACCGACTTGTTCCCCTCTGCTTTATTTGCTTGCATGCTCAGTTGTGTCCGACTCTGTGACCCCTTGAACTGTAGCCTTGCAGGCTCCTCTGTCCATGGGATTTTTTGGGTAAGAACACTTGAGTACGTTGTCATCTCCTCCCCCATGGCATCTTCCTGGGCCAGAGATCAAATCCAGATCCCTGTGCCTCCTGCATTAGCAGGTGGATTCTTTACCACTGTGCCACCTAGGAAGCCCTCCCCTTTGCCTTACCCTCCTCCAACCCCAACCTGGTCCCCTGAGGTCCCTCTTGCCCCAGAATCCACAGAGAACATCTTCCATTAAACCTTCTATTGGGAGTCTCACACAAGCATTTGTCACACCATCCCTTCTGCACGTTTGGCTTTCCAGCTCTGCTAATGCCCACATGCATGTGCATTATGAGATGTGCTTACACTGCTCCCTGTAGCCCACTCTGATCTGGATTGGTGACTATCTGGGGTTGGATAGCCAGGCTTGCCTGCAAACCAACCTTGTTCCAGTTGTCATACACAAAGGGCCAGGCTGGGTGAGAAAGTCATTTCTTGAGTTTGACTGTTCTGAATGTGCCTAGACTCCCAACACATTACTCTTTGCTCCAGCTCCATGTTAGAGAACCTGGGGGTCAGGAGTTTCTTCCTTCCCCCAGTCACAGTCAGCATGCATCCCTCAATCAAGTAAAACCCTGAAGTCTATTAGACTATGAGCTCTGGCAGGTCAGGAACTGAGTTTGCCTTACTTGAAATGGTATCTTCAGTATCCAGCCTAGGCTAGTAGAGGCTGAATAAATATCTTAAATGAATGAATGAATAGAGTCCAGTCTGTGGTGTCTTTATTGATGTTAGTCCCTTCCCATTGTTTAGTGGGACCTGGGGATGGGGGGAAGAGGGGAAGGGTGGCATAAAGGGGTGCGACTAGAATATAAACATCAATGAAGAGCTTCTGAGGTCTTTGATGAGGAGGAGGAACCACTGGTGATTATCAGTGGGGGGCAGAGTGTCATCACAGGGGTAGGGTCAAGTGGCATTAATGGTGGGGAGGCATGTGTGATGCCAACCACGAGGGCTGGGAGGAGAGTGTTAGAAGGAAGTGATGAAGGGCATCTGTTCTAAAGCTATTGTGGTGGTTTCTCATGCTTCAGGGTCTCGTAAGTCTCCTGGGTCCGGGTGCTCAGGCCCTGGAGACAGAGGTCAAAGGACAGTCAGGAGCTTGAGCCCATCACTGGGCCTCCTAGCCACCCCCGCAGGCTCCACCCCTTCCAAAGGTCACTCAAAAGCCCACCCTCTTCTGCTGACTTCCTGGACAGGGGGTAGGGGGTGGGAGGCAGGTTCACTTACCGTGTAAATGCCATCGGATTTCTGTCGAGGCAAAACGGGCAAAGCATTAGAGACCGACATGTCCTACAGGACCCCTCAACATCTTGCCCTCCCAGGGAGTATTTGGCCAGGAGTGACCGGTTCCCTCAGGCTGGGGCATGAACGCACATCTGCCCACAACGCTACAACACACATATACACACAACATTCAGCTCTCTCGTGTACTCGTGGCCACTCTCCACCTGACTCTTCCTCGGTGCCTGCTGAATATTTCCCTTGTGACTTGGCTAGCTGGCAGGGTGAGTAGGATGAGGTGGGAGGGGGTCTCTGAAGCTAGACAGATCGGCACCTGAGTCCCATGCCCCCCCAGAGACCACAGACCCCAAGGCTAAAGCCCCAGAAGGGCTGTGAGCCCGAGCAGCCGCAGACGCCCCTCTGAGGCTGGGTTCGTACCTCACTGGCTGCAGCTGCCTTTCGCACCTGCAACTGGAGGAGAGGCAGGTCGTTAGCAAAGGTGAAGTTCACGGCCCAAACCCCCTCCAGACTTCATGGGGGAACTTCCAACCCCCTTTTCCCCATTCCCCGAAGCCATGCGGCCACCAGCCTCCCACCCCTCCTTCCAGCCCTCGGCCCAGCCTGCCCCTGCCTTACCTTGAGTCGGCAGTAGAGGAGGGTGAGGACAATACCGTAGAGAAACAGGATCGCATCCAGGATATAGCAGAGCTGAGGCTCCCCCAGGGCCTCTGAAGGGACAGAGGGTGCGCATCAGGTCAGGGGCAGCAGGGAAGATCTGCTGCTTAGAGCAGAGAAGGGAAGGGCTCTGGGAGGTAGGACGGGGCCTGAAGGAGCACCCTCCAAGGGAAGAAACTTCATCTTCCTCTCTGGATCACTATTTCTCTTCCCTCTCTGTCTTCTCCCTCACCCTAGGGTAGGGGTAGGACAAGAGTGTGAAGGGGTCTGTTGTGAGGCAACTTATAGTTTCTGAGAGTTGAGAGCCTTCCCCTTTTATCCCCCAACCAATTTTTTAGCACTGCGGGTTCCTCAGGCACCACTGAGCACTTCATAGCCCTCCAGGGACCCATTTGTGTTCACTGGGCTGAAAACCTCAGCCCAGAGGGGTAAAGTGAGGGGAGGCAGTGACAAATTTCAGCAAAGAAACCACAGGGGTGTCTTTGCTAAGTCCTGTGACCTGTGGCTGAGGGCTGGACAGGAAGGATGTGAGCTGAGGAAGGGAGGGAAGGCAATCACTCTATTATTGGTCATCTAGCCTCAGCCACATTGCTTTCCCCCCTCGCCACCCCCATCCTGAGACACTTGAATATATAAAAAAAAACGGTGCCTGCTTTCCTTGGCCTTATGGATACCAATGGCTCTACACACAAGGTTGGCCGAGTGTCTCAGCACAGGCTCAAGGGAATGACTGCAAGCTGAATGGATTCCGGCTCCGGGTACTCTGCCCTGTTACTCACTCTGGGCCACTGAGAGAGGAAGTTTTGTGCAATGAAAAAAATCAAATAAAGCCTGAGCTCCAGCCTCTATCAGCTCCGACCCCTATCAGAAGAGCTCGTGAGCATGTGAGATATCAGTTAAGCGCATTTTGTGCTGTGATGTTTCTTTCACACACAGTATTGCATAAATCTCAAAACTACCCATTGAGGGAAACATCATCGCCATTTTGTAGATGATGAAACCAAGCCCAAGGAAAGTAATTCTTTAGGGCCGCAGAGTTAAGGGACAAATTTTTAATTCAAACCCAGTTTTCCCACTTTTAAAGCTTGCACCCTCTCTTTTATGCCTCAGTGGCCCTACTACCTCATCTCATGGCAGCAGACTGGCCCCTCACTTAGACCTTCCCTCCACCTTCACCACCGGGCTGGTGGAAGTCCATCCATCTTTTTTAATTTCCCCACTTCCCTTAAGTTTCACTAACCTCTTCCTCCCCGAACCCCAGCTGTGACTGTCCGTCTTCAAAAAACAGACAACTCCAAGAGAGCAAGAAGTGAGAGGTCAGAGAATGATGGAGCCTCAGAACTGCAGAGGCCTTCCTTTTCTGCTTCAATATTTCTCAGCTGATGCTCCCAGCTCTCCAGACCTGAGCATTGTGTGCCACCCATCCTCACGTCAGCTGTGCCTTAATGAAAACCCCTTAGAAGCAGCAATCGTGTTTAACTATCCTTGCCTCACCCCTAAACACAAGGACAGGCCCCTGCCTTCCTAAAGGGGGCTTTACAATTGTCATTTAACCAGCTAGAGATCAGTTCCCAATGGACAAGACCAAATGCACCCCATAGAAAATGCTCATCATGGGAAATGGAAGCTTTCCCCTGGACCAGCTTTTCACGTCGTAGAACCACTCCTCTGCCAAACTGAAGCCTTATGTGTGTATTAGCCCTGAAAAAGTAAGAAGGGGACAAGAGGGAACAACCCCTGTGCTGTGATGGGGACTGGATGGAACCAGCCTCAGGGTCTTTGTGTCCACCTGCCCCATGCCGGCCTCCCTCCGTCTGTTCCCGCCTTGTCCCTCAGACACAGGCCCTTGGTTCCCACCCTGGAGCCCAGCTCACCGTCCCTCATCAAACCTCTCACCTGCTTGTTCAACCAAAAGGAGTAAGAGCAGGAACACTGCTGGGATCATCCTGGGCAGGGGCTGAGGGGCCGAGAGCTGGGGATCTGACGCTCCGCGGGCACTGCGCAGCTGTGCTGTGAGCAGCTCCCTGACCACAGAGTTCCCCCCTTCCTGCCACGCCTTCCTCCGAGCTCTGGCCCCTTCCCCTTCCTGCAAGAGAACGAGCAGCTCCCGGAAGGGCCAACCAAGGAAGGGAGCTAAGAGGTCTGAACTCCCGTGCCTCCGTCCTTCAATGACCAAGCCCCTGTCACCATGGAAAGAGGGGACGCCTGTGCTTGGGAAAGGCTATCTAAAGCCCCCTTCTCACTCCAGCCCTGTTCAGAGACAGAGCAGTGATAAACTGCCCCTCAGGATTCTCTAAGACCCCATGATAACCCTTCTCTCCCATCTGGAACTCTGGACCCCGTCTTGACCTGAGGAGTTTATCTATTAATGTGGGCAGCAAGGTTTGGGCATGGGGGGAAGTAAGGGGAAAAGAGGAAATGGGGAATGGAGAAGTGGAACAACAGTCAGAACAGGGGGTGGAGATGAACAGGAAAAATTGCCAAGGACTGAGTCTAACAGAGAAGTAGATGGTTAAGTTTCTCTTTAAAGTGAAAGACAGTACGATACTGGGAAAGACAAACCAGAAATTTGGGTGTGGGGCCAGAAGGTGGCTAATTTATTATAATTTCTCCTTTTCTAGTACATGCACAGAAAGCCTGACAGCTAAGCATTCATGTACATGTATACACACACACACACACACGCACTGGCCCATTTCCAACGACGGAGAGGCTCCACAGAGGGCAGGGAGGTCCAACACTGTTCCCCTTCTCACCGATCTACTTCTCCAAACACAATATCTTGGGTACCTAGGAGGTCAGGGGAAGGAGAAAAAAAAGTGATGTTACCAAGGATCTAGAAGTCATTACAGTGCCCAGGAGACTGGGGATCTGCGTCCACGCCTGTAGTCTGCTGAAAAGAAGTGTTCGGCTTCTGTTCCCAATCAGAGCCCCAAAGTCCCTTGACTAGAATGCCTCCACCACACAACAGGCCTTGTACCTATGATGGCAACGACGTCCGCCAACATGTGTCCCTTAGACATCTTGTCCAGACCAGCCTGGAGAGATTAAGACAGCAAGTATTAGGCGAGATAAGAAAGGTGGAGAAGGAATGAAAGTTCATAAAGATCTCAACCAAGGTCACTCATTATTGCATTCACATGTTAAGAGTTAGAATCACTGAGGTTGGTTCTTACCAGATGAGCAAAACCAGGAGCCTTGATCTTGCATCGATAAGGGCGGCTGCTACCGTCAGATACCAGGTACACGCCAAACTCTCCCTGTCCAAAGAAGGTTGGCTGCCTTCATTAACAGGAAGAACATTCTTCTCTGCCAATAAAATCCTTTCTATTCACCCTCATGTCCTCTTTTTCACCAATCAACGAGAATTTAATTGCACACCTGTCTCCAGTCACCCACTGCACACACTGTCGCTCCGTTCCCTTTCCCGCCTCACCTTGGGAGCCTCGATGGCCGTGTATGTGGCGCCTGGGGGAACCTGGTAGCCCTCAGTGTACAACTTAAAGTGATGAATCAGTGACTCCATAGATGTCTGGGGAAAGGAGTAAGGGAGCGTCAACAAGCCAGATCCAAACTGTATGGCAGGCCTTTGCACACACACAACATAATCTCTACCCCAGGGAGTCTAAAATCCCCCACGTAAGTCAGTGAGCAGAGAAGATACAGAGAGAGGAGGGTATGGGAGGTTAACAATCTTACACAGTGAATTCTTTGAAAAAGGAAAACTGAAAAGTAGAATTTAATCCAAAGACACTCCTCCCCAGTCACGGCCCCTTGTCGCCCCGCCCCCCTTTTTTCTATCCCTGTAGCCAACTTGGGCAAACTTCGGAAGATGCTGAGGGACAGGGAGGCTGGTGTGCTGCAGCCTGTGGGGTCATGGAGAGTTGGACACAAGTGGGCAACAACCTTCATTTCTGCTCGTTTCGGTGGAGACACTTTGGCATCATCAACCTTGATCTCCCCAGGAGGCATCTTGTTCAGACACTGTGAGATGATTCGGATGGACTGGCGCATCTCCTCCACCCGACACAGGTATCTGAAGGAGATGAGACAGACTAAGAACAGGAGACGAGCAGCCAGAGGACCGGAGGTGAGGCTGGGAGAAATGTGCTGGGCTGAACTGAACAGTGCTAGATAACTTTCTTCAGTCCCCTAGTGTGGCATCTCTGCTTGGCCTGGGCACCTGTGTAAAACTTAGTCTTCTGATTTGAGTACTGGGCCCTTTCCCAAATCCTCTCCTAGTTTTCTCAGACTATGTCCTCTAGTATTTCCCTCTTTTGCTACTCTCTTGAACATTTTTTTGGAGGTGAGAGTCAAATTGACTCAAAAAGAAAATGGTAGCAAACTTTTCTTGGGGTCAATAAAGAGCAATGGAATTTGAAGCTTAGAATCTAGTGGAAAGAGCACTGGATCAGGAGGATTCTAGTCTCAAGCACTACTGACAGAACAATCCCAGGCTAATCTCTAACTTTTGTGCTTCAGTTTTTTCAGCTATAAGAAGCGGCCAAAACTAGTTCTATCCAAGACATAAGGAGAATGTAAGGGTAAAATAAGATGTCACATGTATGAAATGCTTTAAAAAGCAACCTAATTTAATACACACAGGTGTTCTGATAGATACTAAGAAGTATGAGAAAAAAGAAAGTAGCTAAGATAAAGGTTAGACAGGGAAAAAACCAGGGGGACAATGAGCTAAGAAAGAATTTGGGCCTTACCTATCATAGCAGTCCCCTCGAGAGCCAATAGGCACATCAAACTCCACCTGGTCGTAAACATCATAGGGCTGGGTCTTCCGCAGGTCCCACTGGATGCCTGAGCCCCGGAGCATCACCCCACTGTAGAGAGTGTAATAGAATCAAGGGTCACTTTCCACAAACCAAGAAAGGAGGCCTGCTCTTTTCCTTAGGATCCCCTCTCCCACCCGCACACTCTGGGCATGGGATAAAAAAACCAGCTTGGCAAGGCAGGTGCCACTCCTGAAGCCAAGATATTAATCTGGAACCCACCCGCCCCAAAAGAGAGAAGTCTTAGTCTTCCCACCTAAAACCATAGTTCAGCGCGTCTTCTGCTGTTACCACCCCAATGTCGACGGTCCGATTTCGCCAGATCCTATTGTTGGTCAGCATCTGTCGACCAAGAAAACTGCTGTATGAACACTACTGAAGACACTCCACAGACACCTCTGTGTTTCTTTACAAATGGGGACTAAAAGCCCACGAACCCTTCTTGGGGGAAAAGGGATTCTTCCCACTGACGCCTATCTTACCTCCTCCAGCTCATCAATCCGAAGAGAAAAGTTCTTAGAAAACTCATAAATGTCATCCATAAGCCCAAGGGGTAGGTCCTGGAAAACAAGTGGAGGATCAATGCTGAGCACAGAGCCTCTGCTGAGGAGAGCCAGCTCTGCCTCAGGGGCACAGGGCTGGCGCTCCCATCCGCGGTGCTGCCCTCCAGTGGCCACGGAGGGCACATGCAAGCACTGGACGTTGCGGCGGGCCGGGCCCGCTCACCTGGTGCACACCTCCGGGCCGGACGTAAGCAGCATGCATCCGGGCTCCAGACACTCGCTCGTAGAACTCGAACATCTTGACGGGACACAGTGAGTTAGTGACAAAGTCCTGGGTCCCTAAGTCCAACACCATGGCGGTTCACTCCCTCGCCCCCAGCCTTCCGGGCCCAGCCAACACTTCACAACACAAAGCTCCTTAGAAACATAACCCAGGGGAGTCCCTGGTGGAAAAGTGGCTAAGATTCTGTGCTCCCAAGGCAGGGGGCCTGGGTTCGATCCCTGGTCAGGGAACTAGATCCCACGTGCCACAACTAAGACAAATAAATGCAGCCAAATAAATAAAAATATATAACAAAAACTTAAATATATACATACATATTACTCAGATTAAATATACCTTCTCCCCCTAAATGTTCGCGTTCCTTTTATTCTCATATCCTTCATACCTTCTCTATCTCAGGTACCTCCTCCCCTTTTCCCATCCTTTCCTCCTCCTCATACCTTCTCCCTTTCTTCAAACATCCAGAAGAAAGGGGTCATAGCCCCAATGTCCAGGGCATGTGTGGTCACAGCCATGATGTGGTTCAGAAGTCGAGTGATTTCTCCAAAGAGCACTGTAGGGAGGTGAAGACAAGAAGAGCTGGGTATAGGAGCCAGGGATCCAGGCTGACGGAACAGTTCTGGGGTCTGTATACTAGGCTCTGGTTCAATGCTCCTAAGACGGGGGGCAGAGGCGCTATGCTACACTCACAATGGGCCACAGGAAGAAGGGGACGGGGCATACCTCGGATCCACTGTGCACGAGGAGGGGGCTGGATGTTGAGCAGCTTCTCCACGGCCAGTGAGTAGGCCTGTTCATTACACATCATGGATACATAGTCCAGCCGGTCAAAGTATGGAAGGGCCTGGGAAGAGGGAGAAACCTGGGTCACATCTAACAGGCCGAGGACCCCTCAGTCCGGCTGCTAGAAGCGTTGTTCTCACTGGGCATCAGAGGTCAGTGCTACGTAAGTCCTCCCGATCTTAGGAGTCTGAGAAAGGCCGGATGAAACACACAGAAGGGGTGAGGTCGGGGGGACCCTGATCTGTCGGGTTTGCCCATTTCCACGGTAGAAACACTCCTACAAGGTCCCACTTTAAACTACCAACACTACGTAACTGAACATGGGCAGCACAGGGCAGAGTAAGACCATCACACAGTATTTCCACTACACAGATATCAGAAAAGCAAAAGCCTAGAGAACACGGCACAGAAAAGTGCAGTACAATAACAAAGCCAGGGATTTTCATACTTCTTACCTTGATTTTTAATATCTTAAACTGCAAGCTAGCATCATTTAATTTTTAATGATAGCTGTGTTTAACAACTGACTCACAGAACTGAAAATTTAACACTCTGTTCTTGCGAGCCAGTATGAGCTGGCTGCAGCACACCACTGCCAACCTAGTCTTCTGGGCCAAGCGATACCTCTGTCCAAGAAGAATGTGTATCTGAGATACTGACGGAGAAAGGTAATCTTAGGAGGAAATTAAGGAAGCGCAAGAAGGATGGAAAGAGACAGTTAGAAAAGATTCATCCACAGTACCAAGAAATCTAAGTTCCAGCTGTTTGCTTCGGTTTCCAGGAAGGAGGCGGAGCTAAGACGCCTCTCTTTGGAACAGCCAGTTCTTGCCCTGACGTCACTGTGATGCGGGATGAAGCTACAGGGGTTAACTCTTCGGACAGTGGGGCCAGAAACCATCACTGCCGGGACTCTTTGGGGGGAATCACATTCTAGGCAGCTGCTTCTAAATCCTAACCCCATCGTCCTGTTATCAAGAACATTCTTCATGACAGTAAGAAGAAAAACTTCAGATTCCTATCCCAGCATACAGTTTCTTCAAATCTGACCCTTACTATTTGGGTCACAGAGTTCTCCAAAAACAGCAAACTCTGTCAGAAACTCCCTCCCGGTCACTCTGACTCACTGAGTATTTCGAAAACAAACTTAGAATGCTGGAAGATACAAGAATCAGCTGTTAGTCCTGGGGATCTGACGTCTCTCTCCTCTCTCCCTGACCCCAGGGACACCAGCTTTGACGTACTAGTACGATCTAAGGGCAGGGAAACTGAGGCACGGGAGTAAAGGTACAGGGGCCAGCCAAAAGTCAGCCAGAGAAGAGTGAGGAGTGGAGCTCTGGCTCCAAAGCCTTTCTGCTGGGTAAACCAAATCCAGATGATTCAAGTCCAGCATCCCCTGCTACATCTTGCCATCCTCCCAACCAAAGCTGTCCTGATAACCTCAACAGGGTTCCCTCCCAACCCCCATGACACCCTCCTTCTCTGGGCTTCTGGGGCAGCAACCTGGCAAAGCCCCAGGTTAAAGCACCCCCAGTCCCGTCAGCAGGCCCCATTCACCCCCACACCTGCAGATAGGTCTTGTATTCAATGAGTTTCTCAGTGCCTCGGTGCAGCAGCCCGATGTGAGGGTCGCACTTCCGCACCATCTCCCCACTCAATTCCATCACTAGCCGCAGGACTCCATGGGCTGCTGGGTGCTGGGGCCCAAAGTTCAGGGTCAGGTTCGACACCAATGTGTCCTTTGGAGGGTCCACATCTGAGAAGTGGGAAATAGTTGAACCAAATGGTAATTCCTTTGAAAACCCCCAAAAGACAGCAAGGAGTTAGCATCTCCCTGTATACCTTCCATCTCACCATTCCATATCCTGCTAATTTCCCAATCTTTAACATAACCAAGAAGAAGACCATCAGCTGGGCAAAGGGAAGGGAGACCTAAACTTTCTGATGAGAGGGAGAGGGACCATGAACCTCACCCTTTCCATGTCACTCAGAATACCTTAAAAAAAAAAAAGACAGATAACATTCATACAGTCTCTGTAATATGCCAGGCATTACTCTAAGCACTTTACTTACTTTAATTAATTTAATCATGTCAACAACCATATAAGTAGCAACTATCTTACTGAAGACACTGAGGCCAGAAAGGATAAAAGAATTCCCACGGAGTCAATAAGTGGCAGCGTCAGGATTTAACTCAGCCTGGGCAGCTTCAGACTCCACACTCTTAACCACTAAGATACACTGCTCTCCAGCTGTATCTGCTGAATGTCCCACTAATTGGGAAATGTATATTTCATCCTTACCGCTACTAATCGACAGCTGGTACCCACAAGAGGCTTACTATTTAGTCTGGGAAATAAGTATGTGTGAGAAACTAGTAACACAGGTCAGATTCACAAGGTGCCAAGTAAGTTGCTTAGCTAAGTATTTAAAGAAAGGAGAGAAGACTGTGATGACTTTGTGGAGGCAAGATACAGGCCCGTCAACTGAAATTCCATTTTACTTTCAGCCACCAGTTCAGCTTTGAAGCTGCTGCTTGATATTGAAGTGAAGTGAAGTCGCTCAGTTGTGTCCGACTCTTTGCGACCCCATGGACTGTTGCCTACCAGGATCCTCAGTCCATGGGATTTTCCAGGCAAGAATACTGGAGTGGGTTGTCATATTGACACTTCTTAAATACAGGGAATGAGTCAGATAGGAAGAGAGAAGAGGCATCCTAGGCTATGGAATGAACATGTCAAATCTTAGAAGCAAGGAAGTATGTATCTGTGGAATTCTTATCTACCAAGAGGCAGAAGATTAGTGTTGGCAGGCAGTGGGGGATGTGGTTCAATTATCAGGATTATTAGAAACTTAGGGAGGACTGAGCACAAGCCAATCACTACACTAAGTGGTTTATGTCACTAACATCTCTTTTAATGTTTACAATAATGCTATGAAAGTAGGTACCTCATTCACTAGTAAATGGAGGGTTGAGATCTGAAACCAGACTCTACTCAGGCAACCAAAATTCTTCACCGTGGGCTGTGGAGTCAGACAGACCCACATACAAATCCACCTGTGTCCTCAATCGCCTTTTAATTTCCCTACACCATGATTTCCTCAAAACTGAAATAATATCACTCTCACAGGGTTATTGTAATGACTAAGTAAAATAATGCATAGAAAAAACACTCAGCACATGATAAACACTCAGCTATTATTACTGTTAACTTTTTTGAAAGGTACCTGGAAGTTCCTCTAAAGGTTTTTGAGCAAAAGAATGAATGACATAGTATAAAACAATGTGTGGGGAAGATAAAGGTGATGACACTGTATAGGACAGCTGAAGGGGAACTAGATCAGTACAAGAACCCATTAAAGAGATTCCCAAGATAATCAAGATCTAATATAAAATAAACCAAACCAACAAAGGGCAAGATAACCAGGTGTGAAACATTACTATAAAAGGAACTGCATGGTTTGGTGACATATTGAAAATAGACATGGAGGGGAAGAAAGAAAAAAGAGACAAAGGTGACTAAAAAGTTTCAATCCAAAAAAAAAAAAAAAAAAAAAGTTTCAATCCTAAGGGATTAGGAAAATGAGGGAGTCATTGATCAAAATTAAAAATCACAAGAAGGGCTAGTTTTATGGCGGGGTGCGGGGGAGTTTCATATTTAGAAAGGTTTCATTTGGGTGCCCCTGGGAAAAAGCTCCTTTAGCAGGAAATATATTAAACCTCTGGAAAAAGCTGAAGCTAAAGATATCAATTTGGTAGGGATCTTCAAGGGTTGTCTGGAATCTCTTTCTTTTCCCTTGGAATATTCTATTTGATAAATACCCTATTATCATTATTATCATATGCGGTGAGTTGCAAGTAGATTATTGCAAGCAAAAAGAGTTGGGGGCTAAATTTTGCCTCAGACAGACAGCTCGAGAGCACTCAGAAATCAGGGCAGGGCAGGGAGGTGTGTGGGTTGGGACAGTGACCCTGGGCACTCACCATTCCAAGGGGGAGGTTTCCAGTGGGCTGTTTCCTTGGTGGGGTACATGATAGCACCTCCATACTGCTCTGCCCATTCCACATCTGGCTGCCACTGCCGAGCGCCTCTGGGGAGGCAATGACAAATCCTAGGCAAAAGGCCTGAGAAGTGCTCGGCTCCCCTGTTCCCATGCACTTTCACGTGGGCCCCGGGCAGGGTGTCTTGGATTCATCAATGACAAGTCCCTGACAGAGCTGTGTAGCTTTGGCAGAACAAACTGGAACTCTAGAGGTTCCATTCTTACTAATAACTTATTCCCGGAATCACTTCACCCAACAACCCTGTGCACGCAAAGATGGGGATCCCAGGTCCTTTAATTTCTGGTCATATTCATGGTTCCCATCTTAGTGAATATGAATCCGAGAAATGTGTTTATTCAAGGTCAACCGAAGAGTAAGAAAAGGGGGGTGGGGCATGCTGGCTCCTTGGCTCTGCTCAAGTATGGCCAGAGGGATGCACTGAGGCCCGGGGATTCTTGGTTTACGTTCCTCCTTTAAGTCCATCGGGATTGCTTTCCTTTTCTTTCACAGCGTCTAAGGAGACTTTTCACCAGTCGCACCCCAGCCCTGATGGGGTTGGGAGAAGCAGCAGGGCGTTTGGGGGGTGGGTGACATTACCACTAATGCTGAGGGGCAGAGTCTCCCTCCAAATGATTTCATCCCTGGCAGATCGAGCTGAAACAATCTTTCCTCCCTCCTCCAGAACAGGTACCACTGGATCCTGGAACCCGAGAGAGCAGGCCAGGGAGAGGGGTCACGGGCCTGGGTCATTCTTTCCTAGGGGTCATAGGGCCCGTGGAGTTCCCAGAGTCGAGAAACCCCAGCCCTGAAGACAGCGCATCGGGCGCCGCCCTTGGTCTCACCTGCTGGGCTGAATCGGCAGTCGGGCCCCGGCCCCGGGCCGCAGCACCTGGGCCGCGACGCCCCGCAGGCTGCACAGAGCCCTGAGCGCCGCCATCTTGCCCGCCGGAGACTGCTGGAAGGAGAACCTGGCGGAAGTGCCTCCAGCGCGCCTCCTTGTGGGCTTCCCGAGTATTGGCGTCACGCACCCGCCCTTTTGTAAGCTGGCTGGGTCGCCGATCGCTAAACTGACAACATCCGGGTTCTGTGCCTCGGCTTCACTTTCCCTTAAATACGGGAGGCCGGGGACCGTGCTTCACACCGCTCCTGACGGCCTCTTCAAAGGCTGAGCCAGAGAAACTTGCCACCGCTGCTGCCGGCGGCAGCGGCTCCCCTCACGAAGCCCCGCCGCGCTGCCCGTGCGCGCCTGAGACGGTGTCCTGCCGCCCGGTGCCAGACGCACACGCACGTGGAGCCCCTTTCTCCCCTGTCTGCCTGCGCCGCTCTGCTGCTGTAGTCCTGCCCTTCTAGGGGAGCGCCAGGCTTTGCCAGTTACCTCCTTACCCCCAAATCCGAAAGATTTGGAGCAGAGGGAGCTAGCTAATTTCCAGATGGCCTAAATGGGTTAGGGGAAAGGGGCCCAAGTGGGACTGGGTGGGTCTGAGAGCTCCCGCCAAACCTAAATGAGAAAAGAGGAGGAGGCCAAGGCCACCAGCATTGGAACAGGCTGCTGGGGTGTGTAGAAGTCACCTCATCCTAGCTGAGGAGAGGAGGTCCCCTGTCGGTGACCCTGATATCTGCCAGCTTTCCAGAACCTACAGAATTACAGACTCAGGAAGGGCCCTTAGTGATCCCTAGCACCCCACTTCCATCCCTGGTCAGTCTCTTTTACCTCATGTGTTTCTGACCTGGCCTCTCCCCTGGCCAATGGCATAGAAATGTGGTACCATCAGGAGTCTGATCCCAGTTCTGTGTGGTAGAGACAAAGAAGAGTTTTCCAGCCTTGGATCTTGTTCCTGTTCTCTTGGCCTCTAAGCTGAGCTCCAACTGGGCCACCCATTGAGTTTGCACATCCCTTCCACTTTTGGTCTGGACAGAGGCTTTCCCCAGATATCCCCCAGAGAGGGTCCCTGGGCCAGAGCCCACCAGCAGTGCAGCAGGGTGGGACAGACAGACCAAGAGAGTGGCAGACACAAGTAATTCTTAGCTACAAAGAAAGAGGGGAAAGCCAAACTTCTAGTTGACCTAATGGGAACTGTACCAAAGGGTGGGGCCATATCCTGCACTGTGATGAATGAAACCTGGAAAGACTGGGCAGCCCCCACAGAGCCAGGCAGAGGCTGTGCCTCCCTGCCCTCTTCATTCCCCACCCGCTCCCTGGGCCTTGTCTCCCTGAAACACAGTGAATGTGGTAATAGTGTGGAGAATGAGGTGGGGACTGCATTTTTTTTTTGCCCTAATCCAGCCTAAGAGGAGCTTCTCCAGTGGCACAGCAGTGAAGAATCCACCTGCAATACAGGAGATGCAGGTTCCATCTCTGGGCCTGGAAGAGGCCCTGAAGGAGAACATGACAACCCACTCCAGTATTCTTGCCTGGAAAATTCTGTGGACAGGGGAGCCTGGTAGGCTAGAGCTGATAGGGGTCGCAAAGAGTCGGACACAACTGAGTCTCACACACACACACACACACACACACACACACACACACGTGCGTATCAGGATAGATGAGAAGTCAGGATGGACTCTGGGCTGCTTGGCCCTGGGGGCAACTTGAGCTAGGGTGAGGGACCCTGGGGGGCTGCCTAGGACACTGCATCTTTTGTGCCTTCTGCCTGCTGCCAGCACCCCCCCACACACACACACTGCTGCTGCGGCTCTAAGGCCCTTTGTCTCCCACTGCTTAGTCACCCCCTTTGTCCTCATCTCAGACGGGGGTAGGAAGGGGTAGTAAGAGCCCTCTGGTGATAGCTCCTCTTGCCCCTGCCCCTTCTGGTCTCCTAGCCTTTGTCTGACTCCTGCAACGCCAACCCTCTCCACTTAGGACCAGGGTCAGGGTGTGTGGTGGGGTCCACAGGTGGGTGTGGCAGTCAGAAGCTGGTGGGTGATACAGGAAGTGATGGGCACCAGGGCAGGTATTAGCAACCTGAGCAGGAAGGCAAGGGGAGAGGAAGTATTCTGGCGGATGTGATGTGGAGGACAGGAGGTGACAAGGCAAAGAGTGAATAGGGGATGCGGGTAGGGGCAGGTGGCCCACCTCTGGGAAAGGAAAGTGCTGACTGTACTCGCTTCCTGGGGATATCCTGGGGAAAGGAGTGGCCGTAGCACGGGGGAGCAGAGATCGCCCCTACTTCGGAACCCTTTCCTTCCTCGCCTTGAGAGTCCACCCCCAAGACTCCTTTGCAGAGTTCTCTCCAGTCCCGAACCAAGGGAATCGTTTCATTTCCTTTCCCAAACATCACCTCTTCCTCGCCAAGCACTCTCCCCATCCCAGGCACTGGGTTTCTGTTTCTCTCAGTACCCGAAGTTCCCTATGTACACAATGCTTCATCCACTCTCTCCTTCCCCGTGGGGAATGAGAAATAAAGATTACTAGGTATTCCAGGAAACATTGGGTTCTTAGGAAAAGTGGGGCCAAAAAAAGGGAACCAAGTGGGGATTCCCTCTGATGGATTGACACAGGGTGCATCTTGAGCAAACAAGTCTTTCCTGTGCTGGGGGTTGACTGACTTGAAGCTGGGGGAGGGGTTAGGGCAGTTGAGAGTGGGTAGGAGCTAGGCCCAGAGCCTGGGGGAAGCTACTGGGAACCGGGCCAGAGAAATGGGGAGTCAGGAAGTGGGGAGGGGGAGCCCTGGGGGGAATGGAGGCGGAATGGCTGTTTGGGCTTTGGAGGGGGCGGGGAATGGTAATTCAGGAAGGGGGAGCCTAAGGGAAAGAAGGGAATCAGAGGTGCCACCCTAGGTCTTCCTTCTATAAAAGTCCTTAATCCTGTCTGCCGTGGCCTCTGCCTGCTTCATGTGCCCATTCTAAGCAGGCTCATCCTGCGTTTGAGCAGTACCCTTCCTGATCACTGTCTCCTTGCCTGTCCCTTCTTTGGCCTTCTGTACTCTCTCCAACTGCTTGGTTCCTGAGCTGTGTCAAGTCACCTCCTTTCTTTGTTCTGCCCTCTTGATGCTTCCTTACCTGTTCCCCACCCTCTTCCCCTGGCAGCTAGTTCCCTTGGCCCTGAAAACCAGCCTAAGGGGCAGAGAGCATCATGAAGGATCCCTGAGAAAAAGCTAGACAGTGGGAGCAAGAATTCTCCTGGGACTCTGCCCCTCTCTTTGCGTGTTGGTCAGGCCCTTTCCCTGACTTCCTACTCCTCCTGGGGCTCTGTTGCACCAGAGTGAGACAGCTGAGAGCCGACTGTGGAGTTTGGGAAAAGGCTATGTCATCAGCTGGCCCAGTGCCTGCGAGAGTCCCCTCTAACAACTGGGTCTGGGCAAGTCCCATTTTTTTTTTTTTTAAAGGAAAACAAATGGATTTTTGGGAAGCAATGAGACACCCATCTGAGTTCTGCCACCAGAGCTCTGGGCTGAATGGCTGATTGCTCAGCCAATCGTGTAACAGCTGGGGATGCTTAAAAAGAGCTGGCGCGGAGAGAAGCTGGGAAGAACTCACAGAGAGACCCACAGACACATAGACACGGGAGAGAGAGGAGGAGAAAGAGACAAAGGCACGGCGGAAGGAGGCAGAGAGAGGACAGGCATTGAAGCGAAGCCAGAGAGAGTCTGAGAGAGCAGAGGGAGAAGCCAGAGACGCTACAGAAGACACAAGCGGGGAGACACAGGCCCGGGAGAAGGAGGGGTGGGAGGCGAGTGTGGAGGAACCAGACCACCAGGCACCTCTCCTAAGCCTAAGGGCCACATTTCCTCCATCTCCTCTGAAGGTCCTTGGGCCCTCTGAAAACTCTGCCTCTGACCCTGGCATGAGTGTGAGCCCCCAGGCTGCAGAGAGGAGCTTCTCAAAGCCGGGACAGGGAGGACTGGGTGCCCAGCCGGCCTCAGGCCTGCCCAGCTGCAGCACCAGTACCATGTCCCAGGCAGACTCGCATCCCGGGAGGGGCTTGGCCGACGGCTGGCTGTGGGGAAGCCAGCCCCGCCTGCTGCTCCACACAGTGCCCGTCTCCGTCTCCAGGCTGGTGTGGCTGCTGCTGCTAGCCTCCCTCCTGCCCTCAGCCTGGCCGGCCAGCCCCCTCCCCCGGGAGGAGGAGATCGTGTTTCCAGAGAAGCTCAACGGCAGCGTCCTGCCTGGTTTGGGCGCCCCTGCCAGGCTGTTGTACCGCTTGCCAGCCTTTGGGGAGACGCTGCTGCTAGAGCTGGAGAAGGACCCCGGCGTGCAGGTTGAGGGGCTGACGGTGCAATACTTGGGCCGGGCGCCGGAGCTGCTCGGTGGGGCGGAGCCGGGCACCTACCTCACCGGCACCATCAACGGAGATCCGGAGTCGGTGGCATCTCTGCACTGGGACGGGGGAGCACTGTTAGGGGTGCTGCAGTACCGAGGGACGGAACTCCACATCCAGCCCCTGGAGGGAGGCACACCTAACTCCGCTGAGGGGCCTGGGGCTCACGTCCTACGCCGGAAGAGTCCTGTCAGTGGCCAGGGCCCCATGTGCAGCGTCAAGGCTCCTGCAGGGAACCCCAGCCCCAGCCCCCGAAGGGCTAAGGTAGGCCATCCTGGAGTCCATGTCCTGCCGTGTCCTGCCATGTCTGTCCTACTGACCCCCATTCACCTTCTCTCCACCCACTTCCACTTCTGGCCCGTCTGCGGCTCCCTCCCTTCTGCCTGCCTTTTCTCTTTCCACTAGCCTCCTTTCCTGGGAAGCCTCTGGTTTTTCCCTGCCCCAGCCCTTCTTCTGGCCAGATCGCTGATCCCAAGGGGTGGTTCCCAGAGGTGGGTCAGAGACTCTGTGCTGGGAATGACTGCTCCCTCTCCCCATCCCACCCCTGCTTGGCTGTGGCATCCTGCTGGCACAGTCCCCAACAGTGAGGCCCTCCGAACAGCCCCCCTGGCCTTGACTCTTTTCTGGGCCCCAAGTTTGACTTTCACCCCACCACCAGCTAAAGGAATGAGGTTTGAGGCCCGAGGGATTGGCCTCTGGCTTCTGATGCTGTCTTCAAAATTGTTCTGGCAAACTACCAACTAGGGCAGGAGCGGACAGGGGAGGCAAGGCACCCTGAAGTCCATTCCGGTCTTCTGGTCAGTCCTTCCCACACTGTGAACCGACTGTATGGCTGCCTGCCTTTCCTCCCTCCCACTTCTGCTCCCCACCTTCTTCCCTTCCTCCCTCCCTCCCTCTCGAACTTTAATCCAGACCAGACGCTCCCTCCTCACCCGCCACGCTGAGATCTGGCCCTGGCCCTAGCTGCTGACTGAATTATTCCTCCAACCACACAGGGCAGACACGTTGCAGCCCAGCCCTCCAGCCCCAGTCCTACAGGCCCCGGCCACACTCGGGCCTGGGGGACCCCGTGGTCCCTCCCAGAGGCACTCCCAACTGGTTTTCACTTCAGGGGCCCACACAGCCCTGGGACATGGCCTCCCTATCCCCTCCTCTTCTCAGAACCAACAGATGATTTCTCAGAGTTACCGCAAAAGCCCAGGGATCTGGAGTTGGGGGGGCGGGGAGAGAGGCCTCACCAGACCCTTCAAGAATCCCGTGGGATATGTGAGGCCCAGCTGGCTCTGCTGAGTTCCAGACCTAGGAAGTGAAGGAGGGGAGAAGTTGTCCACGGGTCTGGGAGGCTATTTCAGGCTCCTCCTTCCCTTTTTTCCTCTGCAGCGCTTTGCCTCGCTGAGCAGATTTGTGGAGACTCTGGTGGTGGCAGATGACAAGATGGCGGCGTTCCATGGTGCAGGGCTCAAGCGCTACCTGCTGACAGTGATGGCGGCGGCGGCCAAGGCCTTCAAGCACCCGAGCATCCGCAACCCTGTCAGCTTGGTGGTGACGCGGCTGGTGGTTCTGGGGCCAGGTGAGGAAGGGCCCCAGGTGGGCCCCAGCGCCGCCCAGACCCTGCGCAGCTTCTGTGCCTGGCAACGAGGACTCAACACCCCCGACGACGCGGACCCTGGCCACTTTGACACAGCCATTCTGTTCACCCGGCAGGTGAGGCCCCAGGCAGCGCCTCCAGGAAGCACCGCTGCACAGACTCTGGTGTGGACGGTGTCGCTGGAGTAGCCCGGCATGGCGCCTGGCCCCAGCCACACTGCCAGGGCTGTCGGTGCAGTGCCCAGGTCCCCCCTGCTCTGGATCCCAACCCAGCGCACCCCGGTGTCTTGGTTCCTCACGCAGTGTCTCTGACCCCTCTCCACAGGACCTGTGCGGAGTCTCTACTTGTGACACTCTCGGCATGGCTGACGTGGGCACCGTGTGTGACCCCGCTCGGAGCTGTGCCATCGTGGAGGATGACGGGCTCCAGTCAGCCTTCACTGCTGCTCATGAACTGGGTAAGCTGGGGCTGGGGTCATGGGGCACCCTTGAGGAGATGGAGAGCTGTCGGGGGTGAGGTGAGGCAATGGTGGCCTCACCAGGGTACAAGTGGAGGTCACAAGTTTTTCTTCCTTCTCCCCAAGCCTGAGTCCAGGGCCATTACCCTTCTCTGCTCAGCGTGTAGACAAACAATTAAAGTTTTCTATTCAATGAGATAGTGTGTAGAAATCTACTGTGAACTTGGTTGTGTGTGTGTGTGTTTGGAGGGGGAGGTGGGACAGTGTTGAGAGAGATTATTCACTACAGTCAGTGACAGAATGGATGGAATCGGGATTGGGAATGTTGGCTGTAAGGAAAGGTGAGTAGGGAGGGCCCCTGAATATATCAGGGGGAAGGGAGACAGAGAAATGGGGGCCACATACTGAGAAGCCCTTGGAGCACCAGAAAGAGACTGGGGGCAGAATGAGAGGTGGAATGGATCTGGTCATCCAAAGCTGCAGCCAGGCTCTGATGGGTCTGCAACCCCTTGAGGGCACAGGGATGGGATTCTTGGACACTGACAGGGCCTCTGCTCCGCAGGCCATGTCTTCAGCATGCTCCATGACAACTCAAAGCCGTGTGTTGGTCTGAACGGGCCTGAGAGCACCTCCCGCCACGTCATGGCGCCTGTGATGGCTCACGTGGACCCCGAGGAGCCCTGGTCCCCCTGCAGCGCCCGCTTCATCACTGACTTCCTGGACAACGGCTACGGTGAGCAGATGGCCCCGTGCAGGACGCAGCTCCCGCCCCTCACAGTCCTTCCTCTTCTCCTGCCTCCCACACGGGCCAAGCTGACTCCCTCTAACAGGCTTCCTCTACACGTGGGATGGGGTGAGAAACGCTGCTGCCTTTGTGTGGTTCCCACTTCCTCTCAGAATGAATAGCACAACTACAGGAGGCAAGTTTTGGCCTCAAAAGAATTAGAACTGAGCTTCTAAGGGCCAGAACTGTTCGACATCAGAAGGGGCCAGTTGTGAAGGAGGCCTTGTCACTTGTAGTGTGCAAACTTAGCAGTGTGGCTATGATCGGGAGCGCTGTTGATGAGAAGCAGATCAAGAAGTCTGTAGTTGGTTAGACTAGACAGGAAGATCTAGTGCTGTGAGCTCCTCTCCTGATTCTATTTTTTGATGTGTGTAGATGTGTGACTCTAAGTTACTTCACTTCTGCGTAACCGATCTATAAAGTAGGCATAATAACAGTAACTACCTCACAGGTGCTGGCCATGATTAAACACATATTGTTGGTCAAACACTTAGTCAATGCTCATCGAATAAACATCGAATAAATTGTATCTGCTATTTAAAGCTTCTTCCAGTACTAGAATTTGTAGGATCCCTCAGCCCCCTGGGGAACCCAGTGTTTCAACTGATGACCAGCAGGCACCTCTGCAACTCTTGCCGACTTCATAACCCCCCCTGCCTCTTTTCCCAGGGCACTGTCTCCTAGACAAGCCGGAGGCTCCCCTACATCTGCCCGTGACCTTCCCCGGGAAGGACTATGATGCTGACCGCCAGTGCCAGCTGACCTTTGGGCCTGACTCGCGCCACTGTCCACAGCTGCCACCGCCCTGTGCCGCCCTCTGGTGCTCTGGCCATCTGAATGGCCATGCCATGTGCCAGACCAAGCACTCGCCCTGGGCTGATGGTACCCCTTGCGGGCCCGCACAGGCTTGTATGGGTGGCCGCTGCCTCCATGTGGACCAGCTCCAGGCTTTCAACGTGAGATCCCAGGGCAGGGGAGGGCCAGAGGGCCTGGGGGAGTGGTGACTGGCTCTGAGCCCAAGAGAGTACATTGATCCCACTCTTCCATTCTGTCCTTCTGCAGGTCCCACAGGCTGGTGGCTGGGGTCCCTGGGGACCGTGGGGTGACTGCTCTCGGAGCTGTGGGGGTGGTGTCCAGTTCTCTTCCCGGGACTGCACACGGCCCGTCCCCCGGAATGGTGGCAAGTACTGTGAGGGCCGCCGTACCCGCTTCCGTTCCTGCAACACCCAGGACTGCCCAACTGGCTCAGGTGAGGAGTGGGAGGGATGGGATCCCTTGGAAAGCACTGTCCCTTGGGTTCAGGGACCAAGGAGGTATTAAGGGTCCTGCTCTTGAGGGGAGGGACAGGCAGTCTGTGGGGTGGAGAGCTGCCATCCTGTCTAGAAGATGTGAGAGGCCAACGGGAGGCTGGTGGGGCAGTGTGAGGGAGAAGGGCTCTGACTGTGCATTTTAACCCTACAGCACTGACCTTCCGTGAAGAGCAGTGTGCTGCCTACAACCACCGCACTGACCTCTTCAAGAATTTCCCCGGGCCCATGGACTGGGTTCCTCGCTACACTGGTGTGGCCCCCCGGGACCAGTGCAAACTCACCTGCCAGACCCGGGCACTGGGCTACTATTACGTGCTGGAGCCACGGGTGAGGACCAGAATGCTCCAGGGCCTTGTCTGTGCCCACTCACTCCCCCAGAGACCCTCTGCTTTCTGATGGCCAAGATCCAAAACAGCACTATTGCTGGAGTTCCCATGGCCCTGCCTGGCCAGCCCAGGGCTCCATTCAGACTTCTCTGTGTATGGGTATTTGGAAAATCGGCCCTGGACTCTGGATAAGTTGTCAATCGGGCCATACTAGCCTGTCGCATTTCCATTGGTTTCTTGCTCTTTCTCTCCCCACCTCCCAGTGCTCCATTTGGTGAGAATGGAAGCATGTGGCCTTTTGGGCACGTCTCTGACCCCCATCGGAGGGGCTGATCTGTTGAATTACAGTGGTGGCCTCATTGAGCTCATGGGGGGCCAGTCCCCCACTAAACAGGCCTCCTGGAGAGGGTGATGGCCCTGCCCCGCCCCTCTCTGTGATAGGGCCCTGGGTTGAAGCTGAAGAAGGAACAGACCAGCAGTTTTGCCGCCTTCACCCTGTTCTGGGGAGAATGCCTACATGTTGACTGCCCTCTAGCGTCTAGCCGGGATACTACACCAAGGTTGAGGGTGGTGTTGGGACTCAGACCTGCACTTCTCATGTTGGCATCTCCTCTTGCCAGCTGTGTAACCTTTGGGCAAGCGCCTATTCTTTCTAAACCTCAGTGATCCATCTCTACAAACCTCAAATAGTGGTTGTGAGATTTATATGGCACTTAGCACAGTGTCTAATTCAGAGTGAGCATTCTGAAAAGGGTGGCTTTTATCATTGTCATTACGATTTTAATCCCTTACAGAACCTAGGGTTCCCTCCATATTCCGTCCACATCCCCTCCCTGATGGGACATGGCTTTTGTTTGGCTTACTAACACCTTTTGGTGTAGGAAGACCCTTTCATCGCTCCCTCTCTTCTCAGGTGGCAGACGGGACCCCCTGTTCCCCAGACAGCTCCTCAGTCTGTGTCCAGGGCCGCTGCATTCATGCCGGCTGTGACCGCGTCATTGGCTCCAAAAAGAAGTTTGACAAGTGCATGGTGTGTGGTGGGGATGGTTCCAGCTGCATCAAGCAGTCTGGCTCCTTCAAAAAATTCAGGTTTGTTCACTTCCACCTTCCGGGGGACATAGAGGTATCCTCAACACTGTTTCTCCTCTCAAAGAGCTGACTTGGGAGTCTAGTATGGGAGACAAACATATTTGCTCAGCCTGGACGTGCCATGAGGGCCCTTGTGGGGACTGGGGAAGGCGTCCCCAGGAGGTGACCTCCCTCCTGGAGGGAGAGTAGGAATTGGACAGGCTCCAAGGAGGGGCTTAGAAAGGCACCTCAAGAAGGGGCGGCAGGTGTAAGGGCCCACAGAGAAGTGGGAGAAGCACGCATTTGCAGGCAGCTCAGATCTAGGCTAGACCGCTCAGGTAGGTCCGGGGCGACAACCTGCTGCACACGTGTGGTGGTACAAACCCTGCTCAGAATGGCAGGAGGATTCACCGAGATGCTGAGTTCTCCTCTCCTCGCGCACAGGTACGGATACAACAACGTGGTCACCATCCCCGCTGGGGCCACCCACATCCTGGTGCGGCAGCAGGGGAGCCCTAGTGTCCGGAGCCTCTACCTGGCCCTGAAGCTCCGCGATGGCTCCTATGCCCTCAACGGTGAATACACGCTGATACCGTCCCCCACAGACGTGGTACTGCCCGGGGCAGTCAGCCTGCGCTACAGCGGAGCCACTGCAGCCTCGGAGACACTGTCAGGACACGGGCCCCTGGCTGAGCCCTTAACGCTGCAGGTCCTAGTGGCTGGCAACCCGCAGAACGCCCGCCTCCGATACAGCTTCTTCGTGCCCCGACCGGCCCCCTCCACGCCACGCCCCACTCCCCAGGACTGGCTGCGCCGCAAGGCACAGATTCTGGAGATCCTCCGGCGGCGCTCCTGGGCCGGCAGGAAATAACCTCACCATCCCGGCTGCCCTTTCTGGGCACCGGGGCCTCGGACTTAGCTGGGTGAACGAGAGACCTTTGCAGCGGCCTCACCCCGAGACGCCGTGGGGGAGGGGCTTAGTGAGCCCCGCCCCTCGTCTCCGCCCTACCGAGCAGGCTGGCCCTGCTGGGGTTTCCTGCCCTGGATGGCTGGTGGATGGAAGGGGCTGGGAGATTGTCCCCTATCTAAACTGCCCCCTCTGCCCTGCTGGTCACAGGAGGGAGGGGGAAGGCAGGGTGGGCCCCAGTTGTATTTATTTCGTATTTATTCACTTTTATTTAGTACCAGGGATGGGGATGAGGGTCAGGGTACTGGGGAAACTGATCCCCTGCCTTCATAACCCTCACCCTGTCTAGGAAATCCAGGGTGGTGGTGATAGGTGTACGTGTGTGACAAAGTGTGTGTGTGTGTGTGTGTGTGTGTGTGTGTGTGGTTCATCCTGCCCAGCTTTCCTTTCCTTGAATTTTATTTTCTGGGAAAGAAAGAGTCAAGGGTAGGATAGGCCTTCAGGGAGTAAGGGATTATCATATTTTTTAAATATAAATTGAGTTCTGCTATTTATGTGCTCCTTTTGGAGTCAGACAGATGTGGGTTGCACCCTGATTCCGCGTCTCTGAACATTAGTTTCCTCATTTGACAATAATAATACCTCCTTTGTAAATTTGTTATAAGGATTAAATACTGTAAATAAAGAACTAGCATAATGCCTAGCACTCAATAAGTGCTCAACAAATGTCAACTGTTGTCCGTTGTTATTATCACCACCTTGCTGTCCTCAGCTCCACTGTCTATGGAGTCTGCAGTGCATCTGAAGGCAGCAAAGATCTGCATCAGTGATGCCTGGCCTCACCCCCAGGCTCAATTCCTTTGGTTGGCAGAGCCCTAGCCTGGATTTTGAAGGACTGTCAGAGAAAGGACAATCCTGTCCCTGATTCCTGGAGGCTCCCAACCATGTGGCGACTTAATAAACACCGCAGTACAAGCACAGTTGACAAGAACATGAAGGTGAAAAATAACAAGAACAACTCTGTCAATACATACAAACAGTGCTTAGTAATGAGAGTGCTAGTTAAGGGGGTCCTGGAGAAGTTGTTTCAGAAAGACCACTGGAGTGGGAGCTGGTGGGTCTGAATCTGAGCTGGGATTCAGCATCTTATTAGCTGGTAGTGGTGGATAAGTCACAGATTTTGAGCCTTAGGTTGCTTATGTGTGTAAGAGGGCTAAAAATACCTCTTCCCACAGGGTTATTCTGAACAAATGTTACAGTATTTTCAAAACAGTGAAGTGAATTACCCTTGTGAGTACTGAGTAACAGGCACAGAGTCCCTAGAAACCAGTGTAAACTCAGCAGACTCCTTTGAAGACGTGAGGTTAGAATGGAATTTAATAAGAGGTGTGGGAGAGTCAGGAGGGCCAAAAATAAAAAAGGCACGGAGAAGCTGAGGCAAGGCGGAGCCAGGTGTTCAGTGGTGGCAGAAAACACCTGAAGGGCAGGTGGGTACTAAACAATTCAATTTTTTCTTCTGACTGGGTGACTTTGATTAAGGGAACAGGCTTGTGATAGGGTGGCAGGTGGACCCTGCAAGAATTTTGAGTCTTGAGGCAGTAGCAGGACTGCTAGGGATTAAAGAAGGACTAAATGTGGAGGTGAGGGAGGGACTATAGGCAAAGAAGACCCTGAAGTGGAAGTGGAGGAAGAGGAAACAGGGAAAATAGAGGTGCTTCATTCTGCCATAGTACCTCCTGGCTGGGCTGCCAAACATTGCTTGGGATGTAGTGCTGGGACTAGGGAATTAAGGCAAGCCATGGAGAGTGTGGTGGTAGTGTATACTATGCTCACTGGGGCTGGGCTTCTCTGCTCAAGTTCTGTAGCAGGCAGTGCCTTACACAGCGCACTGGGGTTTGTACCGCCGACCACAGCACTCACTCCCTCGGCAGCACTCGGACCAGGGAGGCCCCTGCTCTGCCCCCTCTCCTCTCTCAATTGTGCTGGGCCCTGGCTCTTCCTCCTGTCCTCCTACCAACCAGGCTAGAGAAGGGAGAAACAGGAGAGTGGGACAAGGCCAGAGTGATCTTCCAATATTTCATCTAAGTAGCAAAATTGGGCCACCAATAACATGTTTATAGACCTTAATACTATGAGCTAATGGTATAATAAGCCAAATTCGGTGCTAAATAAACCTGAGGTACAAACACAAACAATACATGACTAAAGATGCTCACTGCAATTTGGGGAAATGTTTTGTAGTATACCTCTGCAAAGAGAAAGTTGGGATGATATGAAGAGCTGTAGGATAGGGCACGGGCTTCAATGGACTATGAGGTTTAAGGAGGATGAATCCTGGGATTCCCTAGTGGTCCAATGGTTAGGACTCCATTTGCTTCCTCTGCAGGGGACACAGATTCCATCTCTGGTCAGAGAACTAACTAACATCCTGCATGCTGTGCAGTGTGGTCAAATAAAATAAAATAAAAAAGGACCGTGTCCTGGGCTGGGCCTTATGAACAGGTAATCATGATACCCCTTCTTATGTTTCTTTAGTGTCTATGGTAATTCACACTTTGTAAATCACTTTCGTATGTATTATTTTAAGAGAAAGCCCTTTTCGCACTGAATAAGGTTCTGACTGCCATGAAGTTTTTCCCAGGAAGACCCTGAGCTCAGAGGCCGCCTGTGTGATTGGGTGGGTAGGTGGGTGGAGTTAGGCAGTGAAAGGAAGAGAGAGCTGCTCCCCAAAGAGAAGTGATGGGCATTCTGGCCCTAAATCCCAAGCAAGGCCTCACCCCTTTCCGGAATGTTCTCATCATAGGACCCTCCCCAGAACCAGGCCATAGACTGCCTAATATCCTGATGTCAGGAATCCAGCAAGTTCTTCGTATGGATTAAGGAGTGCATACCTCCCTCGAAGAGCCAGGACGAGCCCTGACTCCAGTCTGCCTGATCTATTGCCTTTATGGGGCTGAGCTGGGGTATGGATGAACAAACAGAGGAGAAACAGGAATAACAGGAGGGAGGAAAGCCTGGAGACAGTTCAGATATCTGGTCCTTAAGGGACAAAGAATGATGTTGAGCTGAAGAAAGAAGAATCAGTGGCTGTGGGAGAGCCCAGTCCCTTCAGAAGTTCGAGCAGAGACAACTATTTTATAGGATGGCAAGGGTGACTGTGTGTTTGAGGTGGGGGAGGAGATTGAAGCAATAGCTGTGAGTTGGGCCAATTTCTTTCGAATCTTTCTGTCCCTGAGATTCTCTGTTTTAGCGGTTAGAGCAGAAGAAATCTGGGCATTTGTCCAATCACTAATTTTGTGGTGAGGGTGGGAGAGCCAGTGTTTGGGGTGGGGTGTATACTGTGGAATGAGCTATTAATTTACATTTCCACTCCATCTCTAGCCCCACTTCTTTAATCTTCACATAGCATTATAATATTTTATTGTCTAAAATACCAGATTGATGGTAAGTGACAAAACCATCTCATTGTCAGGGCTTGTTGGGGAGGAAGGAGGAAGAGAGTAGAATTTAATGTATTAACATTTTATTGTTAATACATATAAGAGGACGCTTCTTGTAACATATAAGAGGATGCTTCTGAACCAGTTGAACACCTTCCTCATTGACTGTTGCTGGGGGCAAGCCAAAATCATTGGCAGCAAGAGTAACCAGCTGACAGCTGCAGGAAACCACCAGTTCTTAAAAAACCACTCTGAAAGAGGTGGGTGAGGGGAAGGGGGGAACAACAATACTGAACAACTTCCTCAGACAGGACCTTATATGGGGACAGGTCCTGAGTACTTAAGTAGCTTTAGGAAGGAAAGGGAGGGGAGGAAACAGATTTAAGGCATCCCTCACAGTCTTTGGGCAACCAACAACAGGCCCTGCAAATCCAGTAACAAATACACCAACAGTGACACACATTGACACACATGTTCAAATATAGATGCAAGTAAGCACTGAGAAGCTGAACATGTGGAATTGAGGCCTGAAAATGGGTCAGAGGAAATAAATTAATTGACTTAATTCCCCTGTGCAAATGAATTGTTCATCACACTTATCTGTTCAATAAATAAAGCATGAGGTTATAAACCTGAATCAAATCATTCTCTCACAGTGTCTGGAAAGGATACAGATTTTTGGAGTTGGACTGAATCTAAGCTTTGCAAGAGCCAAGATGTAATGGCATGAGCTTAAATTACTTGATCTCTGTTTCTTTATCTGTAAAATGGGTACACTACTATCTGCCTTATGGAGGGGTTGCCAGAACTTAAGAATATAAAGGTGTAAATGCTTGGCCCTGGGCCTGGCTTCTCATAAGTGTCAATACATGCTGATTCTCTTCCCCCAAACCTCTTTCATTCCCTGCACTCTTCCCACTTGTGCATTAGCATGAGAAAATAAGCAGACCAAGGAACTTTCTAGGTCAGATCTAAAATGAGCTATTTTGTAAAAATTCGTGCCAAAAGTTCTAGGTTACATTCAGGGGATGATAAAAAGGAAGACACGGTTTCTGTCCTCAGAGAGTTCATAGTCTGATGGCTCAGACATTTGGGTAAGACAAAGATTCCAGACATGTGTGACAGGTGCCAAGATAGACGGGGGTCATAGAGTATGAGGTCACAGAAGTGTTCCTAGAGGTGTCTGCCTCCCTTTGAGAAGTAAACTGTAAGTACTTGTGGAAAGTAGGGTAGTGGTGGAAGAAGAAAGAATTTCTGCTTACTAGGTCAGCTCCCAAGCTCTTCTTCATTATGCAATACCAAAATTAAGCCAACAGACTTGAAGCTGGGGGGTAATACCTGTAAGGAACTGAGTAGAGTTGAAAGGGGTAGTTCTGGGAAGAAGCTACCATCTCGGTAGAAAATGTTAAGTGGAAGAGGAGGATTTTAAAGACATTGAGCTGTGCATTCGCATGTGCTCTTGCTTCCCTCTCCCTTCCCCCATGCCTCTGCCAGCTCCTGGAGAAACTAAGTAGAGATTTGTTGTTGTTGTTGTTTAGTCACTAAGTTGTATCCGACTCCCAGCTCTTTTGCAACTGCATGGACTGCAGTCTGCCAGGCTCCTCTGTCCATGGAATTCTCCAGGCAAGAATAATGGAGTGGGTTGCCATTTCCTTCTCCAGGAGATCTTCTCGATCCAGGGATTGAACCCACATCTCCTGCGTTGGCAAGTGGATTCCTTACCATTGAGCCACCAGGGAAGCCCAAGTAGAGATTTAAATTATTATTTTTTTAAATTATCAGACTGGGTTTCTTCTATTACATTGTGTATCATGACTGGGCCTCTAGGGGCCCCATGATTTATTCAGAATACAAAAAGGCAGGATGTTGTGGTAGAAACCAGCATATTAGAATTCAAAGTTTCAGAAACATAGGCGTTCTAGATGATGACTAAGCCCAGGGTGTGGCCAGCATGAAAAAGAGTGGAGGTGAAGTTTCCTGAAAACAGGGAGCTTACAAATGAATGTAGAAGAGTTGTCAGAAGATGGTAGATATGAGGGATAGAAGGTGAAGATCAGTTTTACAAGAGTAGAACACCTTGGAGGGGCAGAGGCTCAGAGGAAAAGTCCTCTAGATGAGATATATATCAATTTTCTGTATAAGTCTATCTTTTCCATTATACAGTGAGACCTTTTAAAAAAAAAAAAAAAGGTAGGGCTTTTACTTGACTCCTATTTTGTGCTCAAAATTCAGATGGATTGAATATCCAGTTTGCTGGCCCTTTCCCATACTTCTTACTAATTATCACAGAACCCTGTAAGATGGGTTCACTGTACAGATGAACCCAGAGAGTGTATTGCTCAACATCACACAGCCAGAGATTTCAAAGCTGCCATTGTGGTACTTCCCTGACAGTCCAGTGGTTAAAAATCTGCCTTGCAATGCAGGGGACGTGGATTCAATCCCTGGTTGGAGAACTAAGATTCCACATGCCTTGGAGCAACTAAGCCTGTATGCTGCAACTCCTGAGCCCACACACCACAACTAGAGAATCTGTGCACCACAATGAAAGATTCCACGTGGCGCAACGAAGACCTGATGCAGCCAAAAAAAAAAAAAGTTGCTATTGTACTGAAATCCAGTATTATATAATTATAAGCCTTCACAGGCACATCAAACTCATTAAGTCCAAAGTTTTGTTTCTCGTTAAATATCCATTGGTCCACATTAGAAATCCAAGATCCATCTTGGAGTCTCTAACTCCCTGACTTGGCACATGCCATCACTCACCAAGTCCTATTTGCCTCCCAAAAATTCTCAAAGGTGTCTTCTTCTTTCTAGTCCCACTGAAATTACCTCACTTTGCATGAGCTTTATTTCACTCCTGGATTTCTGCAGTAACCTTAATAGGTCCCTGCTTCCACCCTTAACCACTCTGATAATGCTCCACGTTTCCACCAGAACAAACTTCCTAAAATCTCTGTTTTGAGCGTTTTAACGCCTTTGTCTTGCCCTCAGGATAAAAATCTCTTTTAATGTGGCTTATGGACTCTTTCATTATCTGACATCTATTTACCTTGTCAGTCTCATCTCTCATCATTCCCCTCACCCTATTGTTTAGCTCTACGATCCATTTTTTAAATTTCCCCAATGCCCTAATTTATTCCTCATTTTCAGACTGCACTATGGTTTTCTTGGTCTAGAACACAATCCATCTGTTAAAAGATAATTTTCGGAAAGGGTAAAATTATAACTCTCACTCTGTAAAATCTTATTCTGACACTTATTAAAATGGTGAGAAAGACGGATTATCGCAATAGGGGCCAACACTGTCCCAGTCAGAGAGAGACTGGATTCAACTCTGAATACAGTTGTTGCTTTAATGGTCCGGGATTGAGCAACGAGAATGAAGACAGACCACGAAATCCGGTGCGATGGGTCAGGGGACCTGCAGCCTCTATTGGACTGAAATGCAGAATCCACGCTGAGTCCAGCTTTTGTTCCTAACTGTAGACCACAAGACTTTCTCAGATCTTATCTTTCTCAAGACACATGCTGTTTCAGTCACATACTCCTATTTGTCATGGACTACACTGACAGAGTCCAGATCTCCTTGTTTTTACCCCAGGCCTCTCCCTTCTGGGCTAGTCTCAGGAACAATTAGCAAGTGAGTAAACAGCAAGGAGAAGGGGACGACAGAGGATGAAATGGTTGGATGGCATCACCAACTCAATGGACATGGGTTTGGGTGGACTCCGGAACTTGGTGATGGACAGGGAGGCCTGGCGTGCTGCAGTTCATGGGGTCACAAAGAGTCGGACATGACTGAGCCACTGAACTGAACTGAAGCAATATTCATGTCTGACTCCGACTTGGTGTTCCAAGGTCCATGTTTTCATGATCCCAGTCATACTCCCTTCTGGGTCTGGCCTTGGGGTTTCTAACAAGGCTATTATTCTAAGAAAAACATGAAAGATAATCATTAACATAGTTTCTTAATATATGCTGTTTTTCCAGGTGCTATTTCCATGGAATTTCTCAAGGCTGTGAATGTACATTATTAGGAATTCCTAATACAGTACAGTCCTACATACAGTAAGGACAAATGGATATTTATAGGCAATGAGCAGAATGAGAGAGTCAATGGATGGAAAATTACATCAAGGATAAGAAGATTCTTGCTAAACCAACTTAGAATTCTTGCTAAAAGCAGGCCAAGGAGATTAGAAATTAAGGGTAAGGGGATTCTTGCTAAACTGATATCGGATTCTTCCTAAAAATGGCTACAGGCCCAAGGATGAGGTCTATTGGAAAAGAGGGCTCAGGGGGCCTGTTTAAAATTTGGTCAAGGAGAGAGTTTTTGTTAATACACATATAAAAATGAACACCTGTTAAAGTGTTTTTATTTAACTCACAAGGAAACAAGCAAAAGACTCTTGAGTGTCCCTCAGACAGCAAGGAGATCAAACCAGTCAATCCCAAAGGAAGTCAACCTTGAATATTCATTGGAAGGACTGATGCTGAAGCTGAAGCTCCAATACTTTGGCCACCTGATATGAAGAGCCGACTCATTGGAAAAGACCCTGATGCTGGGAGAGACTGAAGGCAGGAGGAGAAGGGGATGACAGAGGATGAGATGGTTGGATGGCATCACCGACTCAATGGATATGAGTTTGAGCAAGCTCTGGGAGATGGTGAAGGACAGGGAAGCCCGGCATGCTGCAGACCGTGGGGTCGCAAAGAGTTGGACACAACTGAGCAACTGAACTAAACAATAGACACATTTATGTAGGTCAGGGGTACAGAAATATGAAAATGAAGGCAAAACTGTTTTTTCCACAATGTTGGGAGGAGGGGGTTAATTGAACCTCTGTCAGACAACAGAATTTACATTGGGTCAGTTACCTACAGAGTTGTAAAATAGCCGCATGGAAACAGAAACTTATACAACAGAAGGACATGCTATAGACAAGTACTTTAGGTTTCCTGTCACTTCTGGGAAATCTTTCCCAAACTTCAACTTGTGAATGAGGTGCAATTTCTAGGTTATCATATTTATTACACTATATTGTGTGTAACTCCTCCCATCCCCACATAAGAACATGAGATTTTTCAGGCAGACACTGTGAGTTATTCAAGTTTTCTCAGTGTGATCATCTGCTTCTAAGGAGCACAATATTCGAAGGGGGTAGTAGAAGCCACAAGATAAACATATTGCGTATTAATGGAGTTTCCATCTTATTCTAACATCTGGAGAAACACATTTTTACATTAAAGCAGACACTGCCCTTCCCTTCATACTCAATGTTTCCTTGTTTTATTAACCATTTTTATTTCAAGGCCTGAGGGATAGCTTGGGGATACAAAAATGCACCAGAGTGGTCTGCAAAGATGTACCCCAAGCAGGAAACAACTTTGATAATAAGTGGCACTAGGTTGCGGGGGGCGGGGGGAAGGGGCACTGACACATTGAGAATCGTATTCAGACCAGCCTGGGGTGATAGGTCTTCTGATACACCGGCCTCTCGGTCCTTCTTGGCCCCAAGGAAAGTCCTGGTTTGACAGGCTGTTTTTATAAGTCTAGGGGTGGGGACTGGACATGGAACAACAGACTGCTTCCAAATCGGGAAAGGAGTATGTCAAGACTGCATATTGTCACACTGCTTATTTAACTTATATGCAGAGTACATCAAGCGAAATGCCAAGCTGGATGAAGCACAAGCTGGAATCAAGGGAGAAATCCCAATAATCTCAGATATGCAGATGACACCACCTTTATGGCAGAAAGCAAAGAAGAACTAAAGAGACTCTTGATTCTGAAAGTGAAAGGGGAGAGTGAAAAAACTAGATTAAAACTCAACATTCAGAAAACTAAGATCATGACATCCGGTCCCATCACTTCATGGCAAATAGACGGGCAAACAATGGAAACTGTGACAGACTTTATTTTTTGGGGCTCCAAAATCACTACAGATGGTGACTGCAGCCATGAAATTAAAAGACATTTGCTCCTTGGGAGAAAAGTTATGACCAGCCTAGACAGAATATTAAAAAGCAGAGACATTACTTTGCCAACAAAGGTCTGTCTAGTCAAAGCTATGGTTCTTCCAGTAGTCATGTATGGATGTGAGAGTTGGATCTTAAAGCTGAGCGCTGAATTATTGATGCTCTTGAACTGCGGTGTTGGAGAAGACTCTTGAGAGTCCCTTGGACTGCAAGATCAAACCAGTCCATCCTAAAGGAAATCAGTCCTGAATATTCATTGGAAGGACTGACGCTGAAGCTGAAACTCCAATACTCTGGCCAACTTATGTGAAGAACTGACTCATTTGAAAAGACCCTGATGCTGAGAAAGATTGAAGGCAGGAGAAGGGGAAAACAGAGGATGAGATGGTTGGATGGCATCACCGACTCGATGGACATGAGTTTGGGCAAGCTCCGGGAGTTGGTGAAGGACAGGGAAGCCTGGCATGCTGCAGTCCATGGGGTCGCAAAGAGTCGGAGACGACTCAGAGGCTGAATTGAGGATTGGGGAATCGAATCCTGCTAGGGGTCGGTCCAGTGGGGAAGACCCCTGCGCTGGTTCCCAAAGGGTCGAGCCCCTCGTTGCTTGCGGCCTGAAGCGAGCCCACCATCCCGGCGGTGCTCAGACCCTGCGCCCCACGCCTGGGCGGCTCCCCTCTGAGGCCCCGCCCCGTGACGCGAGGCCCCGCCCCCGCGGCGCCCGCTTCCAAGATGGCGGCAGCGATTCCTGCCCGGCTGTCCGGGTGGCGGTGACGACGGGCGGCAGAAGGCCAGGTGTGTAGGCTGGAGATGGTGGGGTGGGAGGCCCTGGAGAAAGGTTTGGGAGATTGGGAAGGTGAGAAGTTTTGGGTAAAGGCTGTAAACAGCCTTGAGCAAGGAGGGAGACCTAAGTGCAAGTCCGGATAGAGGCCGGTGGGCTCACTTTGCGAGGTAGAGCAATCGCCAGAGGAGGTTGGCATGGGATGAGAGGAGGCTGCTCCGAAAGAGCTGGGCTGTAACCCCTTCCAGACTGCTGACCACGCCCCTCTAGGTGAGCTAGCCCACGTTCTTCTGACAGGTTCTGCCCAGCCCTCCCTCTCCCTGTCTCATTTCATCAATAACCCTGATCCCGACCCTCGCCAGGATGGAGAAAGGTAGAAGGTAGAGGACGCCACCCGCATCCTATTGCCTGCCGCGCTCCGGGGTTGTTTGCTTGCAGCTCCCAGGTGGTCACCTCCCTGCACCTGCGGAGCTAGCTCCCATAAATGTGAAGAACGGAAATGAGCCAGTTTCCTCCGCCTCCCTGGGTTCTCTTGAGGCCACTTCACAATCCTGTTAGGACTGCCTCACCCAGATTTCCAGTAGCTGCCCTGTCCCCACTCCCCAAACAGGTTGGTCCTGTTGGGGTGGGGGATGGTTAAATACCGACTGAATCTGACACGCTATAGGATGGCTGGGGCAGAGCCGGGGACCTAGCATCTCCTGCTCCACCCCTTTTCTCTCCAACCACTTTCCCTCGCTTCGGGAAACCGGCTTCACCCTGTTCCTGCTCTCTGCCCCTCTGAGGGTGGCTGGCTATCCTTGACCACTTCTGTTCCAGCTGGTCCCAAGATTGCTGTTGGAGTGCTGGATGGAGCCTGTCTCTGTCTTTTGTTACATTTCCAATTTTATATAATGCTTCACATCTCTGCTCCCCCGGGACCTCCTGGAGTCCCCATGATCCTGAAGAAGACAGTTTGAATCTAGGTGAGTCTATCTCTCCCCCTCTAAAATTGGAAGGAATGTCCTCCAGAGAATGCTCTGGAATGGCCTTGGGACCTGAATGATGTAAGCATTCTTGGGGGTAGGGACTGAGTAGGTGGTAGGAGTGGTTTGAGGGAGGGGTGGTGGAGAGTGAAACTTAGGCTGGAAGTGACAGGTGGTGCGGCCTGCTGATGGTTACATTCTATTTCTTTTTGTATATGTGTGTGTGCCCTTGTGTGACTTTGTTCTTTTCCTTTTTCCTCTTTACCCCTGCCCACCACCTTCATCAATACCCGATGCTCTCTCTGCTGGCATGCTGTCTTCCTGTCCCCCCCAGAACTCTCCTCTCTCTCTCATCCAGACCTCAGCGCAGGATGTTGCGGAGGTTGCTGGAGCGGCCCTGCACACTGGCCCTGCTTGTGGGCTCCCAGCTGGCAGTCATGATGTACCTGTCGTTGGGCGGCTTTCGGAGCCTCAGTGCCCTCTTTGGCCGAGAGCAGGAGCCGACATTTGACTATTCTCATCCCCATGATGTCTACAGTAACCTCAGTCACCTGCCTGGGGCCCCTGTTGCCCCAGGGGGCCTTCCAGCTCCTCAAGGCCTGCCGTACTGTCCAGAACGATCCCCTCTCTTAGGTGAGTGCAGAAGGAAGGCAGAAGTGAAGGCAAGGCCAAGGTGTGGGGACAGGGGGCTTGGACAAGTATAGGACGGCAGCAGTGGGTCTTCAGACTGGAGGGTCATGGAACTGGAAGGTAGGCTAATGTTGAGATAGAATGGACTCTAACTTTGGAGTTTCGACTTGGGTTCTTTGAGCCACAGCTTTGCACTGCCTGCCCGTTTATGGGCTCTTCCTGCCTCAGGGTAGGATTAGGAGTTAGTTGGAAGTCCTGTTCTCTCTACCTGCTAACTGTAAGCTTCCAACCTTGTGAGGCAGGGGAGAGTTAAGGAACCCTAAAATAAGGCAGGCTAGGTGAGGAGCCTTCACCTTCCAGACTTTGCAAAGTTGTTCCAATGATGGGGAACTCAAGGCTTTGTCTGAGCAGGCCCTTGAGGGAGCTGAGTCCTAGAGTCAGACTGCCAGGGACAGGCCTCTCTGACCTTCTAACCCCTGACCTTGTCACCCCCCTCCCCCCGACAGTGGGTCCCGTGTCCGTGTCCTTCACCCCAGTGCCGTCGCTGGCAGAGATCGTGGAGAGGAACCCCCGGGTGGGGCCGGGGGGCCGATACCGCCCTGCAGGCTGTGAGCCCCGGTCCCGGACAGCCGTCATTGTGCCCCACCGCGCCCGGGAGCACCACCTGCGCCTGCTGCTCTACCACCTGCATCCGTTCCTGCAGCGCCAGCAGCTTGCTTATGGCATCTATGTCATCCACCAGGTACTCCCAGTCCCCACGCCACTGTGATTTTCTTTTTTATAAGGAAGCCTCAAGCAAATTCCACTCCACTCGCATATAATGGGTCTCAAAATAATTAAAAGAGGGTCAGACTGGAATGTAAGAAAGCAGCAGCTTGCACTGCTCTGCCAACACATTAGCCCCATGCTTCTTCTTAAGGATATTCCCATCGTCCTGTAATCTTCCATGATTTTTCCGTTGTTGAATTTGGAAATGGACAGATTTGGGCTAAAGTTCTGGTTCTGCCATTTGTTCCATATGTGACCATGAGCAAGACACCCAACCTGCTAAAATGAGGCAAAGAGTGGTAACCAACATACCACCTATTTCACATGGTTGTTGGGATTAAATGCTAAATAGTAGCATGTCTGTGTCAGGCACATATGTGTATTAGTCACTCAGTCATGTCCAATTCTTTGCGACCCCATGGACTTTGCCAGCCAGGCTCTGCTGTCCATGGGATTCTTCAGGCAAGAATACTGGAGTGAGTTGCCATTCCCTTCTCCAGGGGATCTTCCTGACCCAGAGAGCGAACCCGGGTCTCCTGCATTGCAGGCAGGCTCTTTACTGTCTGAGCCACCAGGGAAGCCCATCTGGCACATACTGATGCTCAATAATTTTTTGTTGAATGAAAAAACAAAGAAGTTGTCTTTCTCTTCATCCTCTTTATCCCGTAACCCACTTTGACTTCCCTCCTTTCACTTTTATGCTTCTTCTCCATGCCACCTATAGACCTAGTTGGTCCTCCTCCATTATCTTCCAGGCTGGAAATGGAACATTTAATAGGGCAAAGCTGCTGAATGTTGGGGTGCGGGAGGCCCTGCGTGATGAAGAATGGGACTGCTTGTTCCTGCATGATGTGGATCTCCTGCCAGAGAATGACCACAATCTGTATGTGTGCGACCCCCGAGGACCTCGGCACGTTGCTGTTGCCATGAACAAGTTTGGATACAGGTAGAGGGCGGGAGGGTACTGGAAGCAGGGTATTCCACCATCCAGTGGAAGAAGGAGGGATGGCTCCCAGAAGATATGTGGAATCCAGGGCTCTTTCTCTCCCTAGCCTCCCATATCCCCAGTACTTTGGCGGGGTCTCGGCGCTCACTCCTGACCAGTACCTGAAGATGAATGGCTTCCCCAATGAATACTGGGGCTGGGGTGGTGAGGATGATGACATTGCTGCCAGGTGAGACTTCTTGCCACCACCCTCTTCCCCAACCCCAGCCTGGATCCCCGTCCTCTAAGACCACCTCTAGCCCTAGTCTTTTAACACTCATTTAGCTCCCTGGTCCTGAACGGTGCCTATTCCTCTCCCTTATCTTTCAGCCTGCCCGGGTCAGGCTTTGCATGCTGCTCCCCCTTCTGTCATCCTTCAGTCCCTTGGACCTGGTTAGTAACATTCCCGGGAGAGAAGACAAGATCAATACAATCAATCCCAATAGTATCATGGGATTCCAGAGCTGGAAAGGGGCCTAGAGACTGTTTAGTCCTGCCTCTGCTAGGATTGCATCCAAACCACTTCCTGCAGAGCTGAAAGAGGAAAGGCTCTGCTCCACAGAGTCCAGAATCACGTTTTTTTTTTTTTTAAATAAAGGGCCTGTGCCATTGGCATGATGCCAGCTTATTTTTAGCATGTGAAACATTTTGACCTTCAGCCTCAGCTGACCCAATTTCATATGTCATTTGACTATTTGGGCTTGATAGGCTGGGCCCCTTGCCTCTCCTCCTGCTTTGTCCTCTGGGATGACATCTCTGTGAATTCTTGTCTTCTGTATGTGTGTAAAGCACCCAGCAATTTCTAAATGTATATATTCTTTCAGTACCTTCCGCAGCCATCCTCATTCTTGCTTCTGTGTATCAGAATTGGAGTTCATTTCTTTCCAGGCCCCAATTTCCTGGTTCCACCCTTTTCTTAAATGTAGGTGGGGGGTAGGAGTGCAGCAGAGCTGAAGCTGCTCAGCCACTAATCTCAGTAAGAATTGCTGAACTTGGGTCTGTGGTTCCCAGTCTTGTCCTACCTTTTTTGACAGAATGGTTCCTCTCCCTGTCCTTTCCAGACAGCAAAGGCAGCTCCTGGGAGCCATTTAGGAAACAGGTGGGAGGTGCAAACCTACCCCCGCCAATTGTTTATAGGCCCCAGGGTGCCTGCACTAGGCCCTGAGGATTTGGAGACAACCAGCTTTTACATTCTCTTCTGCCTTTCCTTCTTTCTGTTTGACTTTTCTGTTCGCCCTTCCAGTACTTGGCCCTTTGTCGAGTTAGTAATAGTTATTCTTTGTGTAAAGAAACATGCAATTCCTTCCTTGCTGGCCTTAGCTCTTCTTGCTCACCTGTCAGCAGCTTTCTTCCACTCCGGATCCTCCAAGGTACCCTCGCTTTTCCCATAGGGTTCGCTTGGCTGGGATGAAGATCTCTCGTCCCCCCACATCTGTGGGGCACTATAAGATGGTGAAGCACCGAGGAGATAAGGGCAACGAGGAAAATCCCCACAGGTAGGATGGGAGGGTTGCCTGGGATTTATTAGTGAATCCTCAGGGCTCTACACCCCAGCCAGGCAGCTCCTAAAAGTTTCTAGATTCCTGGCTGTTCCTTTCCGGGTCTTAGTCTCCGATCTCTAACCCTCAGATTTGACCTCCTGGTCCGTACCCAGAATTCCTGGACTCAAGATGGCATGAACTCACTGACATACCAATTGCTGTCTCGAGAGCTGGGCCCTCTCTATACCAACATCACAGCAGACATTGGAACTGACCCTCGGGGTCCCCGGACTTCCTCTGGTCCCCATTACCCGCCTGGTTCCTCCCAAGCCTTCCGTCAGGAGATGCTGCAGCGCCGGCCCCCAGCCAGGCCTGGCCCTCTGCCTACTGCCAACCACACAGCTCCCCATGGTTCACACTGACTCCTTCTTAATCATGAAACTGAATCTTTCCCACTTTAATCATGAAACTGAATCGGAGGGGTTACATTTTCCCCACCCTCAGCTCCTCACTGCTCTTAGAGGGATGTGGGGGAACTGAACTTCACTGCTGTGCTGGGGGCAGGGGCCTCTCCTCACTGCTGGACTGGAGCTGGGCTCCTCTGGCCCTGGGGGTCTCTCTTTCTAGGGTCACCTGCCAGGGCTTATGACTGTGAATCCTTGATGTCATGACTTATGTGATGACTCCTAGGACTCCCCTGCCCATGGGGTAGGAGCAGGGCTGGACCCCAAATCCCTTCATCTTCCATGGAGAGAAGAGTGATCTGGCTTCTCCCGGGACCTCTGTGAATATTTATTCTATTTATGGTTCCCAGGAAGTGTGTTTGAAGGAAGCCCCTCCCTGGGTACTTTCTGCCAGTAATGGAGTAGCTCTCTCTTTTGGACCTGGCTCAGGGGGCTGGGATTTTGATATATTTTCTAATAAAGGACTTTGTCTCGCCTCTGCTCCTGCTTTCTGCATCCCAGGCACTCTTTGCCTATCTTTGCTCACCCACCCCCACCTTCTGTCCTTGGATGACAGAACAGCCAGAGCAAGCCAAGCTTTAGAAACTTTTATTTTCATGGGTGAGAGAACCCCTGCCACCAGGGGCAAGAAGGAATGGGAGCTGAGGATCAACTGTTAGGTTCTGTGCCCAAGACACGGGCTGCTGCCTGACGCCCACTCTCTATACAATCATTGACAGCAACCCCCTCGTAGGAGGCCCCGGCCAGGGTCAAAGGCAGCTTCTGAGCAGCCAGGAATTGGGCAGCTGACTCTGAAAGGAAAGATAAAAGGAATGTCACAGCTGGGGGTCTATTTTCATGGCTCTTCTCAGCCCAGCTGCTTTCTCAACTTACCCAATTTTTGCCAGTGGCCTAATGTATACTGGGGGATAGAGTTCTGGGGAGAGAAAAAGGGATACAGGGAAAACATTATTATTGATATCCCAGGCCTGGGTGCTACGTTCCGCGGGGTCACAGAGTCAGACACGACTAAGTAACTGAACAACAACAGGCCTGGGTAGACAGTGACAAATGGATCAGTCCCTGCCTCCAAGGCCTGCCTCTACTAGGTAGCTGAAGAGTGTTTACCTGTGTTACCAACTCACCTTGTGTAGATGGACCAAGCAGTGACTTGGTGGCTCATTCAGTCCTAATTGAGTGGCAGCAGCTTTCTCTGCCTCCTGTTGGAACAGCTCCTGAGATAAGACACAGCCCCTGGCTTCTAGTGTCTGTAACCAGGAACCTCCCAGCATCACCTAAGGAGGGAAGATGGCGCTGACCAGCCTGGCCTTACTGCACTGGGGCAGAGAGGAGCCCTTTGGAAACCCCACTAAGCATGGCCACTTCTCTCACAGTCAGTCTGAGGCCTGGGGTGCTCCCATCCTGCTCAGGGAAAGCAACGGAGTCATACACAATTCCCAGGATGACTGGATCTTCTGAGGATGGCACCAAATGTCCAAACCCCTGGAGGAAACAAAGAGACTGGGTCAGGAGGGAAGGGTTCCAGCTGAGCCCGTGTCTGTCTCTCTCCTTCTGGGTCACACCTGCACAGGCAGACGAGCTCCTCGGTACTGCAGATTCACCACAGCCACAGACACCGCAGTGATGGTGCTCAGGGCACGGGCCAGCGGTGCGGCCTCAGCAGGGAGCAGCTTGCTGAGCACTGGAGGAGAGAGCAGCCTGCCTCAGGAGGCATTCCCAGGGCAGTTTTAGCCACCGTCCTTAGGATAAGACCCCTCACAAGGATGAACAGTTCAAGGGCATGGTATGGTCCTGTTGGCCCAGGAAGAAGCTAGGTTGCCTCACCCTGGCTGGGGAAGGGGAGGGTCGCTATCCCATTACCTGAAGCTGGAATGGCACTAATAATGTGGTCAGCCTCCAGGCTGCTATCCCCCAGAGACACCTGAAAGGATGAAAACATTAAAAGATGGAAATCATGGGAATTTTGCCTCAGTTTCCCAGCACCCAAGTGGCAGGAGAGAGATTGGATGCTGACTCAGGATGAAGAGACTAACTATGTAGTCAGAACAAAAAACATCCCCCTGTTACTCCAGTAAGTGGGCCAGACGAAAGCCAGTGGGCCAATTTGAAATGTTCAGTGGACCTGGGTGGGTCTTTCCCTTAGGGGGAGCCACTTATATATAAGCACTACTTCTATCCACAGATCTGGATCAAAAGGTCTTGGAGGAAGGTCCACAAATAAGGCCTAAGAACCTGAGGTAGCTCATATTTAAGCAGCTTTTAGGACAGAAGAAAAAGAGAAACTCCAGTTCTGGAGTTGAAACAAAGATGACAACTCTTAACACACAGGTTCATCACAGTCCAGGCGGCTCTCCTACCTTCCAGCGCCCTTCTGCCTGGAGACTGAGCCCACAGACTGGCTGGCCTTGGAGAACACTGACACCCCTACTAGTCAGGTGAGCGTTCAGGGCCTGGGGCAATGTCTCCATCCCTCCACGGAGTGACCACTGGCTCCAGCGCTCAGCCCGAGCTTGGCGAATAAGTGCTGAGTCCAGCTGTGGGCCCCGGCCTGCAGAGGAGGAAGCAGAGAAGAATCATTAGAATAGCACCCCTTGCCTCCAGTCCCTCACTCTGGCAGTCCTTAATATCTTCAACCCTTGAACCAACTGCCCCCTCACCTGCCCCCAGCAGCAGCCCCAGTAATATGGAACGATGGGTTTGCTCAGCTTGGAAGAGACTGGGAAAGCAGGACCTGATGCTGAGCTCACGGCTGTTGCCTGCAAACACTCCACGGCAGAGACTGTCCATGGCTAGAGACGCCACCTTAAGGGTGAGACTAGGATTGAGAGGCCAAGGAATACACTGCACTAATTTCCACTAATCCCTGCTTGGTAGGGAATGGAGGCAGTATGGGTTTACTGGGAAAGCAGTCTGGCTACAACAGATGGGACGGGAAGGAACTGAAGGCATTCACCTCAACACTGAGTTTGGGGGGCTACTGGGTATGAAGAGAAGAGGGCATGTTCAGAGGCTACAGAAGAGGCCCTCGTGGTAGACTTGCAGCTGGTTCAGAAGGGGAGGGATTTGGGGGCTTCTGGGTGGTGGTACCTCAGAACCAAGGCGGCGCTGGGCAAAACTGTGCACAGTCTCATCAGGGTCTTTGCCACGAGGGGTGGTCAAATCCCTCAGCCCAGCCCAGAACAGAGGTTTGGAGAAGGGAGGAGAAGGGCGGAGGAGCCCCCTGTATGGAGGAAGGCACAGTGAAAAGGGAGCTCTGATTTACCTCCCCAGCTCCAGGGGATCATTTCCATTCATTTGGCCCCTTTTGCTGGGAGGGCTGACAGACTGGGAGATGAGGAAATGGAAGGGGTGTGAGGATACGGGCAAAGGAGAAGGACGGCAGTAAGGAAGCGATAACGTTACCTGATGCCAGACGGCAAGGCATGCAGAGCACCACCAACATACAGGAACCTGTTCTGCGCAGCTGGATGGTCTCCCCGGACAGGCAGCACTTCCGAGTCCAGGCCAAGCTCAGAAACCTGCTCTCCACACGTCCTCAAGAGGAGGATATACTAAGGAAAGGGCTGGCCACCAAATCCACTTGCTCCCCTTAACTCTCGATCCTCTAGTGAAGGCCCCTCCGCAATCTCTCCTAAGCATTCCACAAGGCGCTCACCAGGAGCAGGGTCCGGGCTCCCAGGGCTCCCGCCGGCCGAATTCCTCGAGGTCCAAGTTCAAAAACAGCACCATCTGGCCCTCGTACTGAGCGGATCCAGCCTCCCAGGCGCTCGCTGCCCTCCACCAAGACCACCTGAGGACAAGAGGGAGACGCTGCAGCCTACGGCCACAGCCGCGGCGGCAGAGGGGTCAGGAGAAGAGGGGGGCGGCGCGTTCGCTCTCGCGGGAAATGGGAGAGAAGTGTTAAAGGCGCTCCCTCTGGCATCGTGGGGCACTCACCTTGGGGGGACAGGGGGCCCGGCTCAGGTAGTAACTGGCGGCCAAGCCGCTGATCCCTCCGCCCAGCACGACCACGGTCCGGCCCATGAGGAACCCTGCGGGTGAAGACGCACTACGGCCAGGGTGACCGCAAGCACCCTGCTCTCCAGAAAACCTGCGAGCTCCGCGTTCCACCCCCGGCCATTCGCTGCTTTCGGGGAAACCTAGAGCCGGCAGATGGGGTGGTGGAACTCCGAGGTCCCCTCCCAGGGCCTAGGACTCACCCACGAGGGGAACGAGAAAAATGAGGCGAAAGGAGGAGGTAGAGGTCTCAGCGCATCACCCCGCCGGTGTTCCGGGGGCGACAGGGGAGGTGGATAAGGGCCACACCCACGCTATCTGCTCGCGCAGGGCTCGGGGATCCAACTGGACGCCGCGGTTCTGTGGCGCGTTCCCTCCCACCCCTCTCCAGGCCGAGCGCTTTCAGCCCGCTGCCTCCGCCCCCAAGCTTTTTGGCCTCTCCGACTCCCCGTCCATTCTAATCTCGCGGCCGCCCCAGCCGGTAGAAGGCGGTTCTCTGAAGCTGGAGATTAACTGGTTCGATGCCTGGTTGGAGGGAGCGGCCGTTTCCCGCACGGCCCTCCCTTCAGGGCTGGAGCGGCGAGAGCTGAATCCTGGTCAGCATTCTCCAGCTCGAGCTTCCCAGGCCCCACCTAGGGTGAGAACCCTGGAGGGAGGGTCCCATGAGCTCTGCTTGTAGGGAGAGTAGATAGGGACGCTGGAGGCTGGTCCGTGGGGAGGTGGCTCCATAAACAGCTCCTTGATGTTAGCAACAGCCTGGGCCTGTGGGAGCTAGGGCGGCCTGGCAGCGTACCGTGTTTATCCACAGGGGTCCCTGGGTACCACGCTCTCGGGAGACAGCGCCCTACGCTGGCAAAACCCGTGGACCCCCGTGCCCGCACTCCCGCTCCGGGCTTCCTTACAGCTTCCCGAGTCTCAAGTTTGCCTTCCCTCTTTTCCTCCCAATGTAAACCTCGGCTTCTACGTGTCCTGGTCCCACACCCCTATCCCCACCCCACGGCTCTGAGCGGGCCCCCATCTGTTCAGATAGGGAACTGAGTCCCAGGAAGACTCCCTATTCGGCCTAGTTCTGTATCTCCACACCCTTAAAACACAAATACAAACAAGGACATCTTTTTTTTTTTTTTTTAATAAATTTATTCACAAAAAAAGTGAGACTGTAGAGGGTCTGGGGGCTGTACACGGGCGGGGGCCTGTGGAGCTCTGTACACGGGACTGGGAGACAAGGGAGCCTCCAGGTGAAAGGGTATTTTTTAATAAAAAAAATAACGGGAGGTACAACCACCCCCTCCCCCCTCCCCGATTAAAAAGACACAAAAATAGACGTCTCTGAGGTAAATGGGGAGCCTGGGGGCTTAAGGGTGTTGAAAGGGTTTCACAGGCACCGGGGTGGCTCCTGCATCAGTTGGTAAAACAGCACGTAGCCCTCACTGGATGCCACCTGGTTTTCACTGACAGGGGAGACACTAGGAAGAAGGGACACGGGGAAAGAGGTGTGACCAGCTCTGCGCACTCCTGCCTCCCCACAAGACCAACCTCACAGCATCCAGGTGGTGATCAGGATGCCAGCCCCGCCCCCCCGCCCCCGGCACTGTGCTCTCCTGGGGCTTTGTATTAGGGAGGGGTGTCAGGGCTGCTGTGGGAACTGGGCAGGAGTTGAATAGCAGGCTCTTCTCACCGAGAGTCATTGTAGACATGCCAGCCAGTCTGGCACCGGCACAGGGCTGTGTAGTGGCCGTAGTGGACGCTGCCCGAGTGGTTGCAAAGGGCATACAGCTGGTACACGGGGCTTCCTTCAGGGTTGGAGACCACCAAAGCCTGCAGTCAGAGCTGTGCCCCGTCCCGCTCCCTCCCTCCCCTTCACGGAGCTCCTCAGCACCTTCCCTGCCGCACTCACCGGCTTTGTCGCTGGCGAAGTCCCCTAGGCTCAGTCGCTGCAGTGGGAAGTCTACACCTACTGAACTCTTCTTGATGGAGCCTCGAGAGGCGGAAAATCGATTAAGATCTAAGCTCTGGTTAAGGAGAATTTGGGAGGCAGAGGGCCTCTGAGGGGGGCTGAGGAGTTGAATGTTGTCCACCACCCTGAACACATCTGGGGAGCATGATGGGGAAAGGTGGAGTGGCAGGCTTTTCCTAAGGCAAACTGAATTCCCTAATGTCCAGCTTCTATAAACATGGAAAATGTGGGAAAAGAATGATTGGGAGAAATAATCTGAAGATTAGGATACGGAGCACGAGAATTCGGGGGAATCTTTGTACTGTCAACTTTTTGGTACTTCGTGTTTTCTGCCGACATCGGTCACACACCTAAATAAATGTCAAATAATGTTATAAGGTTAATGTGTTCCTCACCTCAGTCGGCTTTTCTGGCATCCTGACTCATACAAATTCACTGTGCTCTGTATGTACTTCTATATCCTCTGGGCCGCTGCCCTCTGCCCTGGAAGCACCAGGACATACCTGAAACTCCTTTACAAACCCTGACACGTGTTATTCTTCATACTCAGGCACCATGCAACCCCTTTTACACATACGGAGCTCCCCCCCAGATTTCCCACCCTTACTATGTCCCTTGTGAACCCCCACATACTGGGGCATTCTCCGATTCTAGCTCTTCTTCCTTGGTGAAAAGGTTGAAACAATCTCGCAGAGACACCTTGCCCCCAGCAAATCCTTTCTGGGGGGAAAGGGGAGTGAAGGGTCAGCATGGTATGAATTTACTTTTCCAACTCTTCTCAAGTAATCCAAGCTTCATTTCTGCTCCAGAGACCCACAGGGTTCCCTCCCACACTAGGGGTGGGAGGGTTGCGTCAGAGAACCCATGTCCAATCCACCCCTGGAATCTTCTGGAATCCCACCTTGGGGATGGGCAGGGACAGGTCACAAAAAACCTCGAAGGTCGTGGAGCGATACCCACAGGCCTGGCACTTGAGACAGCTTTTCAACTGGCCCACAAACAGGTCTAGATAGAAGCAAAGGGGCAGGAAAAATAGTCACTGTGGGATACCTAAGGTGCTTTCTTAGAATCCCATCTCTTCCCACCCCCGTACCTAACCTTTCCTTTCCCACCACCAACACTCCTCACAAACCCCTAACAACTTTTCCACCCACCCAGTCCTGTTCCCATACCCCTCGATAGTATTGATTTTTTCTGCCAAGCCTGCACCGCCCCCCTACACACACTTTCCCCCATCACTTTGTCTTATTCCATACCCACAATCTTGCTGTCCTCTCTTTCCAGGTAACGCTTCCACATTAGGTTGGCTCGATCGTCATCGCTACCACAGATCAAGGAAAGTGGGAAGCGTCCATGAGACAGCAGGAATGCTGGGCACTCCCACCACCACTGAAATGATCCACAAAGCCTGTACCCCACCCCCTCCATGCCCCAGCTCCTTCTCTCTATTTCAAGAAAGAGTCAACGGAGTCCTCCTTCAGAGGACTTTCTGGTGAGAGGAAGACAAAGGAATGTAGACAAGGGAAGAACATGCCGTCTTCCTCCACCTGGCTCCAAACCCCTTTTGTACCTTATAAATTAATTATCCCCTCCTCCGTCAATATGGTGACAGCCACAGCACTATCTTCTGCTTCCATCTGCGCCCCTCAGCCTCCTCATTCCTTCTTCCTACTTCTGCGCTGCTTCACAAACCATTTTCTGAACTATGTATTTCCTTGGACCCTACAGCCTCAATCTTGACTGACTCACTTCTATGAAGGATGAATGCTGCTGATAAACTACTGGGGAGAAGAGGAAGGGGAAGCAACCTTACCTTAACTCAGGTTCTTCTAGCAGAGCCCCTCCAAGGCGGGGTGGGGGGGGAACAGGACTACTGGCCAAGATTGGTGGAGCCCGGCGGCCTCGGCGGTTGATTTCGAGGTGTAGCCGCTCCATGAGGAGCTTCAGAAACTCTTGGGCATCCTGCTGGCTGCAGCCAGACAAAGAGCATGGGCAACTGACTCCTCCCTAGTCCAGTCACTAATCTCTGCCCAGACATCTGTCCCCACCTCCTGGATGAAGAGCATCTCAAGGCTCAGATGAGGCTGCCAGAGCTCCCTACCCCCAGACAAGGCCAGAGAGAAATCCCATACCCTCCAGCTCTCCCACCTGTATCCAGAGAAGGAGGGAACGTATTTCTGGAAGACAGCTCGGAATCGAGTAGGATTCACAGCTTCACAGGAATCAGGGTGCCACAGGGCACCAATCACATCTGCAAAGGCTATTAGGATGGGAGTGGGGAAGGGAAACAAAAGTTAATGACTACAAGAGGGAAGCAAGGGGAGGCCCAGAGGGTGGAAAACAACCTCTAGGAAATGAGACACAAGGAAAAACAGATACAACTGCCAGCTTTCAGGCTCGGGGTCACCGCCACTGGCAGATGAACCTACACGGGGTTGGGGAAAAGAGGACTTGAAAGAGGGGAGCAGGCGTTGTTGCCTTACCTTCAGTGAGCTCCTGGGCTCGGCCCCCTCCGGGCACCTCTTGACGGAAGTCCCTTCGCAGACAGAAGTCCCGAAGAGGCCGGGTGCTACTCAAACACTGTAGCACAGCATTCAGGAAGCACTGGGGAGCAGGAGAGACACAAGATGCCTTAGGAGAACTTCAGTGCTGTCCTTCTCCAAGTTTCCCTGCCCATGCCTGTCCTCAACACCAGCCCACATTCCTGTTAGGAAGGATGGAAGAATGGCTCTCACCGTGTTCCCCAGATTGCGGAGGCCAACGTGACCAGAGCCCAGAAGCAGTGTGTGATGAGCCTGGAAGGTCAGTACAGCACAGTCAACAGGTCCCTGTATACCCTACCTGGCACTTCCACCTTTTCACAGCGTGCTGCCCACTGCCTTCCCCGTCCCATCCTTCACCCTCAAACGCTACACTTTTTCTCTCAGTGAGTATCAGGGTCTCCCTACCTCGCTGGCCAGGAGCAGTAAGCCCATCACAGCTGAGTGTACCACGGTCTCAGCCATGGCTGTCCCATCCGTTCCCCACTTACTCCTCTGCCCAGCTAGCCGGCGATGCAACTCCTGGGGCAACTCCCCAAGCACTGGCATGGTTGCCCAGCTGCTCCCCACCCCCACCTTGCTACCCGCAAGGCCCCCTCCTGCACCCGTGGCCCCTTTCTACACCCTCTCCTGATGGCTCCAACTGCAATGAGCCTAGCTCACTTAGCTTGGGAAATGGGCAACCACATTAGCTCAGATGTTCTGAGCCCGCCCCTCCTTGGCTCCAGAGATTAATTAAACCTAGACAAGCATCCTAGGAGAGAAGGCACAGCAAGGGAAATTAAGGGCCTGGGGACCCAAAGAATTCCAAATGGTTGAGTTAATTCCTCGGAGAATGAAATGGCAAACCATGCTGGGGAGACACAGACAAGCCCAAAAAGGGTCTATGAGGCTCGAGGGTACTTAAGTAAGGGAGAAGAGAGTCCACACTACTGAAATGAAGGGGTGAAAAAGGAATTTGGGGGAAAAGGAGAAAGGAAAGCCATATGATGGCAAGAAAGCTGGAGGCACGGAGGAACATGGGCATGGAAGGCCACGTGTGCTGGCAAATCCTCACCATCTTGTCATCAGAGTAGAAAGGTTCAGAGGGCCGGGCAGATATCACGTGGAAGGAGCCATGGGGAGTAGGGGGCTCTGTCCGTATGCTGAACAAAGTGGGTGGCCCAGGAAAGCCCCCGAGGCGGCGGAGAGAGGTGCTGCGTCTCAAAGGGGGTGGCTCAGGCCGAAGAGCCAAGCGACTCAGGGCAGCCCCTAGTTCTCCAGTGCCACGGTGCCCTCCCAAGGCAATCCCCATTGGACGCAAGTCCCCACTGCTCACAGACTTGGAACGGGCTAGGTTGGTCCTGGATGGGAGAGGCAGAGCCACAGTTGGGGGTGGTGAGCCAGGCAGGGGAACTCCATGATCTGCCCGAAGTGGGCCGCTGGGACGAGGGCCTGAGGTCCGTCCCCGTCCCAGCTCCAGTTTCTTGAGCCGTTCCTCAGGGGGACCTGGCCTAGGAGGCAGAGGTCGTAACATGGGATTTGGCCCAGGGGCTGGATTTCGGCGCTCCTTGCTCCGGGCCCGGGAAGCAAATGGTAGCTTGGATCCCACTCGGGGCTGGATATTAAGAGGTGGCTCTCGGGTCCGTCCCAGGCGGTGCTCAGAAGCCTGGGGCATTGTGGACACCACAGGCCGGACCTGGGAGAAGAAGACAGGGTCAACATTTGAACATGGAGGGAGGTGGGAACCTAGGCTACCAGAGCTGGCTATATGCATGGAGGGCAGGACCCACATCTATCATATCAGTCACTGTATCCCCAGTAGCTAGCATAGTGTTTGGCACGAAGTAAACCCTTAGTGACCACTGAGTAAATGAACGAATGAACGATAGCAGTCCAGAGCTTTGATTCGACATTCCTTACCCTCTTCCTGCAGAATACAGATTTACTGGAGAGCCAATGAAAAGACAGTTCCTATCTCGTCTGTCTTTATAATCTAAATGTTCGTGGAGGTCCCCCATACTTGGCTAGTCAAGTGGGATGTGCTCTGGGTCATTTAGAACCTCTGGTCAAATAGGGGTGTGGGTGCAAGTATAAAACAGCCCCAAAGACAGCATTCCATTCTCAAACCTCTGCCCCTCCGGGCTGCAAATGAAGCAGATTAAAAGGGTGACTTGCGAATCACTCCCTCCCCCCGCCTCTGAGCTCCAAAGTGATGTCGGGGCTTAGGGGCAGTGGCGAGCAGGGAGGACGAACAACTAATTCCCTGACCCTCAAGCGCTGCACCTCGCCCACCACAGCAGGTTTCAACCGGGTCCGCCCCCCTCGAGGGCAGAAAGGCCGAGGCTGCTGATTGGCTACGGAGTCCAGAGGCATATTCTCCACGATCCAAGGATGCTGGTCCCTCCAGCCCAGTTCTCTTAGGCCTGCCAGGTCCCCAGCGGCTTTGCCTTTGTGGTGGGCGATCTCTCGAGTCTGGAGCAGTCTTCCCTCGGAACCCCCCACGCCATACGCCCCGGACCGTACCTGTCCCCGAGTGAGGCGGCGGGGGAGGCCAACCGGGGTCAGGCCTCAGCTCAGGGCCACCCCCTACTACCCTCGCGCAGCGCCCCCGCGGGCCCGGCTGCAGCTTTAGCCGCAGCTATTGCCCAGCTCTCTCCCGCCGCAGGGGCCGCCGCCATCTTTGTTGGTCCCGCCCGGCCACCGGCCACCGGCTTCACTGTCTCTCAGAGCGCCTGCGCACCCACACAGAAGCCACCCACCTGCATCCTCGGCGCTTGCGTGAACCCGCCCCTTTGGCTCCGCCGCTGACACCATGGAAACAGCCAACTTTAGGACCGCCAGTTCCCAGCTCTGCCAAAAATTTTCTTTAAACCACCACTCCAAAGCAAGTCCCTAAACTACAGAGTCCCATCGCCCCATCTCGTGGCCTTAAAGGATAGAAACCTGACAATCGTTGTATGGTTCCCCGGCTTGCAGCACAGACCTTCCCAGGGAGCAAGGATGCGAATGCAGGGTCTGGGTCCAGCCCACAGACCAGAAAAGTATCCACATAGGGATGGGAAGCTCCCCGGAGGGCAGGGAATGCTGGCCTTGCAAAACCAGTCCTCAGTCATCTTGCAGGCCGAAGCAGGAGTCTCCCTGCTAAAGCACATGTGCAGGTTTCGGCAGCAGGGACAGCAGTCAGGATATCCTTTCATTCTGGTCCAGACCAGAGCTTCCTCCAGTTCCCCCTCCCTCCTGAACTAGGATGGTCGTACACGTGCCTTGGGTGGTAGCCTGCTGACTCTTAGGCTACTCACCCACTATTACAGCCACCAATGAGAACCGCAAGCCACCAGAGAAAGCAGCTTTTATTGATGAGTTATCTCCAGAAATCAGAAAGACTATGTACCCACTTTTGGTCACCCCCTATCCCTCCAGACCTCGCAGTGCTCCACCTAGGGAAGGGCTATAAATTGCCTCTTGGTTTTTCAAGGCCCTAGTCTTTCCTCTTCCTGTGTAGCCCAGTGCTGTTTTTTTTCAGCAGTTTCTACTGCAGCTACTTAGTAACAATTATGGGTGAAAGGGTGTCGGGGGAAGCAGTTAGATGAGTAAGAAGAATGATGCACAGGAAAACAGGAACCGTAGCCTATCAAAGGTCCCTCTGTCCTGCCTCAGTGGCTTGATCCTTCATTGGCTGCATTTCTCTTTATGCTGAATCACTCCCTTCTGAATCAGATCGGGGATTTCCACTGCCAGCCATGGTCCCAGCTGCAATACAAGTGAGACCCTGTGAGATTACTACCAGCCAGTCAATGCCTTGTATTCCACCAGAAGCTCCTTCCTAGAGATAGTCTAGGAGAACATACCCAAAGGAAAACACTGTTATTCCATGTTTACTCTCACTTTTCTTATATCACTCAGGACCAACCCCCTTCCCCTCTTATATACCAAATACTCCAAACTTACCCCCAGAGCCATGAGATGAGCTAGTCCAAACTTAGGCACATTCCTGGCCCACAAAGGCTTAAAGTGATCGGTCAGGCATATTTTGCCACCCCTATGAGAGGAACAAGATGATCAGAAGGTGTCGACATGCAAGGTACACCATAAAGCAAAGCAGATTCTTGAGAGCACAGGAAGACAACTGGGGATCAGAACTGAGAACAAGGTCATCTAAGTGCTTTGCCCAGGCTTGGCAGAGGGAGATGTGGAATTTCTCTAGGTCTGCAGATTCTGGGAAAATTTCTGTCTTGGAGAGTTCTTCACCAAGGCCTTCTTTGACCTTATCCCATCTCCTGTTCAGTCCTACCTGTACATCTTTGCTGTTTTTCCATCTAGTTCAGGTACTGCAATTTCTGGAGCTGTAGTGGGATATGTGATAGGAATCTGGAAGAATTACAAGGCTTTAATATGACAGAATCAGAATAGAAAGGAACTAATCTAATCAGATAGACAAATTTCCTGGTTGAAATGAAAGGTTCTGTAAACTCCCCCAAGCAGCAGGTATACAGCAGGGTTCTGGACATGGAGATGAGTAATTAAAACTTATGCTTGTTTCAAACCTCATTAAGATTTTCCCTCCCATTTAAAAAGTTTTCTTTGGTCCCTCCAAGAAAGGTTAGCTCGTTAACAATCACCTAATCCCTCATCCTCTCCTAACCTCCATTAACTACCACTCCATCATACTCACATCAAACTCGATGTCAAACTCATATTTGAGGAGGTCATGGATGTACCAGCATTTTCCAAACCACCTATAACAGAAACCAAACCTCAGTCCAATTTTCCCATTCTCCTAATACTCATATGACATCTTTTTGGCTTAGGTGACCAGCCTGGGAGACTCATAGGTTGGGAATTGGGAACTCTGGAGTTGTGAGAGTGAAGACTAGAAGGGGGCAGGAAAGGCCTTAGAGTGGGTTGTGGGACACCAGAATGCTTAAGCTACGTAAGATCCCCACCGCCACACCTCCCGAGCGGGTCTGCCTACCGAGTCCCTTCTTTGTTGGACTCCAGTCGGAACCAGTCATTGTCCGCATTCTTGTTGTTCTCCACATACTAAAAGCAGAGAATGAGGTCTGAGGTGGGAATTGGGGCCAAGGGCAGTACGCCTTCCCTCAAAAGAAGTGTGATTACTTACTCCCTTAGTATGTTTACCCAACTTTTCTGACATAAGTTGAAGTCAAAGCCATATTGATAAGTAGGGTACTTGTGCAGAACAGAGACTAGAATGCTTGGGTTCTACTCAATTTAGCAGGCACAAAACACTTTATGATGTTGCCTGGCTTTTCTTCTCACTTCTGACAATGTCAGCCACAACTCATTGTACGGCATATTCCTTCCCAAGACTTCATTTTGTCCTGATTTTGACTAGCACTCATATGCTGATGACTTCTAAATCTTTATCTTTAAACTAGAGCTTTTCTCAGAGCTTCAAAGTCTATATCCAAATGTATACTGAAATTTCTACCTTCATTCCACAGGTACAGTTCAAACTTGGCAGTGTCAGTTTCCCGCTAGTCCTTCAGACTTGTTTCTCCACTGCACCAATCTCCATTGGCAGTATTAGTGTTCAGTCACCCAAGCTAAAAACCTGGAAATCATCCTTAAGCCTCCTCCTCCTTTACAAACCAATCGTTTCTGATATCCTGCTGATTTACCTTCTGAATATCCTTCAAGTCTACCACTCTTCTCTCTCTTACCATAACTGCTGAGTTTATATCATCGCTTTTCTTTTGCCTGGATTAATGACAGCCTCCAAACTTCAGCCTTAGCCCTGCCAATTCTGTCTTCCTCTTTTCTGCCAGTGATTGAGCTAAACCCAAACCTCATCATGCTGCTCCTCTGCTTAACACCCTTTAAAGGAATCCCAATGCCTCCAAGACAGAGTTCAAGTGCTTATATCTATGTATTAAGTCTTATCTACCACTCCCTGCCACACCTTGATGCTCTAACAACTCTGAACTAGTTGTGTCTTATATGCCATGTGTTTCTAGCTTCCATAACTTTGCTCATGCTGTTCCTTTTGCCTTGAATGTTCCTCTCTTAGGCTCGTTTTTTATAAGGCTAAGTTATGTTTACCCTTTCAGTCTCAGCTCAAGCATTGCCTCTTCTAGGAAGCCTTCCCTGCCCAGACCCAAGCTAGATTTAGGTATCTCACCTCCTGCTTCAAAACATCCTAGCAATTTCTCAGATTCCTTCTCCCTCTTTCTCCACCTCATGTATTATAATATATATAATCGGTAGGCTCCACTTTATTCGGCTTTGGATGCCCTTCCTAGGTACTAGATGTACATTATATTTTAAATTTATTTTTTAGTGAATACATGCATCAGGAAACCTTTGAAACAGACAGACACCACCGCAAGGAAGTCAAATTCTCTTTCCACAGAAGGGAGATCAGCAGAGAAAACGGTTCATTCCTAACTGAGCTCAGCTCCTCATCACTCTGCAACTAATACCTACTTTAATTTTTCGCTCTAACATGTAGTCCTACCTTAGGACAAGTGAAAGAGCGGAGGGACTCAAGCCCGGACTTAGGGCTCTAAGAAATCCTTAAGACCACCACGTCCTCTACATCCAGGAGAGTAATCACCTGGGGCCAGAAGGCCACGTCATTTTCCTGGGCCGCGTATCCCTAAAATAACTGCTGCTTTCAGGAAGAAAATCTGGCCCCACCGTGGTTCCTAACTTAAGTCTCTTATGCCTCCTCCCCACCGCGGCTCCTTAAGTCCCCCAGCCCCGAAGTCATCCAGTATCTTTGAATTTGTAAGTTAAACTTTAAAACCGGAAGTGGATTCCACACGGAGCCTATTCCGATGGACACCTGATTACCCGCAACCCTTTTACCACGCGGTTGACAGTAGAAGCAGAACTGACCCGTATAAGAGACTGATATTCCTCCTTGAGTCTCTGCACCCACAACTCCCGATCTCGAGGTCCGGCGTTGGTCTTCAGCACCGGGATCTCAGACACGACACGCCGGGTGGCCTCGTCCGCCATCTTAGACCAGGGCACGAAAGAAATACGGAAGTGGTATTACCTGTAGTTTACATTCAGGGCGCCTCCATCTTTACTATGGGAAGATGGGGAGTTGGCTGCCTTAAAACTTCGCTGAATGCGATCTTTATTTCCTAGTAACGAAGACAAATTTGTCACCGGATCACCTGCTTGTGGGTGCAACGAGGAGAAAAGAATGGAAACGGATGACTCTGTCCTGAATATGGCACCTATCATTTAACTGCAGATTGCTCAAAGGGTGACTTCCGCTCATGCTCAGAGACGTAATCTCAGAAAACCCTTCTGGACACTTGAAGAATTGTTAGAATTTCAGGCACTGTTAGGCGCTCTTCTGGTTCCTGTCATCCTAAAATGCGCGAGTCACCTGTTTGAGCTTTGATTAAACTTCCTTAACTTCCTTGTAGTTAGGCTGAGGTAGCAGGGAGCCACTGTAGTCATCCATTCAGTTCAGTCGCTAAGTCATGTCCTACTCTTTGTGACCCCATGGACTGCAGCACGCCAGGCCTCCCTGTCCATCACCAACTCCCAGAGTTTACTCAAACTCATGTCCATTAAGTTGGTGATGCCATCCAACCATCTCATCCTCTGTTGTCCCCTTCTCCTCCCGCCTTCGATCATTCCCAGCATCAGGGTCTTTTCAAATGAGTCAGTTTTTCGCATCAGGTGGCCAAAGCATTGGAGTTTCAGCTTCAGCATCAGTCCTTCCAATGGATATTCAGGACTGATTTCCCTTAGGATGGACTGGTTTGATCTCCTTGCAGACGAAGGGATTCCCAAGAGTCTTCTTCAACACCACAGTTCAAAAGCATCAAAAGTCATCCATTAGGAAGGTATTTAACTCCTGAAAGTTATTGGAAACCATGGAGAATCAAAGTATATGCAGTCTCAGCCCTTAAGAGTTAACACAATTGAATTAGAGAATTCTTAATAAGTGCCAAAGTTGTTGAAAGGCCACTAGAAAACTTGCCTTCCCCTAGCCTAGTCATTTTTGGGTCTGGAATTAATAAATCTAGAAGGGAATCATGTCTCTTATCTCCAGTGCATGGCATACAGTAGGTACCCAGTAATCCTTTTTCAGAATTTTGTATCTTCCAGTTGGTTTTTAAACAGAAGCACATTATTTTTGGCCTTAACTTACACATCTTGTTTGCAGCATTAGTCATTGCAACCTTTAGCTGTAATTTTGGATCAAACCCTATTAATAATGAAATTCTATAGTTTATCTACAAATTTACTTTCTTATGGCTGAAACCTCCAGTACAATGTTGAGAGCAGACACCCTTGTCTTGTTCTGATTTCAGGGAGGAAATCATTGTCTTTCTTTTTTAAGTATGCTGTTCTCTATAGGCTTTTCACGGGTGCCCTTTATCAGGTTAAAGAAGTTCCCTTCTCTTCCTAGTGTTACAGGTTTTTATCATGAATGGGAGTGTTCCCCACTCCCTGAATGCTTTTTCTTTATTCACTGAGATGATGATGTAGTTTTTGTCTTTTATTAGCATGCAATATGTTTCTTTCTTTAAAATATTGGATATTGGATAAGGCTAAGGCAAAGCTTTGTAGTATCTCACTAGAGTTTTCTCTCCTAGAGAAATAAAGATTTATTCCATTTTGAGTGTGGGCTTTGTGGTGTGGTAGAGAGCAGAGATTTGGAATGAGGCATGCAATTTGATTGTCATAAGAATTTGGAGAAGGAGGAGAGAGAAATAGGGAAATGTAGGTCAAATTGGATGCACAGTGTTATAAAAAGAATACATTCTGAGGATTTAATGTACAGCTGGCTCAGCGGTAAATCCACCTGCAATGCAAGAGACTCAGGTTTAATCCCTCGGTCAGAAAGATCCCATGGAGAAGGAAATGGCAACCCACTCCAGTATTCTTGCCTGGGAAATCCCAAGGATAGAGGAGCCTGGTGGCTACAGGCCATGGGGTCACAAGAGTTGGATACAACTTAGTGAGTAAACTACCACCCCCAGCACCGCATGGTGACTGTAGACACGCTTTCTCAGTTGCAGTGTGTGGGTGAGCAGGAGCTGCTTTTTGTTGTTGGGCACGGGCTTCTCACTGTGGTGCCTTCTCTTGTGGAGCACAGGTTCTAGGTGCATGGGCTTCAGAAGGTGTAGTATGTGAGCTCAGTAGTTGTGGCACATGAACTTTCATTGCTCCATGGCATGTGGAATCTTCCCACACCAGGGACTGAACCCATGTCCCATGCATTGCAGGCAGATTCTCATCCACTGTACCACCAGGGAAGTCCAGCCTTAAACATTCTTAACCACACGTGTGTTGACTATGTGAAGTGATGGATATGGGTATTGATTTTGGTAATCATTCCCATATGTGCTCGAGTGTGTGTGTGTGTATTCACCACATGTATATGATATATACATGCAGATGTACATCAAGCCATGATTTTAAAAATATACAATTGTATTTGTCAATTATTCCTCAATAAAGTAGGGGAGGGCCAGACTTTGGTGACTTACTTTATCTCTGTGAGCTGCATGTCCTCACCTATGAAAGAAGGATAGTAGTGTTTATAGGGTGATTTTAACTATATATGCAATCTCTCTTTCTCACTCTCTTTTTTGCTGAGCTTTTCATTTTTATTTTACTTATTTTTATTTGGTTGTGTCAGATCTTAGTTGTGGCACGTGGGGTCTTCATTGCATCACACGGGATCTTTCATTGTATTACATGGACTCTCTAGCTGTGGCATGAGTGTGGTGTCTCTTCACACATTCACATAATAGACTTTCAGGATGAAATTCACGTTAAATATATGGCAGTGATTTTCAAACTTTTTGTAATACTGGAGCTAGTTTAACAAGCAAACTCTCACTTGGAATCTCAAAATACAAAAATGATCAATGCAGAGATGTTCTTGTTCAAGTGCAGGCAGAGACCTCTAGCCTTAGAATACTTCCCCTATGGTAACGACTTATCACACTTTATTGTTTAATTGTTGTGAAAGACTGGAAACTCACAGTAAAGACTGTGTGTCAGTCTTGTTTATACAATAATACTGTGGTGCCTGGCACCAGCTAAGTGCTCAACTAGTATTTTTAAAATAAAAGAATTTCTTGATGAGTTAGGTAAGCATCAGAAAAGCTGTCTCCCTAAATCTTTATCTTTCTTTAAAAAAAAAAAAAACTCACCTTATTAGACCACTTTGTGAAGCAGAGCTCATAATGCATGATAAAAAGCTGTCTCTATTGTAAGCATAGTTGCATTTCTGTCAAGTATATTTATTTTGAGAAATGGTTCATTTAAAATTTTCAATTTAGCTTATTTTTGTTTAAGTACTTCTGATAAGAGATCAGAAGGTAAGGTTGAGAAGACTGAAAGAAGCGTGTGTAGGCCTGAGCTTCATCTTTTTTCCAAAGGAAAAGCTCATTCATGCACAGTTCATGCATTTATGGAGGTCTCACTACATTTAGGCATTGGAAATACAGTAGTGCATAAGGCAGGCAGAGTACTTGCCCTGAAGGAAATTGTCCTAAAACAGCTATAAAAAGGAATTGGACAGAAATGACTGGAAATTTCAATTCTGGGAAAGGCACTGACATCAGACCATGGTTTTGATGGGACAGTACTGTTGGGTACATGAGGGTGCCCCTGAAAGTAGTTGAAAATCCCATTGTCAGTCATCATGGAGAAAGGTAGCCCTTGGGACAAAAGGAGAAATACTGTATTAGGGAAACAAACTTTGGACTAGGGGAGGAATTTAAGTTTTTCCTCATTCTGATCTTTAAGGGGTTAGTCTGGACTCTAATATTCTCAGAGAATATAGTTCAGAATGGTGAGGAGAGGGAGCCACCCTAAAGAGGATCAGTCAAGGCTGGGGTTTTTCCAGTGGTCATGTATGGATGTGAGAGTTGGTCCATGAAGAAAACTGAGTGCCGAAGAATTGATGCTTTTGAACTGTGGTGTTGGAGAAGACTCTTGAGAGTCCCTTAGACTGCAAGGAGATCCAACCAGTCCATCCTAAAGGAGATCAGTCCTGGGTGTTCATTGGAAGGACTGATGTTGAAGGTGAAACTCCAATACTTTGTCCACCTCATGCGAAGATTTGACTCATTGGAAAAGACCCTAATGCTGGGAAGGATTGGGGGCAGGAGGAGAAGGGGACGACAGAGGATGAGATGGCTGGATGGCATCACTGACTCGATGAACATGGGTTTGGGTGGACTCCGGGAGTTGGTGATGGACAGGGAGGCCTGGCATGCTGCGATTCATGGGGTCGCAAAGAGTCCGACACGACTGAGTGACTGAACTGAACTGATAGATGGGTAACCAGTTCAGAAAACTTTTTTCCTTTTGTTATTGCCTTTAATTATTCTGGAGACTTCAGCAAATAATTCTTATAACACTCGGAGAACTTGGTAGAGAGAATGATTAAAAAAAAATTTATACAATGCTTACAATGTGCTAGGCGTGGTCCTAAACATTAAAAAAAAATTAGATCCTTTAATTCTGGCAACAGTCTTAATATAGTTACTTCATTAGCTTCATTTACATTTGAAGAAACTGAAGAACCCAACTGAAGTTGGGGTCAATGAAAGAAAGCCCTATATCACACAGCCACTAAATGGTAGAACTGGCATTCAGTCCCAAGCACAGTCTGGCTCTAGAGATCACATCCATAACCAGCTTTCTACCATTTCTGGGCCAGTGTGAAATTAGTAGCAGTGATCTGAGGGGTCAGAGTTGGTATTAGAGGGCTATTCATCACCCTTAAAAGGCAGACAGTTATCAAAACACAAAGAGACTGCAGAAACAAACAGTAGAGCTGCAGAAACATAAATGGGACAACCAGCAGCCCCCTCCCTGGAATGGGCTGAAGTGTGCACAGGACTCTCTGAGGTGTTAATATCACCCCTAGAGATTATAGAACTATGGACTTTGAGTTCAAAGCAAGATCTTGGCAAGGTTTGGCAGTGTCAGAGGATTTGGTTAATAAACATGAAAATACATATTCTTTGGGGAGGAGAAATTAATAAGTAGTCAATTACCATAAAATAAGAAACCTCTATTCTGGACATGTTCAAAGTACAGTCCAAGTACATATGCCTGAGAGAATCAGGTAAGGCTGATAGTACTTGAACTGGATCCCTTAGGATGAGCACACTGAATATGCAGGAGAGGAGAAAGCAGGGTGAATGTGACATTCTAGGCAGAAAGAAGAGCAGGAAGTCATGAGGGAATAAAGTAGTGTATTAAGGACAGCAAATATCCAGATCATCGTTTATAAGAGAAGATGGAAGAAAACGCCTAGCAGGACTTAATTATATGCAATATGCTATATAGAAATATTTATAAAATAAGCATAAAATCACAAAACAAAATTATACACAGATGTGGCTTCAAAATACTTACAAATACATGCACCTGCTCAAAATTCAAAAGATAGAAAATGCTATAGAGTGAAATGTAAGACTCCCTCTAACTCCATTCCTTGGCTACTTACTTCTCTTCCCCAGGGCTCTCCTCTACAACTAGCTTTTTGTATATCCTTCCAGATATAGTCTATGCACTTACACAGATACACACATATACGTTCTTTGAAAACTCTTTATATAAATCATAGTATACTCTTCAAATTTCTGCTTTTTTTTTCACTGAATAATATCTTGGAGGCTGTTCTATATTAATACATAATTAAACTACCTCATTCTTCCCCCTCCCACTCTTTCTTCTTCTCTTGTAGATGCATCCCATTGTATGGATCTACCATAATTTCTTCAGCAAGACCCTCAGGAGGTATATTTAGATTGTCTTTTGCTATTTATTACAAACAGTACTGCAGTTAATAGCTTTGTCTACTCATCACTTTGTACATGTGTAATAAATACGTAGATATAGTACTGTTGCCTCAAAAGATTTGTGCTTTTTAAAATTTATTAAATATTGCCTCTATAAAAGGCAATTTGTTAAAAAATTGTCCTCTATAAAAATTAAACCAATTTGTATTACTATTAGCAATATATGAAATGACAAGTTCCCCTCCTTAAAAAAAACAAAAAATCAGTGTTAACAACAGAGTTGTTTTTGCCAATCTCATGACTGAAGTAGAATCTCAAGACAATTTTAGTGTCTATTTCTCATTCTGAGTAAGGTTGAATATTTTTTCATAGGTTTAGGATTCATTTGTACTTCATTTTCTATAATTTCTTATATCCTTTGCTCCTTTTAAATTGTCATTCATTTTTTCTTACTGATTTTATGAGTTTTTAAAAAATATATTAAAGAGATTAGTCATTTGTGATGAGTTATAGATATTTTTCTCAGTTTGTCATCTTAGTTTTTGTTCATAGTATTTCTAACCATGTGGAATTTTTTTTTCCCCACAGTCTTTCTTTGCTTATAATTTCTGGTTTTGAGTCACCACAACAGTATATATTACTTTTTAAAAATTATCCCATGTTTTCCTCTAATACTGTTTCTCTTAAAATGAAAATGGCTTTGTTTGTTCTAGCTTATTTAAACAATACAGAAAAAGAAAATTAATTCAAAATTCTACCCCATGTTAAAAAAAAAAAACAACTGCTATCATTTAAAGTATATATCCTTTTAGACATCTCTATGCACACATTTTTCTTCTACTTTGGTTTTAATTTACTGTTATATAGGTTCTTAAGATGGATGCAAAGCTTTTGAACTTTCAGTTTTTCTCTTTTCCTAATATGTGCATTTAAGACTATACACTTCCCTATAAGCATAGCTTTAGTCACATCCACATTTTGTATGTAATATTTTTATTATCATTCAGTTCAAGTTATTTTCTAACTCCAACTGTGATTTTTTTTTGGGGGGGAGGTTACTTAGAAGTACTGTATTTCATAACTTCTAGTTACCTTTTTGTTACTGATCTGTATCTTAACTACAAGTCAAGAAACATACTTTATATCACTTCAGAACTTTGAAATTTGTTGAGATTTGTCTTATGGCAGTATATGATAGGGCTTCCCAGGTGACTCAGTGGTAAAGAATCCACAGGCCAATGCAGCAGCCCCAGGAGATGTGGGCTTGATCCCTGGGTTGGAAAGATCCCCTGGAAGGAGGAAATGGCAACCCACTCCAGTATTCTCACTGGGATAATCCCATAGACAGAGGAGTTTTGCAGGCTACAGTCCATGAGGTTGCACAGAGTTGGACATGACTGACCATACACTACTACATGGTCAATTTTCAAAATGTCCCAAGCGTGCTTGAAAAAATCTGTAATTTGCAGTTCTGGAGTATAGTGGCTGTATATACATATTTATACTTGTAGAGTTAAATTTGCTACTCATGTTATTTAAGTTTTTATTGGTTCTGAAAGAGGTTTGCCCTATCAGTGAACAAGAGCAATGTGTTAAATCTCCTGTTATGATAGTGAATTTGTCTATTTTTTTCCTTGTAGCTCTGTTGCTCTATATAATTTCAAGTTAACTTCATACTTAAATGCAACTTTAAAACTTCCATGTAAATTAGACTTAAGTGAAGTGTTCTTGTTTATTTCTAGTAATGCTTTTGCTTTCAAACCTATTACATCTGTTATATAATTTCCTTTTGGTTTATTTTTCCACAATATATCTTTTCCCATTCTTTTACTTTCAACCTTTTTTGTATATTATTTGTATATTTTTTGTATGTTTTAGTTTCTAGTATCTTATGTTAATTATGATTGACTATTAATGCATATGGAATTAATTTTAAAGGGTATGTATATTTCCAATGATCTAAAGTGACACATTTATCAATATAAAATTTTCTTAACGTATTTGGGTCTATCACTGGACCATCCACTTGTTTTCATCAGTTGGCTTATTCACAGGGCATTAACCCACAGTTTTAATTATTATAGCTTTACAATACATGTTAATATTTGGGTTAACTTTTAGTCATTACTTATCTTTTTCAGAATTTCCCCTTCATTTTTTCCTTATTTTTCTATGTGAATTAAAATTAATTTGTTTAAAAACCTTGCTGACATTTTTATCTAGATGTTAAACTTATAGATAACATTGGGAAATTGACATCATACATATTCTCTCTCTCCAAGAACATGATGTTACTTTACATTTGACCAAGCTTTCTTTTATGTGGGTAGCATTCTAAAATTTCATTCATACTAGGAATTTCCTGGCAATACAGTTGTAAAGACTCTGCACTTTCACTGCCAAGGGCACAGGTTCAACTCCTGGTTGGGGAACTAAGATCCTGCAAGCCTTGAAGTGTGGGAAAAGAAATTTTCATTTATGCAGATCTTGCCCATTCTTTTTAGTTATCCCTAGGCATTTTATCTGATTTGTTGCAATTGGGTCTTTTTTAATTATATGTTTAATTTATTGTTTATATATAAAGGTTATTTATTTCTGCATGATAGTTCCTCTCCCAATCATCACTTTACTAAATTCTATTACTTGTAATAATTTTAAAGTTGATTTTCATGATTATACCTATATATATAATAAGCTATCATTTGTAATACTGACAATTACATTATTATTTTAGCTATATAAAAATGTTTATAAGTGGCTAGCTTGGGAGAAAACATGAAGAAATGAGGTAAAAAGGTAAAACGAGTTAGGAAAATTCTTTTTGTTAGTTATAATTTCACTGATGATTAGCTAAAATGATAACAGGATTCTCAGCATTTTAAACGAGTTCAGGGCCTGGACACATGGTATTCTAGAAATCAGAAATATTTTGTAAGTGAAATTGTTTTCCACAAAGGTGGTCTGAAGAACTCACAATATGGCAAATGTCCACATTTTCAAAGAGAGAAATTCTAGATGGTGAATTCTGGAAACTAAAGAATTAAGACTATTGATTCTTTTACAATTATAGAACAGTTATTAAAGATTATTTTATAAATGAGAAAAGAAAGCAGTGATCCCCAGACGCCAACAGTGTTTCACCACGATGTGATTCAGTCACCCAAGTGTCGGCTTCGCCTTGCCTTTGAGCGTCTAGCATGTACCCTCTCATCCTAGGATAGTCTTCTGCAAGCAGACTGGTTCCTTTGGGTTCTTTGGGTCTCAGCTTCTGTGTTACCTCCTCAAAGAGAGCTTTCCCTGATCATTCCTTTTCTGTCACAGCATTCTGTTCTTTTCCTTCATAGCACCTATCTCAATTTAAAATGGCATATTTGCTATTTTTTTTCCTTAGGCAGTCCACCCATATAAACAATAAACTCCATGAAGACATGGGTCATGTCTGTTTGTTCACCACTGTGTATCCTTCTGTATATGCCTATAACGGCACTTGACATTAGTAAATGCTTAATGTATATATATTAAGTAAATGACTGGATGACTTTCCTTGTCAGTGTTACTAGACTAGCAGACTAGAGGAACATCACAGAGACACCATATCTTGATTTCAGAAAAAAAACCTAACAGCTTCCTGATATGATCTTTGAAAAAGATAGTGAATTTGCTAGAATACAGATATACTTTTATTTGACTGAACAACAACTAAAGAGAATTAAATCTCTAATTAGCTGGAGGTGTTGGTAGGACATGGCTGGTTTTTTTGTCATGGCCTGACTGTAGGATAACCAATGGCTTGGAAAAAGTCATCCCCATGGGAGCAGCAGAGAGCATTAACAAAGAACCTCCTGAATTTCTGAAAACTGGTGAAAACTGTTACATATAAATATTAGGTAACATTTTGAAAAAAAGAAGAAAAAGAAAAAGAAAAGAAAAAAAAATATTAGGTAACATTTATCTGGTGCTTACAATGAGTGAGGCCCTGTGTTGACAGCTCATATGTATTATTTAATATAATCTTTAAAACAATGACCTATGACATGAATGTTATTTTATATATGCTCCTTTTACAGATGAGAAAACAAACTCAGGGAAGTTAACGGACTTACCCAAAGTCTTGTTAGTGAAGGTCAGAGGTGGCAAATGAAGGAAACAAGTTAAGGAGAATGTTAGACAGCAAATCCTTAGGATTCAGTGACTGACTGTGGTCTCTACTCTTCTATTCAGGAGCCAGGAGACACTGGGATTCTAGCTAAAGGCTTATAGCTAGGTTAGAAATGAAAAGACACTCCTTGGAAGAAAAGCTATGACCAACCTAGACAGCATATTAAAAAGCAGGGACATCACCTTGCCAACAAAGGTCTGTCTAATCAAAGCTATCATTTTTCCAGTAGTAAAGATGTAAGAGTTGGACTATAAAGAAAGCTGAGCACCGAAAAATTAATGCTTATGAACTGTGGTGTTGGAGAAGACTCTTGGGGGTTCCTTGGACTGCAAAGAGATCAAACCAGTCAATCCTAAAGGAAATCAGCCCTGAATATTCACTGGAAGGACTGATGCTGAAGCTGAAACTCCAACACTTTGGCCACCTGATGCAAAGAACTGACTCACTGGAAAACACCTTGATGCTGGGAAAGATTGAAGGCAGGTGGAGAGGAGACGACAGAGGATGAGATGGTTGAATGGCATCACCAACTTGATGGACATGAATTTGCGCAAGCTCTGGGAGCTGGTGATGGACAGGGAAGCCTGGCATGCTATAGTCCACTGGGTCACAAAAAGTTGGACACGACTGAGCGACTGAACTAGAAATACAACTGAAATTAGAGCTAACCTGATGCTTTAGATGAAAATGAAAATGAGTAATTGGAGCAGCTTAGAGTTAATGGGGAACCAAGAACTAGAGAGGACTGTCAGGTCAGCAAGTCACCGTAGGATAAAGTTAAAGAGTAAAGCCCAGGCAATGACATAGGGATCACAGTGGGCCTGGAAGCGTCAAGAGTATACTTGTGACAATGGGTTACTAATAGGGTATTGAATTTTTTAAGGAAATGTCTGGCTCAAAAAGAGATTTTAATCTGGCAGAAATGGGAACAGCATAGACGGAGAAAGCAATCTCAATAGAGTATTCAGATTAAGAAAGATGAGAGATCTACTGTAATTTTAAGTGGTAGTACCATTGGACTTGGAAAAAAATACTTAGTAGGGACACAGTAGCTCTCTGAAGGGCTGACATTTAGCTCTGATGTGTTGATCCAGAGGAAAAAAGACAGGGCCAATAAATGGAAGTTACAAAGAGATTTTTTTTTTTAAGCACAGAAAAAAAGGCTTTTCTAATCACTGAAAATTACAGTGGATTATTAAGTGCAGGACATACTGGAAATGGGATCATGTGAAAGGTAGCTGAAGGATGTTCGTTTAAAGATTCAAACGGAAGAAGAGATAATTGTGGGAATAGAATGTATTGAGAAGTAGAAAAGAATGGAAACCAGGGTCCAATCAGAGGCTGCTGCTGCTGCTAAGTCGCTTCAGTCGTGTCCGACTCTGTGCCACCCCAGAGACGGCAGACCATCAGGCTCCCCTGGCCCTGGGGGCCTGCCTGAAAGCTGGAGGGATGTTCTCTCAGCTGAGGCTTCAAGGAAGAGACAGCAATGGATATAAAGAAAGGGACATAAAAGGAGGAGGAACAAGAGAGTCCTATATAGGGTTCTCAATCTTCTCAGGGAGTTTTTTTTGAGTTTTTAGTTAATGTAAGGAGAGAGTGGAAAAAGAACATTAGACAAGAGATGAAGTTTTTGTTTTAACTGTAGAGATGACATACAGTTCAAGTAAAAGGGAAACAACTACTTAGCTACAACTAACAACAACAACAACAACAAAAGTCCATCCTAAAGGAGATCAGTCCTGAATACTCAATGGAAGGACTGATGCTGAAGCTGAAACTCCAGTACATTGGCCACCTGATGCAAAGAACTGACTCATGTGAAAAGACCCTGGTGCTGGGAAAGACGAAGTCGGGAGGAGAAGAAGACGACAGAGGATGAGATGGTTGGATGGCATCACTGACTCAATGGACATGAGTTTGAGTAAATTCCGGGAGTTGGGGATGGACAGGGAGGCCTGCTGTGCTGCAGTCCATGGGGTCACAAAGACTCTGACATCACTGAGCGACTGAACTGAACAAAAAGTCTTAGTGTTTGAAATATTTTTTTCTCAGTGCTGGGCATAAGTGCCAGTCTCCTTGGTTTGGTTAGCATTTATTCCATTTCGCCTCAGGAAATCTGCTTAGCTCTCTGTTAAGGGCATTATGATCTCTTAGCCACTGAACCACCAGGAAATTCCTGAGGATTCATGTTTTTTTGTTTTGGGCCATGAAGTGCAGTATGTGGGATATTAAGTTCCCTGACCAAGGATTGAAACTGTGCCCCCTGCAGTGGAAGTGTGGAGTCCTAACCACGAGACCACCAGGGAATTCCCAAGTTTTCATGTTTTAAGAGTTTATTTCCAGCTCCCACCCCCAAAAGAAAACATTCCTACAGTCATGAATGCAGTCATGTAATGGACTAACTTAGGAACAGCTGGCCAGGCAATTGTCTCAATGTCTGGAATCTGTAAAATTTAGTTAAGGTTTGGCCCCAGGGAAAAGGATTAGGAATAGTCCTATAGAGGAAGATTGATTACTTTGCAGGCCTAATGAAAAAAAGTTCCAGTCCTTTCTTTATCTTTCCATTGTGAGCGGGTGATAGGTCATCTCCCCAGAGGCCGCACCGAGCAGATAAGAGAGAAGGCCACTAGAGAAGGCCTCTCCTCTCTAATCCTCTAAATGGGGTTGGCTTAAGTTTGGAAGAGAGATGGGCTCCTGGAAAGGAATTCCCACCATGATGTCAAGATTGCTAGGCATCAACCCACTTCCTAATATGGGTAGGGAGAGAATACGATTCAATCCTAAGTAGTGCCTGTCTGCCTCTTTTATGAGTTTATGTGGGTGGGGGCACATCCCCATTCCATACATTACAGGTGGCAACCTCTGCCCTGATGACTCTTCCTCTAGGAGAAAGAGAGGAATCTGAAGAAAATGAGGATGGCGTGCAGGCTGTTCACAAGGGAAGAGTTCCAGTGTGGGGTGGTGGTGAAGGGGGAAGAGACAGCTTTGGCTTTTTCTAATGGATATCTCTGCCTTTCAACCTTGTAGAGACTGTTTATTCTTCCCAGTCCTGCAGGAAACAGGGGCAGGGTATCATCCTTCTCTTTACAGTTCACTGCTACTTTCAGATGATCATGCTCTCATCCTCTTGTAAAACTCCTTCTCGGAAGCTTATACCATTTGGCTCTACTGTCCTTTATCCGTCCTGCTTACTGAAAACTCCTGTGCCTATTAAGTAACCCCTCTGTGCCAAACTGGGTATGTGTATGTATATGCTAAGTCACGTAAGTCGTCCGACTCTTTGAGACCCTATGGGCTGTAGCCAGCCAGACTCCTCTGTCCATGCGATTCCCCAGGCAAGAATACTGGAGTGGGTTGCCATGGCCTCCTCCAGAGGATCTTCTGAACCAGGTTTCTAACTTGTGTCTCTTGCATTGGCAGGCAGGGTCTTTACCACTAGCGCCACCTGGGAAGCCCTCCTATCTGAGTGGTTTTAGGAAAATCCATGTGATTGGTAGTTCTTGGCCTTCTCAACCTTTACTCCTACTTTCAATTCCTTAACTTTACCATTTCTGGCAACACAAGTTTTTCTTGATGGCAGCCTAAGGGCTTTAATAAAGAATGGGACAGGAAGCAATCTTGAATGTGAAAACATTCATGGTGAAAGAATTGGCTGGTATTTATTTGAAGATGCATTGAAAGACTGGGGTTGTCAGCTGTAACATGTAATGATGGAATAGCATAGAAGTTGAATTTCAATGATATTTAGTGAAAGTTCAAGATATGGATTTTACCTTTATGCCAAGTTTCCAGGAAACCTGAGTTTGCAGCTAGCTTTTAACTTTCCCTGTTAGCTGCCTTTCTGGGGATATCCAACACTTTCAACTTCTCTCCTCTTGACACACTCTCTTCCTTCTGATTCTGTGACAACTAGGAACCAGGGTTTTTTCTTCCTCACTGGCTGTTCCTTTTCAAAGATTCTCCAAGGGCTCTTCTACTTAAGCCTTAAGTGCTAGACTTCACCAAGGCCTCTGCTTAGCCCTCTGCTGTTCTCTGTGGGAGTGTATTCAAATCTATTTGGCTTCAACAACCACAGAAATGTTCATGATTCAGAATTTCTGGCCTATACATCATTGAGGTTTTTAAAAAGCAGCTTTCTACAAAAGTAATGTATGTTATGTACACAGTAAAACAAATTCAAACAGTAAAGATGAATCTAAAATTAAAAGTATGTTTCATTCCTCCCAAGCCCACTCTTCATAACTAATTTTTTAATGCTTGTATAAATATGCATGTATTCTTTTGCACTTGCTTCCCCCCCCCAACTTAATATAATTTTCTCCCATGTTTTATATTCCTACATTCAACTGTCATTTGGACATCTCTATCTGGCTGTCCCACAGCTATCTACAATTCCTTCCTTTTCTGTGAAGGTCTCCCATATGCTATACCCTACTGCTATCCCCCTTTTACCATTATCGTTGTGAAGAAAATTGTTTTTATACATCGTGCCTTTCTAGTAACTCAATTTACCTCCTTGTTTCTACTCCACCATATCTTTGAAACAGTTTTCTCCAAAATTACTAAATGACTTACTTGTTGCAAAATCCAATGGACACATTGTAGTCCACATCTTAACGTGATTTTTTTTTTTTTTTTTTGGATCTGCTTTAATACTGGCCAATTTCTTTGATATTTCTGGTTTCTTCTTTCTACTTGTCCCTTCTCGGTGTCCTCTTTCCCCCTCTTTCCTCACCTCATCTCTTAAATGCAGGTATTCCTCTTTCTAGGCCATCTTATGCACTTCCATGGTTTCAACAACACACTCTAAACCTTCCTTTTGGACTCCCAACCCACATTATGTAACAATCCATTGTCTAACGGATATCCTACAGGCCCTTAAAAGTCATTCTCTCCCCCACCTTCCTCGATCTCAAATAACAACGAAAATGGCATCATCAGTCCCTAGGTGCCCAAGCCAGGACACTGGGAAATAAATACCTTGGATTCCTCCCTCGGCCTCAAATCCATTTCCGATCATTCCCCGCCCCCCCCATCTGTACACACCCTTCCACAGGACAGACCACTGTGGTCTCTCTTAGAGGTAAAAGCGTCCTAACCGTTCTTGCCTCTAACTTCGCCCCCTCCAATTCATTCTACCCATTGCTATCACTGATCTTTTAAAATGCAAATATATTTGTTCACACCTCCGCTAAGACTCTTCAAAACCTATTCATTACCCTTAGAAAAAAATAATTTACGTGGCCTTGCGTAAACTGGCCCCTCCCAACCTCACAGAACTCATCTATTTACCCCCCTTTAAGCCATACCATGCTGCTGGCAGCTCCAGAAGGTACCCAGTCTCCCACCCCCAATTCCCAACAGTCCAGGAGTCAGCTCAGGTGACAATTCCTTCAGGAAGCGGGTACTCAGAAAGCAAATGCTCAAAAAGTGAAATCCTAGAGGGCAACTGACCAGTGATTTCTGTTCCGGACCCAAGTTTACGGAACGTCCGGGTTACCAGGAAGCTCAGGGCAAAGGTCAAACCCAGATCGTGAACCTTCCCCCAAGTTCGTAAGGCAATCGGACCCCCGTAATATTCCGCCCTTCTGCGTCATGGCTGCCAGTCGCAGTCCTTCAGTGGATCTTGAAGTCGACACCAGCCAGCTCGGGTCCCACCAACGTTTCCACACTAGAGAGTGCAACCTCTCACAGGCCTTGCTACGGCCCTAAAGCCGCACAGAAGAAAAACTTGCGTTGCCAGCTTGCCCCAAAGCAAGATGGCTGCCAATCTCTAGTCTCCGGTACCGAAGTGAAGCTATCCACTCCCTGGTTAATGCCGCTGCCAGGCTGCCCTCACCTAGCATGGCTACCCCGGCTCATGCCTCACTATGGTCTCGAAGCCGCCACTAACCGGCCAGGTTCCGGGAGGCGGTGTTCAGGATGCGGCCACCCCCGCCCGCCTCTCCCCTCCCCCACGCCCGCGGTGGCGGCGGCGGCGGCGGCGGCTGAAGCCCGGATGCGGCGCCGTGAGACAGGCCCGGGAGCGCGGCGCGGATGGATCCAACATGGCGGCGCCGAACCTGAGCCGAGAGTGAGGCGGCGGGGCGGCCGGAGTGGGGAGGGGGAGTCGAGCGGGACGGGGCGGGGCCGGGCGGGGCCGCGAAGGGCTTGGGGAAGGAAAGTGGAGGGGGAGGCGTTGGCGACGTCCAGCTTGAGAACCTCAAGAGAGGGAGGTGACGGGACGCTGCGAGGTGGGGGAGGGGAGCGGCCGAGGGGGCGTGCGGGGGAGGTGGCAACTGTGCGGGAAGGCAGGGTCGAGGCGGAGGAGTGGGGCAGGGGAGGGGCGTAAACAAGGGCCGAGGCCGGGCCGGGCCGGGCCGGGCCGGGCCGGGCCGGGGGTGTTAGAGGCCGAGGGGGAGCGGGGCTGGGAGCCCGCCGGGCCAAGGGGGTGGGAGCGGGAGGGAGGGGCTGCGGGTGTGGAGGAGAAGGGGCTTGTGGCAAGTGGTGGGGAGAAGAGCTGGGCTCACGTTAGGGGTGTAGTGGAGAGGTGAGAGGTGAGGCTTGGGCTTGAGACGTTTGGGGGAGGCTCTGAAAGTGTTAAATTGGAGGTGGGCGGGGGGAAGGGCCTAGGGGAGAATTTGGGTGGAAAAGGAGAAAACGGAGGTTTGGGGACTGGAGAGCGTGTCGGTGTAACGAGGTAATGGAGAAAGTGAGAGACTAGCAGGAAAGTTTGGGAGGAAGGGGAATGGGATGGAGATAGGACAGTGCAGCTGCGCGAATGATAGAGGTTCAGGGGTTCCCCTTTCCCCTGTGGAAAGGGAGAGGGCAGAGTTAAGCAGCATCAGTTGCAGCCAATTCTAATTGCCAGGCCTTTTAGCTCTTCCTCGGGTGGGACGGGCAGAGGGGAATGGTCTTGTGGGTTTAGAGAATTGGGGTTGGATGAGGGTTCAGCTGGATTTCCAAAAGCTCCCTTGTTTTTCCTGGTTACGAACAGAAAGGGAACGGAGGACCCTGGTAGCGCTGAACTGTGGAAGGAGTAAAGGACTTTCCTAGTTTTAAGTACTTAGTTAGGAATATCGGAATGGGGAAACATGCATGCTATGTAGGACCTCTGTATGCTAAAGTCAAGGCTCTGAAGTCTGAGAAAGGGAACAGAAAACACAGGATGGCATCTAGGCAGCCATGCTAATTAAATGAGCGCTTTAGTTTCCAGATTCTTTATTTTGCTGTTTAGTGCTAGGAGGGAGGGTCAGTACCCGTGTATAAAAAAATGTTCCCGGTGAAATGTAGATGTTTGAGTGGATGCTGTCCCCGTGGATATTTCGTTCTCACTGTGTACTAGGTAAGGGAAAGAGTGAAGACAGAATTTGGAGGGTAGTTACGGGCTCATAAGTGAAGTGATGAAAAGAAAGTGCCTTTTGCTGTAACCACTTTCCTCCTGGTTCATCTAAAGATGAAGTCAGTGTTGATAGTGTAACAAAGTAGGTGGGCCTCATAAGAGATTGAGGACTGAGGTGTCAGAGGATAATTGGTTTTCCCACAAGTTGTTACATTTGGGACCTTTTTTGCCCTAAGCCACTGAGACTGGACATTCTCAGACGTGGTATTGTTTACTGAATTGGGTAATAGAAGGTTAGGGAAGCCTGGGGACTTTGTTGGAAGTGAGTTCTCCCATTTAGCTTAGAGTGTATCATTACAACTGAAATAGCTTTAGGCTCGTCTGTATGTTTTTGCAGCTGAGATTGACTCTTTGGGCCTTTGAGGTGTCAAAAAAAAAGCTTGAAAATTGACACTTTCCCCCCTTATTTGTTTTTGTTTTGCTGCTGGCTTTGAACCTTGTGCTAGGAAGAGACCTGGGAAATTAAGTTTCCTGCAGAGGTAAGTCTGGAACTTTTTGTTTGTTTTCAAACAATGAAAAGGAATGGAGATGACATGTTGAGGGTTGAGTGCAGTAATGGGTAGATGACAGGGAAAATAGGTTTTCACTCACCCAACCAGGTACATAAGATTTGTGACAGTCATTGTCTCTTTAGGTCACTGGAAACTGATAGGAGGGAAAAGAGAACAGAAATCAGGTGTCTTAGGACAAGCCTCCAGCCTTGTTTTGTTACTGTCTAGTCTTCATGGTCAGCTGTGAGAGAAACATTTGTAAACATATGGAATTCTGTACTCTAGAACAATATCTACTAAATGCTGCCCTTGGAGGATTGCTGAGACACCTGCTGCGGCTTCTGCAGGCAGGCTTTTCCTCGAGCTTACTCTTTCTCCTAGTTGTTCCGGAATTTTCATTTTGAAAACATACTTTGTAATTCTGACTTCCAGATATTTGGTTGCATTTTCTGGGTCCTACCAGCAAGAAAGCTCTTTCTTTATGTAGTCTTAGTCATTTTTAAGGTTTTCCATATCCTTTACATTTCAGGTTTTAAGACATCACCCTTTTTTAAATTCTCCCTCTTAAAAGGGCTTGTGAAAGAGTCAGATACCTCTAGTTCTGTTGGGATGAAACTATACTGTTGTTTTCATTTTAAGACACCAGTCTCTTTAATTTCTTCCACATGACTTCCAGGGGCTTCTGAGAGAATCAAATACCTCAAAAAATACAGATCTCACTCCTGGTTGGAGTGAGACTAGTCTTTGCTTGGGAGTGGAAACCTAACAGACAACGGTTAATCGAGAGGAAGGCCTGTAGGTACATATAGACTGCTGGCCCTTGGCTGGCTTGTGCTTACCTAAAGAAAACAAACAATAAAAACTCCTACAGTGCCAGGGAATGCAGCAATTCATCAGAATGAAGGATTAGTCTTGGGAACCCCTTAGGGGTGATCTAGATGTTAGGCACTCAGATAGACCCAAACCAGCCTGCAGGACCAGGACTCTTGTTTGCTGGAGTGTTGTCTCTTGGTGTCTGGCAATATTTCAGGCACTGAGATTCTGAAGTTCTTTCTCATCTTCTGTTTGGAGGGTGTACATTCTCCTCACTGCTCTGATGCCTTTCACCTAGAATCTCTGTATAATTTCTGGGTAGTTCCCCCGATTCACTGCCACAGTAAGCTGAATATATTTTGGTTTAAGAGGAAGTTGGCCATGTTCTTTCAGTGCTGAAGCTGGAACTCGCATGTGGATTGCTGAGTGAGTGAACTCGCCATCATAGATGATAATTAAGTGGGGAGGGCTGCCTATTAGCCTGCATGCCAGCCTCCTGACATTTCTCCCAAGGACAAGCATGGCCTTGGGAAACTTCTTCCTCTTCTACATTTTGCTTTATTGCATAAGGGCTGTAAGTGCTCAGCAGCAGGGTCTGCTCATGGTCTCATTTTGGGACTTTAAAGATGGCTGCAAGGTTTCAGTGCAAGATCCTTTCTGTCTTGCAGAGGATGGCATTTCTCTAATCTTCACAGCAATTTAGATTGAATTAGGTCAGATTATACCTCCTGGGATGGGGTGGAAGGGAGCGTAGCCCTGTCCCTGCTGTTCACCTAAATGGCAGCAGCAGGTGATAGAGAAGCCAAAGCTGGAGCGGGATGAAACTCCTTAGTTAAGTTAAATGAGTCTTTGTCTGACTGGCTCTTCTTCTGGAATATTGTTTTTGATGGGTTTTGGTTGGCGGGACCAGATGACTTCCTTCTCCAGATATAAGATGGCAAGTGACAGTGCTGTTTCTTCTTTGGACCCTTCATCATGCTCCATCTAGAACAGGATTTCTCATCTTTAGCATTATTGATACTCTGGGTCAGATAATTCTTTGTTGTAAGAGGCCGTCCTGTGCTTTATAGGATGTCTAGCATTATCCATTGCATTTACTCATTGCACACCAGTATTGCCTTCCATTACCAGCCTCACTTCCCACTCCCCAGTCATGACAATTTAAAAAGCCTCCAGACATTGCTGAATGTCCCCTGGTGGGCAAAATTGCCCTGATTGAGAACCACTGACCTAGAAGCTCTGATAATTCCTGTCACTTTGATCCAGCCTAGGATCTACAACTTAAAGGTAGCTGTTTCCCCCTCAGATCTAGGGATGTAACCCTCAGAATTGAGGCCTATCATAGAATTTGCATCCATTGATACATAGTTAGGACCACGGTGCTTTCCTGTATTCTGCTTCATTTTCCAGTGACCAGGTATGTGGGGACAATACTTCCTAATTTCCTGGGGTTTATAGTCAGGACACTTTGAATTAGGGAACTCTGGAGCAACCTACTCTTCTGATTGGTTGAATGTGAAACCTGCCCATCTGTGTTTTTCTGGGATCCACATAATAGACAGCTGGCCAAGGGGAACAGGTGGGATAGGAACAAGGCGAAATTGTAGGGGCTCTAAGGAGGCTCAGTTTTCTCAAGTGGCTGCTATGAGCAAGAAGTTGTTTTCCTTCAGTCCCCTCTGTTTGTAGCCAGTGGCTGCAGCAGGTGAAGCAAGAGAGGAAGAGACCAGGAAAACCAGTCGATCATTGAGTAGCTGTATTCCCAGTTGTCTCCCATGCTTTGGGTGGGATATCTGGTTCTCATAAGTAGAAATGGGCTATGTTTCCTGTCCACATTCTGAACCCATGTTATGGGGCTAGGTAATTCCAGGTTGGACCTCCCGTTTTCTTAAGGGTATGAGTCACTCTGTGCGTTCGTTTCAGGATTGAAAGAGAGGACCAGGTCCTACTTGCTCTTCAGTTTTTTGAGTCCCCAGTTGCTTGATTCTTCTGAAGTAGTTTATCATTTTATTCTCTCTTTTAACATAGCCTCAATTTCTTGGAGTATAAAATGGACAGAATAGCCTGTATTGTTGTTGAGTAGGTTGCTATGGTATGGGTAGTTTTGCAGTATGGGGAACGCTAGAGAATATGCATGTTACCTGAGTTGCATGTACTTTTAATGGGGTCCTCTCACTCCTGGACTTATGTGAGTTTGTTTTTAATTGGTTTTGCTGTGGTGATCTCTTAGGTTCAGTTTAGTTCAGCAGCAGGTTGCTCCTAGTATATGCCAACCCCTGTCCTTTGCTTGGCACTGTAGATATAAAGATGAATATGACCTAGTCCCTCTAGTTGAGTTGCTTAAGATACAATAGGCGTACAGATAATTTTAGTACACTTTGATAAATGGTTTAAGGGAAATACATGAACAGTGTTCCATAGGAGCACAGAGGAGGACTACTTAATCCCAGCATGGGGGTGTAGAGAATGAATTTGAAGATGGCGTCTGCACTGGTTTTTTTTTTTTTTTTTTAATATTTATGTATTAGTATTTTTTTAGTATTTATTTATTTCATTTTTGGCTGTGTGGGGTCTTAGCTGAGGCACACAGGATCCTCTGTTGGGGCACATGGGCATAGTTGCCCTGTGGCATGTGGGATCTTAGTTCTCCACCAGGGATTGAACCTGTATCCCCAGCTTTGGAAGGCAGATTCTTAACCACAGGACCACCAAGGGAGTCCTGAACTGACTCTTAAAGGATGAGTAGGAGTTAGCCATCTGAAAAAAGGTGTAATGGGGCATATGGAAAAGAAGGGAGGGGCCATTCAGGCAAAGAGAATAGTCTAAAGATAGTTATAGAGAAATGAATTGTGTGATGTATGTGAACTATAGACAGATGATTAACGTTAGAGAAATAAAAAGTGACAAAGGCCTGATCTTGGATGGTTTGGTGTGTTGGGTAAGGAATCTGGAGTGTTCTTATTGGTAAGGAAAGGATTGTGGATGCGAATTCGTTTCAGTCGTGTCTGACTCTTTGTAACCCTGTGTACTGTAACCTGCCAGACTCCTCTGTCCATGGGATTCTCCAGGCAAGAATACTGGAGTGGGTTGCCATGTCCTCCTTAGGGGATCTTCCTGATCCAGAGATCAAACCCACATCTCTTATGTCTTCTGCGTTGGCAGATGGGTTCTTTACCACTAGCACCACCTGGGAAACTCAAGGAGAGAATTGTGGAGAGGTGTTAAGATGAAAAGTGATGTGGTCAGTTGTGCATTTTAGATAATTCAGCTGGATGTAGGGATTGGATTTAGACAGCTTAAGATTGGTTGTAAGGAGAGCCCCCCCCCTTTTTTTAAGGAGAGCCCTTAAAGAAGCTTTTGCAGTAATCCAGGTGAGAGATTATTGGGACCTGAACCAGCGTGGTAGTAGTAGGGGGTGGAAAGGTGAGGCAAATTTAAGAAATAGAAAGTAGTATCAACAGGAATTTATAATTGTTTGGGTGATTGGAGGTTGTGGTCAGAGGGTGTAGTAGTATTGGGTGGTACTTGGTAGGGTAGTAAATATAAGTGACTAGAGAGGAGATGAAAGCTGTTTGACTTGAGGATTGGTTATTAGCTGGGTCACTGATATTACTCACAGTGATGGAGGAAATTTGTGAATCAAATGCCAAAATACATAATAAATGTAGGACTGTGCTTGGTCATTTACAGGGGGTTGGTAGATGACGACCATGAGGAAAGGTGAGAAAGGGGCGTATATCCAAATGGTGTGAACATCAGGAGAGCACAGGTGGCGTAGGAGAATCCCACGCATGCTCAGTGTAGGAGCTTAGTGCTGCTTGTTGATTTAAATCCATGAGTTCTGGTGGATATTTGATTAACTTTCTCAGCAATTATTCTCCTGGACTTGGTTAGATTGTAGGAGAAATGAGGATGGGTCTGTGGAGGGATGAGTCTGGGCTGCAGAGGCCAAAGATGCTTGTCTCTTTGAAATCGAACAAGTTAGATAAGTTTTACGGCGATTTCATGTGCATTTTCCCACTGGGTTCTTAATAACTCCAAGGAGTAGTTTCTTTCCTCCTTGTTTTGTAGACGGGGACGCTGAGGCTTTCAAGTTAAGTGACTTACTTAAGGTCACGTAGCTGCAGTTTGTTAATAATACAGGCAGAATTAAAACTAGCTCAGACTTTCAGTTTCTCTGCTGTCAGCCCCTAAGTTTATCTGATGCAGCTTCTGTGTTAGAATTTAGAGTGAATTTTCTACTTCTCTTCATTTTGCTTTCATTTAAGGGATAAATTGATTGGGGGCACTGTCAGGGAGAGCACACAGGACCAAAAGCAGTATTTTGGAGGCCAGAGGAACAATTGGGACAATGTCTGCTGAATATGTAGCACTAAAATCGCAATTAGTGAGTCTTCCTTAGCGGAAGTGACTGTCTTTCTCTAGTAAGATCTGGACTTAGGGCAGCATCTGCTGAATATAGAGAGCTCTAGGCTTTATTTTTTAATAAATATTTTATAGGCACTTCTCTGGCAGTCCAGTGGTTAAGGCTCCATGCTTCCAGTGCAAGGGGTGCGGGTGCAATCCCCGATCAAGGGAAGTAAGATCCCATGTGCTGCACAGTGAGCCAAAAAAATCAACAACTTTGTAAAAGTTAATAAAGGCTTATTAAGCACTACACAGTGTTAGGCTCTGAGAGTACAGGCTTGGCTGAGACGCGTTCCTGACGTCGAGTGGTTCACGGGTTCTTCCCTTGTCCTTCCAGTACAGTGGGGACTGTGGCTGCTGAGCGGGGATTCTGGGAAGCGCTGTGTGCCTGAGCCCCCAGCATGGCGGGCCTGAAGCGGAGGGCAAGCCAGGTGTGGCCCGAAGAGCACGGTGAGCAGGAGCACGGGCTCTACAGCCTGCACCGCATGTTCGACATCGTGGGCACCCACCTGACGCACAGGGACGTGCGCGTTCTCTCCTTCCTCTTTGTCGACGTCATCGACGACCACGAGCGTGGCCTCATCCGGAACGGACGTGACTTCTTACTGGCCCTGGAGCGCCAGGGCCGCTGTGATGAGAGCAACTTCCGCCAGGTGCTGCAGCTGCTGCGCATCATCACTCGCCACGACCTGCTGCCCTACGTCACTCTCAAGCGGAGACGGGCTGGTGAGGGTGCCCCTGGGGCGGGGACGCTGGGGTCAGGGGAGAGCTGTGGGCGGCCCCGAGTAAGCAGCACAGGAGGCCAGGCAGAAGGAGGCGCTGACTCCGGGGAGTCCTGAGAAGGACGCTGCGAGGTGCACTGGAGGACTGGACTAGAAGGGAAGGGTGTACCTTCTCCTGAGTGAGTCCCTCTCCCCCTACAGTGTGCCCTGATCTTGTAGACAAATACCTGGAGGAGACATCAGTTCGCTATGTGACACCCAGAGCCCTCAGCGACCCAGAGCCGAGGCCTCCCCACCCCCCTAAAACAGGTGAGATCCTAACTCTCCCTAATTCCCATAATCAAGAAAGAGGACGCTGGACCCATCTTTTGCCAGCCTAAATGAAAGGACACTGTCCCTCCCATATCTGCCCCTCCTTCAAAATCAGATGAGGTGTTAATGCTTCATCTAGGTCCTATAATGGTTCCCATGTTGTGTCTGCCTTTCAAGTCACATTATTGATACTGCTATAGTGCTAAGTCTAAAGGATCCCTCCACATTCCAAGTGAATTGTTTCAATTTCTGCTTTTCCCCTGCTGTGTGTCCCTTTTTACCCTCTGGTCAGTGCCTCCCCACTATCCTGTGGTGTGCTGCCCTACTTCGGGCCCTCAGATGTGTAGCAAGCGGCCAGCTCGAGGGAGAGCCACACTTGGGAGCCAGCGAAAACGCCGGAAGTCAGTGACACCAGATCCCAAGGAAAAGCAGACATGCGGTGAGGAAGCTCAAGGGCTCTAGAGGCGGAGTAGACTGGAGGGGAAATACAGAGAACTGCTGGAATACTGGGCATGCTAATTTGCTTTAGTCATGTCCGACTCTTTGCAACCCCATGGACTGTAGCCCACCAAGCTCCTCTGTCCATGGGATTCTCCAGGCAAGAATACTGGAGTGGGTTGCCATTTCCTTCTCTAGGGGATCTTCCCAATCCCTCTCTCTTAATGTCTCCTGCATTGGCAGGTGGGTTCTTTCCCACCAGTGCCACCTGGGAAGCCTCGGAACACTGGGCAGCTTATGCTGTTTAGAGCAAGCCTCCCTTTGATCGCTGTGGCACAGTGAGGTTGAATGTTACAGTCTCTGGGTGGAGGACTCTGTCTTTGTGGCAGAGTTCATTTCAACTCTTTCTAAGTAATAACTAGATGAAAGGGTTGCCGTTATGACATCCTTATTGTAGTATGACTCAAGTCATGATAGAATCTTAAAGTGAACTTCTGTTAACTAGGAAAATATCTCTTCAAATCAAGGTGCTACTTGTGAGTGATGGAAATAATCTGACCTCGGCATGTTCCCATTTAAGGGAACCTCTTGAATTGAGATTTCAGAGCTTCATAGAAAAGAACTAGTCCTGGGAAGAGGTAGAGAAGCTGTTAGGTGTTCTTCCCAACTTTGCTACTCTGCCGTTCTTTTCAAAACTTGGGTGTAAACTAAACTCTTACTGCAATCTCTTCTGTGCATCTTCTTTTCCCCACAGACATCAGACTGCGGGTTCGGGCTGAATACTGCCAGCATGAGACTGCTCTGCAGGGCAACGTCTTTTCTAACAAGCAGGACCCACTTGAGCGCCAGTTTGAGCGCTTTAACCAGGCCAACACCATCCTCAAGTCCCGGGACCTGGGCTCCATCATCTGTGACATCAAGTTCTCTGAGCTCACCTACCTCGATGCATTCTGGCGCGACTACATCAATGGCTCGTTACTAGAGGCGCTTAAAGGCGTCTTTATCACAGACTCCCTCAAGCAGGCTGTGGGCCACGAGGCCATCAAGCTGCTGGTGAACGTGGACGAGGAGGACTATGAGCTGGGCCGGCAGAAACTCCTGAGGAACTTGATGCTTCAAGCATTGCCCTGACCTTTTCCCTCTCACTTCTCTGGGGACTTCTCACCACCCACCTCTGGAGCTTACATGCTGTGCTGGGGTTTGTTCTCTACCCTTCCAACCAATCACACCCCTGCCTTTGTTTTTTTTTTAAAGGAAAAGACAAAAGAAAAATGGAAGTGGTGTCCCCCACCCCTCCCTGCACCCATGTGCCTGGGCTTCCCCTTGTTTCCCTTTTCCACTCACCCCCTCATGTGTGTCTCTACAGTCACCTTGCCACTGAGCCGTAAGACAAATGTGTAGGGAGAAGAAAGGCTACAGACCATAGTCTTTGTAAGGGATTGAAGTGATCACTGCTTTTGGGTGCATTGAGGGGTTATCAGTACTTCTGGCTTTATGAGGGCTCTTAAACTCTGTCTGAAAAACCAAAGGGCTGTCAGTAGGGAGCTGTGTGGAAGGTGGGACTCTGAAGTGTATTTTGGAAATTAATCACCACCCTCTCCCAAATTATAGAATTTTTAAAAAACAAAGAAGCTGTGGCCCTTTCCACTCTCTCCTGGCCTCTGGTGCTGCTCCTCTCTGCCTCGCTTCCTCCATTCCATGGCTTGAAACCTCTGGCTGGTGTGGCTCCTTCCTTTTCCCTCTCTGTTAAACCCTCTTCAAAGGAACAATAGGTAAGAGGACTAGGTCAGCCTAGTCACCGTCCCAACTGTGGTGTGTGTGTACACACACACACACGATGGATGGAGAAGCGGTTGCTGATTAAAATACACACACACACACACACACACACACACACACACGATGGATGGAGAAGCGGTTGCTGATTAAAATACACACACACACACACACACACACGATGGATGGAGAAGCGGTTGCTGATTAAAATACACTCCCCCTGAAAAGGGGAAGGGGGAGTGTGACACTTTTCTTTCCATGTTCAAGTGAAAATAAATAATGTACCCTGCAGCCCTTTCCCCTTTTGCTTTCTTCTGGCTTGGGCAAAGGGCATCATAGGTGAGAGTGAAGTGATTCGGTATCAATGCCTTTCTTCTTTTTCTTTCCCCATCCTCTACCCTCACGCCCACTCCCACACTTGGGAGCAGGGGCTGGGGCGTGCACTGGGTGTTGCACTTTTCTTTAGGTAGGGAGGCGTGTTGAATAAGCCAGGAGGCCTAGAGCTGGAGCCTAGTCCAGCTGGTACAATACCACCTCCCCTTTCAGCTCCGAAAAGAGAGATTCAGACACAGACTTTATGATTATTATATTTTTTTCAATGCCAGTGCTGCTCAGCCCTCAGCATAACTTCAGTTTTCATGGAATAAACAGTGACTATATTAAATTCCACCTTTCTGAAACTGAAATCTGAGCTCAGGTGAAAGTTTCTTCTTTTCCAAGAAGCTGAGCCTGTGTTCCATCAAGAGACAAGGTTCTCCAAGTGAGGGGAGCTGCGCCTGGGTCCTGCCTACAAGTCACAACACCACCAGCTCGTAATGGAGGTCTCAGTGGACAGAAGTCAAAAGTCAAGACAGTGGGTGACCCAGATTGCCGTAGAGGTCAGGCCTGCGGTGCTGGAACACAGGCAATTGTTTGCGCAACTGCTGCAGATAGTTGAGGTCAATTCGGGCAAGGCAGAGGCCTGGTCCTTCAGAGCAGCGGGCCACCACTGTTCCCCAGGGATCTACCACCATGCTGTGGCCATAGCTTGCTCTCTTCTCATGGTGGCGTCCACACTGTGCTGCCGCCACCACGTAGCACTGGGTTTCAATGGCACGGGCCCGCAGCAGCACCTAGGGATGGAGGAGGTAGGTGTCCACTTAAGTACACGCAGCAGCTGGTAGGCAAGTGGTAAGCCATGGACAATACAGCCCAATCTACCCATTGTGACCATTCTGATAATTGCCCTGTGAATGATTTACTGCTCTGAGAGGCAACAATCTGGGGAAATGAATTTTCCCAGTAGGTGGGAAGGAGAAAGAAAATCTTTTAACTGGTAGAACCAAGGAAGGAGAGTGAAGTAAGAAAAGGCCCTTAGGTTCTGAAGAAGTATTCTCTTACCTCCCAATGGGCTGGACCTGTGACAGATCCAAAAGCCGAAGGGTAGGTAAGTATTTCTGCTCCAGCCTGAACCAATGCCAGAGAGAGTTCAGGGAACCGCATGTCATAGCAGACAGCTAGACCAATCTGGAATGAAACACAGCCTATTTAGCCCCCCTGCCTGCATGTCACAGCATTTGGTCATAACCCCGCCACCCCACTCAGAGCTTTCTGTCCTCTACCCCCACTTTAAAGTATTCCTGTTCCCTTCCCTCTTGTTCCTCTCCTACCCTCGTCCTTTCACAATGCCCACCTTGCCTGCTGGTGTGCTGATAGGAGACTTAAGACTGGGCCCAGGTATGGTAGAGTTGCTTTCACGCATAGGCCCCTGTCCTGGAATCTCTACATCACACAGATGCGTCTTCCTGTAGGTGGCCACTACTGACCCTAGAGTAAGAGGGAGAAAGAATACTAGGGCACCAGCATCTAGAAAGCCAGCTTAGATCCTCTCCTCCCAGAGAGGACATAGCTTATAGGCTAGGAACAGAAGTACAAATACCCCCCAAAACCCCCTGGCCAAGGAAACAGTTGAGAAAACAGAATTCTAGAGAATCTTAGGTAGAATTGCCTGAGGAGGCAGGCTAAAGAGTCTCACCCATGTTGTTCAGAATCACATGACAGTTGTAGATTTTCTGAGTCTGCTCCCAGTCCTGGCCACGCTCATGGAAACCACCCAAGGACAGCCAGAGTCCACATTCCCTGAGGGGGAGGGGACACTGACAACTCTTCTCAAGGTTCTACCCTCATGTCTGGCAATCCTAGGACATCACTCAGAAAGAAACTACCTCTCCCTCCCACTTGATACCTGGCAAGCTGGGTATATTCTTCCAAAAGTTTCCCACCCAGTGGCTCAGACAGGCGTAGTGTCTCTGCAGGGTCCCGTGCAATGAAGTCAAAGGCCTCAGGCAGGAAAGCCAGGCAAGCGCCCAGTCTGGCAGCCTCCCGAATCAGCTCAGCACACGTTTTAAAGTTCTGCTCCTTGTCTGGGGTCGATGTTACCTGGCACACAGCCACCAGGGGCAGTTCCCAGGAAGAAGATGAGACGGCCATGGTTCTGAGTCTGTAAATGGCATAGGCAGGCCTCAGACTGACTAGCATGGAGAAACCGAAGTTTAAGGATAAGAGGCTAGAATCTGGAGACAGGAGAGCTAGACTTTCATTTTACTCTTACAGGGCACAATGACCCATGGCATAATGACCCACTAATCAAATATTTCTGTGGATGGTTGGTGCCCCAGTGTTTCCCACCATCCATACATTTAACAAACATTTACTGAGCATCTATTATGTGCCAGGCAACTGAGCACAACAAAACATGTTACCTGGGTGGAGCACAAAGTACTGAAAATCGAGGTATCCGGAGTCCAGGACACGAAAGAAGGGACAGGAGTTGGTGAGGAGGCCTGATGATGAAGCCCAGCCTGAAGAAAGTGAGAAATCAGGACACCAACCCCACTCTCAAGCAATAAGTTCCTAAGATCCCCTGACTTCTCTCTTCATACTGTGAGGCTGAATCAGGACCCTCCCTGTAAAACCTCCCAAATCGTCAAAACATTCTTTATCATAGGTAATTATGGGCTACCGGAAGAGATCATAAAGTGGGAAGATGGAGGAAAGGCCTTTGATCTCACATTAAATTAAAGCCTATTTCCTCAGACAAATGTTTCCGCAGTTCAAAAGTCATCTCCGAGATACTTCCTTGGTCTTCCCAGCTTCTCTTCCTGACTGTGCACCTGCAGTCAGTTTTATTGACGCAAAGCATATTTCCCCACCAGACTCTCTGAGGGGAAGCTCACCCTCCCTCGTTTCTCACCGCCCAGTGGTGGGCAGGGGGGCACTGGCACCCAGATCCCGACCAGCGCCCTACTCTCCAGTTAACCCTTTCTTTCCCGCGCTTCCCAGGGGCAGCGTCTCTGTTGCACAAGTTAAAGCACCGCAGGTGGAATTCATCGGGGTGGGGGGGATAGGTAGAAGGTCCTACATTAAGATATGGCCAAAATCATCCGCGGCATCCGAACCAAACTGCGGCCGGGAGGTGGAGGTGCCAGGGGAGAGTGGGCGGTAACTCCGAGACCGGACGTGACGCAGGGCAGGGGGGTGCTGAGCCGCGAAGGCCGGAAGCCTAGCAGGCGGTGAAGATGGCGGAGAACGGCGGTCGCGCCGGCAAGAGCAGCGGGAGCGGCACGGGGAAGGGGGCGGTGTCCGCAGAGCAGGTGAGGACCAGGGAACGTGAAGTAGGGCAAGCTGGCTGGGTCCAGAGTCGTTGTGAGAGGAGGGGGGAAAGCCTGTGGCTGTGCAGACCTTTACTCCAGTCCCACATTTGCGTGGCCATCCAGAGAGGGGAGGGTCCTTGGAGGAGCCAGCCGAGCCCCCGGGGAGAGAGTAGGCGGATTGGTAGGTGAGGGCCACGCCCCCTCGGAGGGTTGGGTGAGCCTGGGCGAGAGAACCTCTCGGGGAAGCAGGGGCTGCGAGGATGCGCAGGTCTGAGGAAAAATGGCTGGCCACTTTCCCCACTTTCCCCCCGCACCTTGGAACAGGATATGGCTAGGTGAGGCAGGTCATGACGAGTCTAGGGGATTAGTCGATGGACTGGTAGTGTAGTCTGTTACTTGACCCTGAAGCCACGCTGAAAATCGTCATCACTGCAGAGCCACGTGACTCACATGCTCGAACAGTCTAGTGTTTCATACTGTTTTGAGAGTCATTACTGGATTGAATTTAGACACCAGAAATCCCTTACTGAAAATTCGAGCATACATTTCTCCCAGTGCCTAGCACCGGGAAACGTTTGATAAATTAATCAGAAAGCCGTTTGTTGCTTGGGAACCGTGGTTTGCTGATAGTGGGGCTAGTGTTTATTATGGGTGGGAAGAAATCCGTGTAATAGGAAAACGTAATTAAAACAATAGCTGTTTTAATTATAGGTTCTTTTATCAGTTATTTGTTGAACAGTTACTATAGGCAGAGGTATTCAGCATAAAGAGTTTTAAAACTGACTCCTGCAATCAAAGAGCTTTCAGTCTGGTGAGAAAAATAAGACATACACAAAATGCTATTGTGAGGCAGAAGTATATGTATGAGAGATATAGATATGAAGTGTTATGGAATTTTGGGGGAGGGGAGAAGAGTTTTTAGACAACATATACAAAGTGTTTTGCACAGTGATATAAGACAAAATATACCATGTGTTTCAGTTCAGTTCAGTCGCTCAGTTGTGTGACTCTTTGCGACCCCATGGACTGCAGCATGCCAGGTCTCCCTGTCCATCACCAACTCCCGAAGTTTACTCAAACTCCTGTCCATTGAGTCGGTAATGTCATCCAACCATCTCATCCTCTGTCATCCCCTTCTCCTCCTGCCTTCAATCTTTCCCAGCATCAGGGTCTTTTCAAATGAGTCAGCTCTTTGCATCAGGTGGCCAAAGTACCTGATGTGCATAATAAATGTTAATTATTTTGTTTTGTAAAAAAGATCATCTTTCAGCTCAGTTCTAAAGGATGAGAGAAGTTAGTCAAGCAAAGAAGGAACTGGAGGATTTTCTAGGTAGAAGGAATAATGTGTTTAAAAACACTGTGGCGTGAAACTTCCTGATATGTTTGGGATGCAGATGCACTTAAAGTTTGGAATGGATTACTGCAAGACTTGAAAGTGGAGAAAAGGGGACAAAAGAGGACTCTTGGATGTCCTTCAGGTTTCTGTCTTTGATGGTGCCTTTAGGGAATGTAGGAAGATGGACAGGTTTGGGGAGAAAATAAGTTTGAATTTGAATTTCTTGTGGGACATATAGGTAGAGACATTTAGTAGATAGTTTGATTCATAATGTCAGGTTACAGAAAGAAATCTGAATTGGAGATACAGAGAATTATACGTTTATGAATGGTAGGCAAAGCCATGGTTGTGGGTGAAATCACCTAAGGTTTGGACAGAAAGTGAAAAAAGAAGTAGAACAGAATGAAACCAGTTTTAAGGGATGATAGAGGAAAAGAGACCGTCAAAACAGACTGAAGAATTGTGGTAATTGAATTCTGAGGCTGTTCCTTAACATTCTCTGACCTTTGTTTGTGTTCCAGAGAGAACACTGGGTAAAAAACATTTATCACTGCTTCAAATCCCAGCTGCATAGACAAGATGAGGCAAGTGGCACATTGTGCTGGGCACGTTACTTGTTTATCTTCTGTTATTTAATTACTGCCATTTGAAGGAGCAGTGTTGTCCTCAGAATGTTTGAGTTTCAGAGGCTTTCACTTACTCAGACTGGGAGAGTTTTTAATTGAGGGACTTGAGAATCAGACAGACTTATTTCTTTCTGCTTATACTATGATCCTGTTAGAGATATTTGAGCTGAGCCTGAAGGATTGGATAAATTTGAACAGATGGCAGTAGAAACAGAATATAGACAATAGGGTAAGAGGAGAGCTAGAGAAAGCATAGGTTGACATGAAGTGCAGTGACTACTTTGTTTAGCTAAATCATGAGTTATAAGTTAGAAAGGTATAGTCCTTAAAGTATACTGAGTCTTTGCATGGCAAAGAATTCAGGACTTTTTAATGTAAGCAGTGAGGGACTCATAGAAGGATATATGTTATACCATTCATTTTTTTCTTATTACATAAAATAATACATATTCATTGTAGAAAACACAAGAAAAAGTACAAGATAAGAAATAAATTACCCATGGCCCTACTATCCAGAGATAACTATTTTTACCATTTTGAAATGTATCCTTTGAGAGAGGTTTTTCCCCCTCTTTTATGTTTTTGTACATGTGTATTTTACACATTTACGTCTTTAATTTTATATAGTATTCTAAATACAGTTATTTGCTATTTCATAATCTGCTTTTAAGTTTAATACTATATCATGAATATTTTTCTGTGTCATCCAAGTGCTGCTGCTAAGTCGCTTCAGTCTCTGTGCGACCCCAAAGACGGGAGCCCACCAGACTCCCTGGTCCCTGGGACTCTCCAGGCAAGAACACTGGAGTGGATTGCCATTTCCTTCTCCAGTGCATTAAAGTGAAAAGGGAAAGTGAAGTTGCTCAGTTGTGTCTGACTCTTATCGACCCCATGGACTGCAGCCTACCAGGCTCCTCCGTCCATGGGATTTTCCAGGCAAGAGTACTGGAGTGGGGTGCCATTGCCTTCTCTGCATCCAAGTGCTAGAAGAATTAAATTAGCAACAATGTATAGGATGGATTTGGAGAGTCCAAAAATGGGGAGATAATCTAAAAGACTGTTGCAGTATCTCAGACAAGAGGTAATGAGGCCTTCAATTGGCAGGATCAATGTCAGTAAGTCTAAGAAAAATTGCTGAGGTAGAGACAGTAAATTTGGCAGTTGATGGGATAAGGGTGTGTTCAAAGAGGAAACCAGGGTTTCCTACCAGGCTAGAGTTGTGTCATTAGCAGAAAGAGGGGAGACAAGAAGAGGAGCAGTTTAAAATGGAGTAAAAGGACCTCCCTGCTGATCCAGTGGTTAAGACTCTGAGCTTCCAATGCAGGGCGTGCGGGTTTGAACCCTGGTCAGCGAACTAGGATCCCACATGCTGTGTGAGTTGCCAAAAAAGGAAAAAAAAAAAAAAGGAGTAAAAGAAAGTTCAGAGTTTCGGGTATCTATAGGACATTTAGGTGGAGCTGTTTTATAATAATAGCAGGTACTGTTTATTGGCAATCTGTTCTATGTTGGATAATGTCCTAAGTCCTTGATGTAATTAATGAATCCTCACTACATTGTATGAGATAGATACCTCCAATTTTTTTGGTGAAAAAACTTGATTCAAAAAAGACATAACTTGGGAATTCTCTGACGGTCCAGTGGTTAGGACTTGGTGCTCTCCCTGCCGTGGCCCAGGTTCGATGCCTGGTCAGGGAACTAAGATTCCACAAGCCTCATGGCATGGTCCAACATTTAAATAAATAAAGTGAATTGGGAGGTGAGGAAGTAGAGGCAGTGAGTATAGACTGGTCCTAAAAACTTTGATGAAGAGAAAGGATGAGAATCATCATTTGATAAGCTCAGAGAAATTTTTAGAGTTGAATATGCTTGCCTGGAGAATCCCCATGGACAGAGGCACCTGGCAGGCTATAGTCCAGGGAATCACAGAGAGTCGGACGTGACTGCAGATAAGCACACAGCACATGTTAGTCAGAAAAGGGGGCACTGAACTAAAAAGAAGATATTAAGTGCAGTGACAGCCCGGAAAATGCTTTTCCAGATGCGTCCAGTCATAATTCTCTACCCCTTTCATTCTTCCATTAAACCCAGTAAGAGTAAACACCATGTAGATAAGACCTTTGGGTGATAAATATAATGATTATAGATCTTCCCCTTATCAAAACTATATGGTATCAAACAAAAAAGAAAGAAAACAAAAATAAATCAAATGGAAATAGTTTGACTCATTAAGAGATGATTATGTGACAAGCTAGGAATAATACATTAATAGAAAATGAATTCTTAGAGTTAGACAGACCATGGTAAAAGTACCAGTCCTGCAGTCCACTGTGTTATTTTATCCACCCCCACATTCCACCAGCCTTGGTTTCATGATTTGTATTTTACGGAGGTACATGTCTTATAATGTTTTTTGTTGCTTTTGTTGTTTGTTTTAGAATTAAATGAAATAAAGAGTCCAGCAAAGTACCAGGCACATAATAGTGCACCCTTTCTGTGCAAACTGTGGTGGAAGGAAGGCAGGTTATTGTAGGACTATAAAAGATGCAGGTATTTTAAAAGAAGTTATATTTACATATTTTACATTTTCAAAGAAGATAATAAAGTTTAGAGATAGGCAGTATGATGGAAAATAAAGAACATAGTATGTGAAAATAGAAAAAGTTTTCTATCAAAAAGTGTAAGAAATTGATAGGTGCTTATATGTGAGTGCATGCAAATAGTTAGTATGGGCCTAGGGGTGGCAGGAGCCGCTTCCAGGAAGAATCTGTTGGAACGTGAAGAACGAATCAGTCAGGCAGAGAAAAGTGCGATGAGGAAGGTTCGGGTAAGTGTGCTAGGTAGGCTGTGGATTTTCTGCAAATGCCTGAAGGTGAATGACAGGGGAATTGCAAGTGGTTCTGCTGGGCCATGGGCTTCCCAGGTGGCCCAGACAGTGAAGAGTCTGCCTGCAGTACGGGAGGCCTGATGGTGCTGAGTGTAAGAGGTGGGAGAAGAACTGGTTGCAAGAAGTCAGCAAGGACCAGGTCTATAGGACCTTTTTCCTGCTGTCTTCAGGAGTTTGGATTTTATCCCGTGAGCAGTGGGAATAATTGAAGGTTTAGGCATAGGATGGTTAGATTTAAATTTAAGGTTACTTGTGCTGAAGTGTGGGAAATGGATTGAAGGAGGCAAGTGTGGAACTCACCCAGGAGGCTCCATAGTACAGGTGAGAGATGATAGTGGATGGATTTGAGGTATTCAGTAGATAGATATGATTTAGAAGTTAATTAATTGAGGGTGGATAGTGAGTTGAGGATGATTCCAAGGCTTCTGGAATTAAGATCTCTTCCTGCTCTAAAAATTACTAAATTAACACAGGTAATATAAGCTACCATTAGGTACAATCATGACATTGCTGGTAGCACTGAGAAGTCATCTGGTCATCCTGGAGAAGTTTATAGCAACAAACAGTAGAAACTGTAATAATGTTAATACCCTTTTGACTCAGTCTTACTTGGGGGAATGTGATTCAAGAGAAATGACTGTAAAGTTTTTGCACTGTTTGTCCAGATATGTAAAATCAACGCTGTTTATTACAGAAAAATTGGAAATAACCTAAATGTCCCAATAAGAGAAGAATGGTTAGATGGTTTATGTATTGAAAAAAAGTATCAATAAGGTTTAAATGCTGTATAGCCCTCACAAATTAGAAGGGCTAATTTGTCCTGTAGGACAACCAAAAGGGCTAACCATGTCCTGTAGGTGAATACATAAAATGTCACACACACATATATACACACACAGGAGAATATTATTCACCTATAAAAAAGAAGGAAATTCTATTTGTGACAAAATGAATGAACCCTGAAGGTATTATGTTCAATGAAAATAAGTCAAAGAAAAACAAATACTTAATGATCTCATTTATATGTGGAATAAAAAAAACAAAATTGAACTCATAGAAACAGAGTAGATTGGTGCTTTGGAGCGGGAAGAGGGGGACTGAGTGAAGCAGGGTCAAAAGATAACAAAATTGGAGTTATAACATGAATAAGTTCTGGGGATCTAATTATAGCATGACGGCTATGATTAACGATACTATGTTGTATACTTGAAAGTTACTATGAGCAGAAGTCTTAAAAGTTCTAATCACAAAAGTAACTGAGGTGATGGATATATTAACTAATATTATTGTGCTAATTGTTTCCAAATATATATATAAAATCCTAATGTTATATACCTTAAACTTACACAATGCTCTAGGTCAGTTATCTTTGTTTTTGGCAGCACTGTGCGTCATGTGGGAGCTTAGTTCCCCAAACAGGGGTCAAACCCAGGACCCATGCAGTGGAAGCTGAGTCCTAACCACTGGTTTGCCAGGGAAGTCCCCTATCAATTATATCTGAAGAAAACTGGGAACAAACAAACAAAAAAAGATGTCCTCTGTAAAATTATTTATACAGGCCAGTTATGAGAATGTGAGGGCTCTGTATAGTTGTGAGGCTTGACGTTACTTTAGAATAGGAGCAGCAGGGACTTCCCTGTGACCCAGTGGCTTGGACTCTGCCTTTGCACTACAGGGGTTGTGGGTTCGATTCCTGATCAGAAACTGATCCTGCTGCACCTCACGGCCAAAAAAAAGGAAAAAGAGTTGGTATTTTAGTTGGATTCTTTTTCAGGAGGAGTATTTATGTGTGAGATGATTTAATAGGGCTGAGGGAGTCAATAGTGACCTGGCCATCTCTGCTTATTATAGGGTTGTTAGATATAGGGTTGAAATATAGCATTGTTAATCAGCAAGAGTGTTTGAGGAAAAGTTGGAATTTAAAAAAACTTCTTTGCCTTTAGTGGTGTTAAACTGGTGTTGAAAAGTAGATTCCTACTAATTTTTTTTTCCTACTAATTATTATACCAAAGAAAATAATTTCAGGTCTCAGAAATTTTAGACATTTAAGCTGATTTCATTAATGTATGTTAAATACAACATATAGCCAGAAGAATGGATGTCATTCAGATGCTAGGGGGGCATCTGGAATCTAGCTTAGTTGTGGAATTTTCTTAGATGAAAGTATTTTGATGTAAAATTGACAGTGGAGAAAATGCTAATTATAAATGGAATAGTTTTGATGTAGGTAATGAAGGTGAAGGAAAAACAGCTTGTAGATGAGTGAGGTTTCCGATGCATCTGCTGAAAGGAGTGGATGAAGCAGACTGAGATGAAAGGATGATGGTTGGGAGAAGGAAACAAGCTGCTGGAATGACAAGTTCCTGGTCAAATTTATTCCTTCATTCATTGGGCAGTAGAAGGGATGCAGAGGTGGTACAGGACAGCATGATATTAGCTGTATATGAATCTTGCAGAGAGAGAGCTAGAAATAAGGGATCCTAGTAAAGATGAGGTGCTTAGTCATCGATGGCAGTGAGAATGGAGATGATGGAAGTGACCATGAGAGATTTGGTAATGGTTTGAATGAATGGGCCTGTTGCTTTCAGCTGACCGTGAGGGTCCAAGGGACACTCCCTTTGGAGAGAGGTCATGATGTTAATTAATGTACTTCACTGCTTACAAAACTGTTCCACATTAATTCATTCATGTGATACAACAGCCCTATGAAGTAGGTATTATCTGCATATCACAGGTAAGAAAACTAAAGCTCAGAGAGATTAACCGAGTGGTTTTCAGTTCTGCCTGCACATCAGAATTTCATGGGAGATCTTTTCTGAAATACTGAGGCCTGGAGCCTCACTCCCAGTGATTGTGTAATTGTTCTGAGGTTCCACTATTCATGTTTTATTTATTTTTTATTTTTTTTAGCTCTACCACTTTATTGCTACCAGCCCATCTCCCTCCACCCTCGTGCACACATGCTCAGTCATGTAACCCCATGGACTGCAGCCCGCCAGGCTCCTCTGTCCATGGACTTTTCCAGGCAAGAATACTGGAGTGGGTTGCCATTTCCTTCTCCATCATGTTTTAAAACTGATCCCTTGATCCTAACTTGTAGCCAGGGTTAAACGAATAGGGTTAAAAGTCTGTCACAGTTCATAAAACCAGTATGTGACAGAGACAAAACTTGAAACCTAGTCTTTTGTCTTTCATCTGATATTTCTTTCCAAATACAGTCATCAGAGCGCTATACTAGATATGTTGCTGGTGGTGGTATTAGTACCCAGGCTGACTTTCAGTCTGTTTTAATTCTCTGCTCAGTTTCTGGGGAAGAAGCAGCTGGTGGTAATCATTTCTCTGGGCCTTTAAGTATGTTATTATGCTTCTTTTGCACCACTACCCACCCCACCATCACCCCCAATTTCTCATCTTTAGGCTTCAGTTAAGGCATTCTCTCTCAGGAAACCTATTATCAGTTAGGATTTACAGGCTGCAGGTATCGGCTTTGGGCCACTTATTTTTTTTTTAAAGGACTGTTTTAGAAGGACGGTGGTAGAACTGAACACAGTGAACACAGAATTGAACACAGTGAAAAGAAACAATCATCTAGGCCACGCAAAGTTCAAGAAGCAGGGCAGCTTCAGGGATTTCAGGAAAGGAATAGAGGATAATCTTGACAGGACGACTGTCAGCGTTGGGGTTTCTCTGGTGGCTCAGGTGGTAAAGAATTTGTCTGCAGTGCAGGAGACACAGGAAATGGTGGTTCGATACCTGGGTCGGAAAGATTCCCTGAAGGAGGAAATGGCAACCCACTCCAGTATTCTTGCCTGGAAAATCTCACAGACAGAAGACCCTGGTGAGCTACCGTCCATAAGGTCACAAAATGTCAGAGATGATTGAATACTCACATTGGTGTCTTAGCTCCAGCTGCATTTTGTACCTGTTTGTCTCTCCTGTAGAGAGACTCTAGTATAGAATAGGTTACTGTCCTGTGGTCAAGGAGCAAGGGTCCTGTAATTAGTAGCCCACAAGAACCCCAGTGAATTAGGAGGGGCAGTTCCCTAACGAGAGGGATGCTGCGCAGACCCAAACAAGTATTACTACAAAGCCTTTCCTTTACCTGCAAGTGTAAGCTCCCCGGTAGGTGCTCCAGTAGCTCTCCACCTCCGTTCTTATTTAACAAATGCCTAGTCCTCACCAAACCAAGTTGCAAGATGGTCTAGCCCCCTGGCTGGCACTCAGTGTTGGTTGACTGGAGTTCCAGACAGACATGTTACAATTGCAGACTGTGTTCTACTCCTTTTGCCAGGTAGGTGCCCACTACTGCGTCTCTGTAAAGCCTGCCATGCTGTGTTGTATGTTGTTGTTGTTCAGCGGCTAAATCATGTCCAGCTCTTTGCGACACCATGGACTCCAGAGTGCCAGGCTTCTCTGTCCTCTACTGTCTCCTGGAGTTTGCTCAGATTAATTTTCATCGAGTTGGTGACGCTATCTAACCATCTCATCCTCTGCCGTCCTCTTCTCCTTTTGCCCTCAGTCTTTCCTAGTGTCAGGGTCTTTTCCAGTGAGTCGGTTGTATGTTGGCCCTTTGCCATTTCCACTGTCCCCTCTCTCACCTTATCTCTTTTTCATCTTTTTAGGTAATTGCTGGCTTCAACCGTCTTAGGCAGGAACAGCGGGGCCTGGCATCCAAAGCAGCAGAGCTGGAGATGGAGTTGAATGAGCACAGGTGAGAAGCAAACAGTAGGAGAGGTGGATGGGCCACTTTGTACGAGCGTTGCCGCAGAGTGGGACTGAATTCTCAGACCCTGCTTTGTCCTCCTACCTCAGCCTAGTGATTGATACTCTGAAGGAGGTGGATGAAACCCGCAAGTGCTACCGCATGGTTGGAGGGGTGCTGGTGGAGCGGACCGTCAAAGAGGTGCTGCCTGCCTTGGAGAACAACAAGGAGCAGGTGAGCAAGAATCCCCGTATAGATGCTCTGAGCAACCAAGGCGTAAGAAAGGGGAGGCTGGGGCTTTCGAGAACGTGGGGAGGAAAGTGTGGGTAGGGACTCACATTGAAGACAGCATAAATAGCCTGTTGGCCTATGCTCTTTATGTTATGCTAAGTCTTAACTCCTTAGACAAAGGAGTTGGTGACTGTGCCTCTCACCATGGGTTCTGTGACCTGGCTGAGTTGGGAGAAGGAAGGTGGTTAGAGTGGGGTTTTTAACAGTGTAGTCCATGGGTACCTGCATCCAGATCACCTAGAGGACTAATTTAAATGCAGCTTCCCAGACCCTCTCCTGTACCCACTGATTCAAAACTGCTGGGGATGGGAGCCACAAAATGCATTTTAAAAATAATCAGCCCAGGTGATTCTTATGTATACTGAAGTTTTTAAACCATTGTTTTAAATAATACTGTTTTAAGGAATACTTTTAAGTGTCTGGGCTCTACTATTAATATTTGGTTGAAGATAAGGTTAGAGGTATCATCTGTCCTTCACTTCTCCCAACCATTGTGCATAACAGATGGGGGAAGGGAGTCCTGAAATCCTTACATAATTCCTGTCGCTTGCCCTCTAGATACAGAAGATCATTGAGACACTGACACAACAGCTTCAGGCAAAGGGAAAAGAACTAAATGAATTTCGGGAAAAGCACAACATTCGTCTCATGGGGGAAGACGAGAAGCCAGCAGCCAAGGAAAACTCAGAAGGCGCTGGGGCTAAGGCCAGCTCAGCTGGCGTGTTGGTCTCCTAGAAACCAAAGCCTTTGCATTGTTTTCTACCCTGATTCCCACTTCTAATTTCTCTTTATTGTTATTATTATTTTCTCTGCTATTGTAATATTTTTTTGTTAATTAAATGTTTTGGTCAGAATGCTTAGCTCTAGCCTGAACCTTTCACCCAATATGAGGGGTAGAATTTGCATGGGGCATGGATAAGCATACGATTTGTGGTTTTGGTTCTATCAAGTTAATGGCTCACAGTGTCAGACTAGGTCTTATATTTTATCCTTTCCTTTACAAATAAAGATGCATCTCCTTATTTACTTCCCTCCCCACCAAAAGATTCAGAGACAGTGTTGACTCAGGTTAAAATTTAATCAGCATTTGAAATGAGAGAGATAGCTCTGTGATAATGCTTTGAGTTTGCAACAAAACAGAGGCTTGGCAGTGTATCTTGGCACTATTCTTTAGATAAAGAGGTCTAGAATGCAAACCTGTGGACTAGCTGTCCTGCCATCCTCACCAAAACCCCCAACCAGGTAGAGCTGATCATTCCAAAGGCAGGTGCGATGGCCCACGCGTTTTAGTCCATGGTCGGCACAGGGGAAGTGGAACCACAGAGAAGGAGACTTTCCTGTTGGGTAAGGGCAGAGGGTGGTTATTGAGGCAATAGCACTTTGGCCCCCATGGGGCTCTCAAGAAGACCAAAGGCTTGCTCATTGTTTTTCTCCTCCCATGATTTGCAGGCCTCTCCAAAATTTAATATTCTGTGTATTCCTTTAAGTTGTCGACTAATTCTTCCTCCTCCCTAACCCTCTACTCCGTTCTTTTTCTCTCTGTAGTCTTCACGTTCTCCTGTCTTCCCACCTTTCCCCCTTCTCAACCATTAAGCTGGCTCTCACGGGTATCATAGATGTAGAGGTCATTGCAGATGGTGTCTCTGGCTCTGGTCAAAGTTTCTCCACCGAACAGGACAGCAAAGGGCCCAACCACAGAACATGAGTGATGGCGTAGTCCTCGAGGCCCCTGCCGGGACCCCTGCCCGCTGCTCACGAGCTTTGAAAGCTTTTCCATCAAATGTGGGGCAACAGGTGGTTCCTCCTTGAGGGAGAAAGAAGGGACTGTCTGGAGGGATTTGGGCATCCAGAGTTTAGTCGCGTTCTACCCTTAACGAGATGTGAGTAGACAATACCTTAATCTTCCCATGACTCCAATGCCCAGCTACCTCTGGTTCAGCTGAGTTGCAACCCCCAAAGAGTAATAGCTGGTGACCCGGGTGGGGCCCAGGACTTTGGAGCAAAGCAGCACAGTGACCGGAGCGTGAAACAGTGTGGCAGCCTTCTTCCTTATAGCTGTGAAATTCAGGCCTGAGTTGGGTTTTCTGGAAAATTTAAGTGCTGTATACTGCCTTTTCCCCATTCCCCTCGCCAACGATAGAAGGGAGACATGGGAAAGGGCCACATGTAGTTCAGTTGAGATGAAGGGTAATACTGAAAGAGAGTAAAACTCTTTTAGACATGGAAGGTTCCCAGGGAAGAATGGTGCTAGGGTGCGGATATTAGATAAATTGCCTGCGAATCTGTTTTTCTAGAGTGCAGGTGAAGGAAGGGTGAAAATTTTAGGGCAGGGGAAGGTCATACCAATAGGTGCGGGCGCCAGGGTCCAGCCTTAACGTGTAGATGCTTCCGTAACGACGCTGAGTGCGGGTTCCGCCCTCCCGGCCTGCTACCCGCAGCTCTCGGTCGGAGATTCGGGTACAAGTGTGACTACTGAGGCCGGCAGGGGGGCAGCTGCCGGAGCCGGCGGTCCACGCCTCCCACACACCGCGGTCCGTGTCCAAAGCGGTCACAGTGGCCAAGCGGCGCGACCCGTCCCAGCCGCCCACCACGCAGAGCCAGCGCCCGCCCACCGGCACCGCATCGTGGTGGCTGCGCCTCGGGCCGCCCCGTGCTGCCACCCGCACGACCTGGCCCCCAGCCGGGTCGAAGACCACCGTTTCACCGCTCGGCTGTCTCGCTCCTCCAGCTAGGAGCCCCCCCACCAGATAGAACCGTCCCCGCAGTTCAGTGCATGAATGAAAGGCCCGCGCCAGCAGCGGGTCCCGCGCCACCGGCCGCCAGGTCCAGCCCGAGCCCCGCGCCTCACCCACAGGCCCCGCCATGGGACCCGGTAGAGGCGAGCTGCGGGGCCGGCGGCCTGGAGCCCCGCTATATGGGGGCCCAAGCTTCTCCGGAACCACCCCTACCGGAAGCCCCTCCAGGTCCCCACCTCAAGGCACCAGCTCGCACCGCCGTCACCCCGCAACCACGGCCGCGGCTGCAGCACGACGCTGCAAATTGAAGGTCGCAAAGCACTGGTTACCGTGGAGACAGGAGACTGGGGAGCTACCGGGAAGCAGTGTTGTCACCATGGCAACAGGAGCTGTGCTAGGTCAATAAAAATGATGAGTGTTGAACTCAGAGCCAGTTCTTCAGAAAGACCCCTTTTGTTTAAGCTGCGAATTCACTTGGGACTACGACGTTTCAGGTGCCGGTGTTGCTCAGCAAAGATTGAGGAGGAATCATGTCCTTTTGACTTCAGCGTATTTTTTGGAGCGGGGCGTGGGGAGGGAGGAGAGGCCTGCCACTTTGCATGTGGTATCTTAGTTCCCCAACAGGGATCCAACGTTCGCCCCAGGCAGTGGAAGCCTGGCGTCTTAACCACTGGGCAGCCAGGGAAGTTCACTTTGGCATTTTTCTGATTCGTTCTGATTTCCCCAGGGATGAGTTAGGAAGAAGAGACAAAAGTCAGAGGGGAGACAGTGAAAGTAGACTAAGTACTGACCTGGGAGTCAAGAGACTTGGGTTCTGGTTCCAACTATATCCTGACTCTCAAAGTGACTAGTTTTCTCTAGGCCTCTTTCTCATTTATAAAACATTGTTGGCTAATCTCTTAGTTGTCTTGCAAACCAAACATCTGTGGTAAAGGCTTGAAGGTCTTGACTGGGTGGGACAGCCCTTTCCTCTCTGGCCACTAGAGGGTAGTAGAGCCCAGTCTCAGGGTGCTGGGGGGCGGGGTGCGCTAGGGCGAGAGCAGAGATTGGGTTGGGGTGAGGGAAGAGACCTTGAACTTTGGAGAATTTTTCACTATTGAGTCCCAGGAGGAGTAATTCCTGATTTCATCTTGTCTCACGAACTCACACAGCACAAGGAAACAGGTACTGTGGCATCTGGACTCAGAATCAAGGTCAGGGAGTTTCTCCTGATAAGATCCAGGGCAGAAGCTGCCCAGCCTTAGAAGCTGGATAGAGGTGAAGGGGGGGAGGAGTGAGAAAAACAGACTCCTGCCCCTCCCTGGTATCGGCCTTTTATTCAAGCCAGGTCCCTGAGCTGCTTCTTAACTCATCCCTGCAAGACCCAGTGAAGAATGAAGAGGTCCAGATCCACACTGACTAGTTTTAGCTACAGGTGAAAATGCAGATAGATTTCTACTTCCAGCATCACTGAGGTGGGACGGAAACAGGACTTGTGTCCGCTGGGGTTGGGCTATAAATGGGAGTGATGACTGCTTGCTTCTGCCTTTGGTTTCTGTAGCACCAGCTTGGTCCCCGTCATGTCCCAGAAACTGAGGCCTTAGAGAGTGACTCGAGCCACAGTAGGGATGCAGGTGTCATTTAGGGACAGCACAGCAGGGCTTTTCCCACTCCAGATCCTAACTCTTGGTGCTTAGAGAAAAATAGCATGAAGAGGGTATGGGCAGGAAGGTATGAGGACCTGTTCCTCACCTATACCTTTAAGCCGAGACCCAGTAGTAGCTTTGAAAGTCTCTGCCCACCCAACTATAGCTTTCCCTGATTTTGGCAAAGGGGATCCTCAGTTTTCCAGATCGTGGTTAAAAAAAAAAAAAAAATCACTACTAACATCCTTGGCTGAAATCTGAAAGTCAGTCTTTTCCCTAAGGCTTCTAACTGGCTAATCTCCCAAATGCTGGATTCAGATCTGTCCTAAGATTTCACTGAGGACTCATAAGATTTCAGTGAGGAGCTTCCTGGGGGTTGGTGCCGTTTTGCTTTAACCGTCCTGGCCTATATGCCCATTTTAGGCTCTTGCTTTTGCTTAAGTCTTTGGTGGTTCTGCCAGACTCATTTTCTGCCTCTCCTGGACAGAACAGGGAACTCCCCACCCCAGGGGCCTTTCCAGCTCCTCTCTCTCCCATCTTTCTTTTCCTTCTCCTCCCAGCTTCCACTCTGGGTCCTCAGCAGCTGGCGTCTCACTTGAACGTGCAGTCTGAACTTCACATGTTCCTTAGCTGTTCCCTGCCACTTCTGTACCTCTTCCAGTTCCACCTAGTAGCCAGAGGAGTCTGACATGTCCATTGGTAGTCCAGACATAGACCCGGGGGAGGACTCCTACCTCCCCTGGTTAGTCTGAATCAAGCCTGTATTTTGGAGGAAGAAAAGAAAAAAAAAAAAAAACAACTTGGAGAGGGAAGAAGGAGGAGAGAAGAGAGGAAGAAAATAAACCAATTTATACTTGTCTGACACACACTTGACACTCCAGGGCAGCATCTTAAGTGATGTATAATGACCCCATCAATGGTAAAAAACTGAAAGGGCATTAAGCTAAAGTGAAGGGCACCCCTGTGAGAGAACTGTGAGCAATAGGGAGAAGGGCTACCAGAGCTTCTCCTTCTCTGGACCTGCGTTCGACCTGCTAATAATATACAGGGACAACCTCTGTCCAGGAGTGGGGGGAGGGGCTGATCATCCTGAAAGTCTCAGAATCCTGATGTGACCCTATGACTTCAGTCTCCTCAGTTGGTTATTTCTGGCAAGCAAGGATCCCTGCAGCTCAGCTTTTTAGTCTCATATCTGTCCCAGCCCTAAATCTACACCCGCTTGTCTCAAACCTTCACAAAACTCTTAGTCTAGCTTCACCTTTCCATAACCCCATTTTCTGCCCCTGGAACCATCCCTGGTTCTCAGCATTGTCCAGTACACACAGAAAGCCAACAACTGGCCCCTAGGGGTCTTAGTCACACTGTCAAGACTCTCTCAATTTCCTCTACCTACATCTCCCAGGCTGTCCTATCCTTCTGGCGGCCTCTCTGGCTCTTCCTTTTTTGTCCTCTGACCTTTCTACATTTTTCCCACAATTCATTCTGGCTAGTTGATTTCCTGTCCCCATGCCTTCTTGGCCCCACTTCTGACTCTTTGCTCAGCTCAGCCAGAATAAGGACATGCGCAAACAGGACAGAGGAATGACCAGGACAAGAGACTTCAAGGGGCCAGATCTTGAGTCGTGATTGAGACGTGATTGAGATTGAGAGAAAAGCAGAACTGTAAGCAGACTTGGGGTGGAGGGGAGTGAGAATCAGGTGAGTAAGAGAATGATGGAGAGGGGGATAGGATGGGGAGGAACCTCAGCCATGGTGATACTGAGTAGGAAAGTATCAGTGGGTCATACTGAGTGGTGGAAATTGAGGGTGGAAGAGGGAAATACCTGAGTGATCCCAACAGTGGGCAAGCGGGCATCCAGAAATCTCTTTAGGTCTTTATGTCTCTGTCTCAGATTTTGTCTCAGCTTGTAGTCGCTTTGAATTAGCCCCCTTCGATAACTTGGTGTGTGTTTCTCCTTCTGTTTGTCTAAGTTTCAGCCTGTATCACTGTGCCTTGAGGTCTCTCTCACCATTTCTACTTTGTGCTTTTCTCTCTGTATCTCTGTCTTTTGTCCCCCTGCCCTCTCTCTCTGCTGAACAGAGGCAACCATCTGACTTTTCTGCAAGGAGCGCTGGAACCTTCTAGGAGTGACCAGGCTTCTCCCCTTTGGCTGTATGCTAGAAATGTAGAAACAGTTTGGGGTCCCTGGACACAGTCACAGGGTATTGATCACTGATGAGGACCTAAGTGAGCTTCAGTATATGGGGCCTGTTTAGGGAGTAGTATTTCTCCACAGAGGACCTTAGAGCGTGGAGGCCTGGGCCCAGGGAGAGAAGCTGGCTAGAATGGGGAGATTAGACTCTAGTCCTTCTTCCTCTGCCTCTCCATTTAGCCCATGGACCAGTGCTTCCTAATCTCACTAGTTATCACAGGCAAGGGACTCTTGCTCTGTTTCTTGATCCCCAGCCCTTCTATGCCACATCTAGAGCTGAAGGAAAAACTGAGGTTCTGCAGGAAGGCTTTAAGATGAGGCTGGAGGGCAGTTACTAGGGATTTCTTCCCAGAAAGCCTTAAGTACATCTTGGAATGTGTGGTGGAAGATGCTCAGGAGGGAGTCAGGGGCATGCTCTCCCTAGGCTTCCACTGTTGCTTCTCCTGCACTGGGACCTGCCTCCTCCATCCTCAGCTCAAAAGCTCCCCACCTTGCTGTCTCTGGGACTGCAAACTGATGCAGGACAGGTCTGAGTCTCGGAGTGCAGTGAGAGCAAGACTAAAAACTAGTCCTGCTGCAGTGGGGCTTTGGGGGTGTCTTGGAACCTGAAGGACCCAGTCCCTGCTTTCCAGGACCAGGCAGAGAGAGAAGCAGGGCACTTAGACGAGGGCTCCTCTACAGCTGCATGGCATCCTGGCCTCTGACCGGGGCAGCGATGCCTGCCTGCTGGGTGCTGAGCACGGATGGTGGAAACAGGTAGAGCTGCAGGTCTGACGTAACTTTGGGTCCTGGTGTGGAGGAAAAGGGCTTCCGAGGTGGCACTAGTGGTAGAGAACCCAGCTGCCAATGCAGGAGATATAAGGGTCATAGGTTCAATCCCTGGATTGGGAAGATCCTCTGGAGGAGGGCATGGCAACTCACTCCAGTATTCTTGCCTGGAGAACCCTACGGACAGAGGAAACTGGTGGGCTACAGTCTGTAGGGTCGCAAAGAGTAGGACACAACTGAAGTAACTTAGCACGCACATGGGAAGGAGGGGATTCAAACTGAGGTGATAGAGAGGTGAGTACTCCTGGACCATACAGAAGGAGAACTCTGCTAACAAATTTCATACTAAAATCCATCCTCCAGTTACAGGAATCCTCAGATCCTACTAGTTCCCCTGATTCCCACCTCCTGCTCATGTCCTCTCAGCTTCTGCCCCTCTCCTCTAACAACTGGCCTCTCCCCTCAGGCTTTTCCCTCCAATCTCCCACTCCTTTCAGGCTTCCTGGGTCTCAGGATGTTTTTCTCCATCCACAGCCCCATATTCTGCTCTGCAGCTGTCCTGCCACCCCGAGGGCCTGGTCCTAGGTTGATGCTATATCTCAGGGCCTCAGAAGGCTTTCCCCTGGGGAAGCCAAGCTATGTGGTGGCAGAGGCCCAGGCTGATGGCTAGGAAGTGGCAGTCTCTTTGGTGCAGAGAGGAGCCACACCCTCAGTATCTAAGCTGGATACCTGGAGACACGTCTGAGAAACTAAGAGGCTGGATATTACCTGAAGATGCCCTGGTGCTGTAGGCTCTGCAGGTGGGGCTGTCCCTGGGGGCTGTCTATGTTTTCTAACAGGTGGGCTCTCTGGGAGGAGTCTGGTTCTTTCTGTGGTCGGGGGTGGGGACAGGGATGGGGAAATACAGGGAAGCACAGTTTGGGGTCATCACTAGAATCCATTCTCTCACCAAAGTCTTTGGTCTGCACCTAAGCTTTGCCTTTTAAACCACTGCCATCTTCTCCTGCTCTTGTCAGCACTTGGAAGACTCTGATTTCCACAAGGGCTCCCACTCTTGTCCTTGGCCAGTCAGGACCTATTTCCAGAACTTTTAAAAGTGTTTGCCCACCCAGAGACCAGGGCTTCCCCGGGGGCTCCACAGTAAAGAACCCGCCTGCCAATGCAGGAGACATGGGTTCAGTCACTGGGTGAGGAAAAATGCCCTGGAGGAGGAAATGGCAACCCACTCTAGTATTCTTGCCTGGAAAAGTCCATGGACAGGGGAGCCTGGCAGACAACAATCCGTGGGGTCATAAGAGTCAGACATGACTGAGCGACTGGGCAGGAGCACCCAGAGACCACAGTGTCAGTAATGAAGGCATCTCTCTCTTTCCCCACACCGTGGTCCCCGATTCTGTGATGATTACTTACAGAAGCTTGGGGAGCTCCTGGGGTGAGCATGAGGAGGAGGGGGCTCTGCACACATTATCCTACTGAGAAACAGGACCCAAATACGCCTTAGGCTAAGCTACTTCCTCACTCAGCTTCAGGGCTTTTTAGGAACAAGCAAATCCAGCCCCCTAAGCTCTAAGGGATGTTGTTAGGCAACAGGAAAGTGTGGTTGTTGTTAGGCAACAGGAAAGGATGGGGCTGGGTACTGGGGAATCAATGGATTTGCAGGATAGCCAGATAGGAACAGCACAGCACATGGCAATGTTTAGAGGAAATCTCTTAGAAAGCAGGACGCCATCATCCTGATACTGGCACAGTGACGCTCCAGCTGGAGGGGAGCAAAGGTGCTTTTCAGTGGAGGAAAAGCGGCCAGAGTATCGGGGTCACTGTCCAGCCCTCTGTGGGTGAGGAGCGTCCCAGGGAGGAGCAAGAAGAGGGATCTTGAAGCTTCTACTGGAAATAGCCTTGGTCCTGAGGGGTGGAATCAAGTCCCTATCAGTAATCTTCCACTACAGCCTCAGTTAACCCCCTGACACTTCTCTATACAAACCGCAGAAACCAAGGCAATGAATAGCTTAATTAGGAATAGCTTAATATCACACAAAGAAACAAAGATGTAGAGAAATGGATTGTAGACATTTTGTCCACCCCCATGCTTCCAACTAGTTCAGCTCGGCTCTGTTATCTGCTTTTGTCTCTCGCAAAGCCCAAGGGTCTCCCTGCCAGCCTCTGACTCTTTGACCTGGGATCTCACCTCAGACAAACAGGATATTACTCACTAAGAGGCCCTCTCATCTCCTCCTTCCCCCAACTCATCCTCCTGATACCCCACCTCCAGCCCCTCCCATCCTGACCCACTCCCTTCTTCCCCTGCTCACTCAATCTGACCCTCACTCTCACTCTTCTTCTCCCCCACACCACCCCACCCACCCTTGGTCTTCCCTGACTCACCTCCAAGTCCCATTGACACAAACAAAAATTTCAGCACAACCCACTCCAACCGGTTTGGCTGAGGTGTGCAGCCTTCCGTGGGGACAGACGCAGGTTACAAGCGGATGCTTGGACACATTAAATAATGAACATCTGAAGTTAGACACACAGAGAAAGCCCTGGGTCGGGACCTACAGAGACATGCAGGGAACGCGTGATGGAGGGATCTGGCATGTCATTATGCCTCCGCCTCTCCTAACTGAGGGCTCCTTGAGGCAGGGACCCTGTGTATTACGCATCTCCGTCCTCTGCCTGTGGCCTGGCATGAAGAGGTGCGCACTGAATGTCTGTTGAATGAACTCAGGCATGCAGGCATGCCTGCAGAGATGCCACTAGGACAATACACATGCTGAGGAGGCCACCTTGACTTGAATTATTCCCATTCTTAGGGCCCAGAATGTGGGTGGGAGGAGGGTAGGTAGTGAGGCATGAGGAGAATGGGGATTCAATGAGGGAGAGAGAACAGAACTCAAGAGACCACGCACTTGTTTGCAGAGTCTTCTCCAAACAGTATTTCCTTCTGCCGCAACCCTGGAATTTGCCTTCTGCAAGCTTCGTCTCAGAAGAGTGCAGGCAAGGCCTAAGAATGAGGGCGTGTTCCCCAAGAGCATGGCTTCCCCAAGAGCATGGCCCATGTGAAATATACAGGACTAAGCACAACGGGCAGAGGGACCTGGAGACAGACACTCGCTGGAGGAGGAGAAAATCCCTACCTCCAGCAGAGGCCTGAAGTTACTTCCTGGCCCAAGTGTTTCCTTTCAGGCCCAGTGGCAGCCTTAGTCCTCCCGCCAAAGCCACCTCTGGTGTTTACTAGGACCTGAACATACCCATGAAAAAATATTTGGCACAGCCTGGCCGGAGCCCAGTGCTCCATATGACTGGAATTGCAGGTGAGTGATTGAGGGTCCTAGACATCTTGACTAGCCACACCATGGATGTACTGTGAATGGAAAAGGTGAAAGAGATATAGGGACTGGGCACCCACCTTGTGATCCCACTGCTTTCCCAGCACTGTGCCTCAGTTTCTCCTGGGGTTTCCTGGACCAGGAGGGGTGAATCCGTGGGAAGGAAAGGAGCTCCTCTGAAATCATGCGATAGGATCCGAAGTGTGATAATTATAATTATAACACAGGGTGCTCCTCCCTCTTATTCCCCCCGGCTTTACCCCACCCCTGCCACTGTGGATCTCAAAGCAACATCGGGGTGGGGTTGCTCCCCTGGCACAGGTGAGTCCTGAAGAGGGGAAGGGGTTCACCCAGGCAGAGGTGGAGAGAAACGGGAGCTTTGGCATTCAGCCTGGTCCCCATGGGAAATAGTTCTCTAAGAAGAGGTCACTACCATGAACATTGTGAGATTTGGGATCTAGAGTCCTTGGAGTCATGGTCCAGAGGCAGGGTTAAAGTCTGGGTTGCTGACCAGGTTCGGGAGAGTCAGGATCTCCACTCCGCACCTGACCACCTTTTCTATCCATAACGGCGTGCCTTCAACAAAAATGCATCCAGTCCCCGTTAAGTGCTGTGGACTGTGCTAGCATGGATGGCTGAGACAAGATTACAAAACAAGCCTGACTTTCCAGGAGTTCACAGACTACAGTTCTCCTCCTGTCCCTCATTTAACACATTTACTGAATCCTTGGCACACAGCAGGCTTCAATCGATGCTTCTTGAATTGAAGCTTACAATTTAGTTAAGGAGATAAGATGTGCACAAATTATGAGTACGCAAGCTATAATAAAGGGCCTAGCAGAGGCTGAGGAAGAACAGAAGGGAGAAAGGTTAATTTTAGGTGGGAGGAACTGAGAAGGCTTCATGGAAAATGTGGCATTTGAGGTCAGCTTTGAAAGATGAGTAAGATTTTGACAGGTAGAATCAGGAGTGTGTGTGTGTAACATATTCTACATGAAATGACCCCCACCCCCGCACCTTGCTGTCCTTGATGCCTCCTGCCTGCCCCTCTCCAGACAAAAGGATCCTGGTGCAAGATTTTAACCCACATGTATTCCCTCTCTCTCCTGTCTACCTGTGTATATTAGCTCCAGTATGTCAATGATCCGGAGAAGGCAATGGCAACCCACTCCAGTACTCTTGTCTGGAAAATCCCATGGACGGAGGAGCCTGGTGGGCTGCCGTCTATGGGGTCGCACAGAGTCGGACACGAATGAAGCGACTTAGCAGCAGCAGCAGCATGTCAGTGATCTTGCTCCTCCCCTTCCCTTAGTTTTCAGGGAGTTGAGTTTGCCCCCCTCTCTGACTATCCCAGATAGGTCAGTAAGGTTTTGTGTAACTTGGCAGTTACATTATAGGTAACATGGGAACAGATGGTCTGACAGGTAAGAGTATACTCATAGGAATACAAGGACAGAGCATTTGAAATCGATTGTCCTTGCAAAGTCCAGACATGTGGCTTTGTTCAATAACCATGGGATAAATGGTTAAAGCGACCACAGAGATGGTGGAAAGGAGCCCCTTTCCGCTCAGGTAGTGCTGGTACAGTGCGGGGACTCCTGACCAGCAGGGAGAAAGTGATGCTAAGGGAGAGTCCTGCTAGGGAGGCCAGCAATCTGTGGGGTTAATGCTTTGGTCAATCCCTTGGCTTCTCTAATGTCAGGGGGGGAGGCTTTGGGGAGGGGGTCACTTAAGTTCCTTCTGAGGGGTCTCTGGGGCTTCTTCCCCAGTGGCTCAGATGGTAAAGAACTGCCTGCAATGCAGAAGACCTGATCCCTGAGTCAGGAAGATCCCCGGGAGAAGGGAACGGCTACCAGCATTCTTGCCTTTGATCTAACTCCCTGCCTCAGAGGTAGCACTGTCTCATACTGCCTAAGCTGTGTCCCCCAGCAAGCCCCTTCCCCATTCCGGGCCTCTGCGTCCTCATCTGGCGGATGAGGTGTTTGGGTGGTACTGTCCTCTGTTCTGGTCCTCTGATTCCGGCTCCAAAGCTGAGCCCCCCTGGGAAGTTGGGGAACTCAGCATAGCCCAAGGGAAGGCAGCAAGACCGGCCGGGGTGCGGGACTACTGGCTGGCTTTCCACCCACAAGGGCCTTGCCCTGGTTCTTCCTGGCCAGGTGCCTCCCTCTTTGAGCCACCCTGGGCCTTTCCTGCCCCTCCCCCCACCCGGCCCCTCCCGTCACAGCCCCTTCCACACACTGCCAGGTAAAGCCTGCAGCTGATGATGGGATCCCACACCCCCCAGGTCCTTCCCTCATTCCCTCCCTCTCTGGCGCCCATTAGCCAGCCCGGGCCATGGGGGCGGCGGCTGCCTAGACTCCGTGCCAGGCCCAGCCCCCGGAGACGCACCTGTTCTGACCTGCTGAGCAGGTTCCCAAGTTTCTGCCTTCGTTGTTGGCCACGGCGTGGGAAGCAGCTCTGGGGGAGCTCGGAGCTCCCGATCACGGCTTCTTGGGGGTAGCTACAGCTGGGTGGGTGGAAGGGGGCTGGGTCCCCTAGCGGAGACCCCAGGGGGGTAGGCAGGTGCGTCCCTGCCCGAGGACTCTGTGACTGCCTACCGTCTGGGTCGGTCCCTATCCAGCTCTCCAGCGGCTCCCAGGGAGAACTCGGTGGACCTTCAGGAACATTGGGCAGCTCTGCCTCCCGACCAATGCCTCTGTCCCTGGGAGCCGGGATGTGGGGTCCTGAGGCCTGGCTGCTGCTGCTGCTCCTGGCGTCGTTTACAGGTAGGACTTGCTTCAGGACCCTCGTTCCTGAGCCCAAGCCGACCAGGCGCGTGCGCGCACACACACACACACTCCCTTTCCTGTATCTGAGCTGAGGAACGAACCTCCCTCTCGCATCTCCAGCTGATACCAGCACCCTCAGGAGAGTCACTGGGGCTCTTCTGTTTCATGGCTCTTTCTAGCCCCAGGCCAGGTCTCTGGACCTGGGCTCCCTGACCGTCTTCTCCAAAAGGCTGGAGCTGCCTCTGGGGAAAGAGATGTGGTGATCCAGTGCAGGTGGCCAGTGAGGTGGAACTGGTGGGGACCCTTTCACCCCAGGGTTTCCTGGAGACTCCCTCGCCTACCTGCTGGGCCTCAGAGTTGCTGACTGGGGCTGCAGCTGACTCAGGGTTGAGCTGGTTTCCCCAGTCATCAGGGTGTAGGAAGCCTGATGTCCAGAGAATGGACAGGGTCTTTCTATCACCTCCTCTCTCCATGATGTCGTAGAATACCAGTTCTGTGGCACCCGTTGGGGGGCTGTTGGGGAGCTGGAAGCTCTTTTCACTCTGACCCCCTCTGTCTCTGAGCACATTATGAGGGGTACTATTCCAAAGTAAGACAGCTACTTCCATGAGTGGGGGGTCTAGAGTAGGGCACCTTCTAGACAGGGCGTGGTCCTCTTTTCTTTATCCCTCGTTGTCCTACTTTCTCAACTAGATGTCTTGTATCACTCCTGTCTAGCACTATGTACAGAAGATTAGAAATTATAGGAATTTATAATCTTCAGAGTGGGGGAGAGAATGTGTGTGTGTGTGTAAGTGTGTGTATGCAAATGAGACCAGGGTAGGATTCCTTAGGCTGTTCCCAAGGTAATAGACAACTGAGAAATCTTCCTCCTTAGAAAGACAGGGCCTCACCTACATACAACAGTTTGATTCCAAGTCCCAGGAGCAGTGGTGAAGGAGCCGCAGTTGTCCAGCAGTGATTTTCCCCAACCTCCATCTCCACCTAAAGCTGTCAGGAGGAGAGTCAGACCTAGATGTGTGGATGAGTGGGGGCTGCTCTTGCTCTGATCTTCTAATAGAAGTGTCGTTGGCCCAGCCTCCAACTTCAGGATACTGAGCTCCAAGCCCTGCCATCTCTCCCCCCACCCCCCATCTTAATTCCCATCTTCCAGACAACCCTTCTCACTTACTTAGGCCAAGAGGGTGGGGCCTGGTTGCTGGGGCCAGGGAACATGGCAGTCACTTTCCTGTAGGATCTACCCACACCTAAAGGATCTACCCACACCTAGAGAGTGGAGCCATGATGTCTCGGGACTCGGAAGGGATCAAAGAGATTCAACTCCCTCAGGGAAGTTTCCAGGGAAAACTGAAAGAAACAGAAAGGCCAGCGCGATCTCAAGATTACTCAGTGTTAGAAGCATAATCGGGGTTAGCGTCTTGGTCTTCCAACTCCTAATTCATCACAGCATGGTACCTCTGAGTGCTCACTGGGGATAGCCAGGGCACTGGATGCTGGAGACACAACAGTTAGCAAGACATAGTCCCTGCCTTCTTTTTCCAGGACACAAAGCTGTTCTTTCTCAGAGAAGCCCATGGAAGGGAGAGGAGACCCCTTCTAGTCAGGGCCTCACCCCACCCTTGTCCGGTGCCTGATGGACGGGTGCCGTGGCCAGGGAGGCAGCCTGGCTCCAGGGAAGCTGGCGCCCAGGGAGCCACACTCAGCGGCTGTAGCCTGCAGAGTGCTCTGAGGGCCAGAAGCCAGACCCCAGGTTCCCACCTCACTGCCCACCCCCGTTCTGGCTCCCCCGGGAGGCATCTCCTCAATGGCCCCCAGGAAACTGGAGTGTTCTTGTCTCTGAGAAAGCCTTGGACAGGAATCTTGGGAAATCAGGAGTTTTGGGTTCTGGCCCCATTTCGGCAGTTACCTGGTTACATGACCTTGGGCAACTAAGAATCTAGACTTCAGGAGACCAGGAGGTAGGACCAGATGATCTACATGGGCCTGTGGCTGTGTGGACATCCAGGCCCTGACTGAAGGAGGGTGCTGGGTGCCGGAAGAGGCCGTGCGTCCGGCTGCGGTGACAGATGAGGGGGAAAGGTCCTGGCCCCCTTTCTCAGCAGGGACCAGGGGTAGCTTTACCCTGGACACTGCCTTCTGCTGCTGCAGTGCTGCAGGTCTGTGCCCCCACCAAGGCCTGGGCCATTAGCGCTCTGAGCCCCAGGGCCCTGCCCCACCCCTGTTAGGGAGAGGAGCCCAGGCTGGGGAGGCACCCCAACACCACAGCTCTTTGTCTCTCCTTAACGGGGTGAGTTTCCGGGTGAGGCCTCCTCCCTGCTCCTTCCCATCTCCTGCCCCGGGGCTGAGGGACCCCACTCTGTAGATACCCTGCCAGTAGGGCCTGGTTCCTAACCTTTGTTTGCGCCCAGCTGAGCCCTGCAGGACCCCAGAGAACACACGGTTCTCTGAATTCCAAAGTCTGGCCTCTGAGGGTTAGGATCAGCTTTCTGTCTGAAGTTAGTTTTCTAGAAAGGGAAGGACCCCATCCCTGCGTCTCTACTCCTATTTACAGCGGTGGGGGCAGGCCCTTTTCTGAAGGATCTACTCAGACCCCGGGGGAAGCCCAGAAAGGAAGGCAAGCTTCCTTGCCCAAGGTGGGGAGTGCTAGGAGGATCCCAGGGAAGCCCTGTGGCCCCCAGGGACCTTGGTCCAACCCCAGTGTTTCAGGGAGCTGGGCCAAGGGGATCCCAGCCACAGAGATGGCAGTAAGGGATTCATAGTAGATCCACGGTTCCAGCCTCAGCCTCGGGAGCCTGGGGCCCTCCAGGCAAAGTGAAGGGAGGTCAGCCACGCTGGGAGCAAGCCTAGTGAAGACAGAATGCCTGGGCTTTCTGGCCTCCTAAACTTGCCCTTCTGCTGACCAAAGTCTAGGCAGACAGAAGGGATGGGGTGGGGTGGGGAGCTGAGTCAGGAGGGAAGGGAGGAGAGAAGCCTAGGGGCTGAATCTGGGAACAGAATCTAAACAGAGAAGGTCAAGTTCAGAACTGGGGTCCAGCCACAGAGCCGGAGGAGGAGGGCTCTGCCTGAGGGGGAGGGGACAACATCAGTCTTTGACTGGACGGGGAGCCTCAGGCTTCAGACGCTTTCCCCACAGTTCTCAGGCCACCCCCTGCCCCCCCCCCCACCCCCGTTTAAAACTGGTTGGCTGTCCTGAGAGCTGGGTTGAGGCTGTGATTTGGGGTGGGGCAGAGCTGGCCACACTTGCAGAGGTGGGGGAAGGGGGTGGCAGGCTGGCAGGATTGGGGAGGGGGTTAGGATCTCAGGGGTTTGGGAGAAGTTGAATTCTGGGTCTCCCACCCACAGTGTGGCTGTTGTGGTGACTCAGCCAGGCTCAGACTCTGGCTCCGGGGGGTTTAGGGGACTTATCTGTGCTGGGAGCCGTGTCTGGGCCGGAGCTGGGGCTGCCTCAAGGCCTGTCCTCCCCCATTGTTCTCACCTCCCTTTGTGATTGGTGTGGCCCCCCTCCCCAGACACTAATCTGTGGTGGGCGCTTTGCCCGGGTTGGGAAGCTCTCACTAAGCTGAGGGGCTTAGGACAATGGAGGGTAAGTGAGGGAGGTGGAGGAAGGCAGAGAGAGAATCTGCTGGTTTTCAAAGTTCCTTAGCACTCCAAGGCCAAGGTTATGGAGGGAGGGGGAAGGATGGAAGGAAAAAAAGTTGGCTTGTTTATCTCACCCGTCCTGAATAGGGGTCTTCAGGGGTCCCTTCCCAGGTCCTTTCTTACCCCAAACTCACCCACACATTCCAGCTCTTTCTTGGGGAGGCTGCTGCTGTGGGGTGAGGGGAGGCAAGAGTTAACGAAGGAGAATGAGACCCTAGACAGCTCAGCCCCCCTCCCCCCAGCCCCAGGTAGGATCCCCCTCCTCCTTCCCTCCAAACCTCCACCAGACAACCCTCACCCCAGGCCTGCAGCGAGAGCTGGTTTTTCTGGTGGTGGCAGCAGCAGAGACCTGACAGAGATTCCCAGGGAGAGGCCTCTTTGAGGGGCCAGAGGTGCTGGGGGGGCCTGGGGGTGTGACTGGGGGGGCTGAGAAAGGTGGGGGTCCTTTCAGTAGGAACCTGAGGAGCAAGGGTAGAGAGAGCTTTTGTTTTGTTCTGTGGGGTAGTCCTTGATGACAATTTCCCATCACCCCAGAGGGACAGTGACTTCATCTCTGGGTCCCTCTGCCTGAGATAAATCTGCCTCAATTCTGGGGGGAGGAGGGGAAGAGTGCCTGGGCGCCACTCCAGTGGGTGCAGAGACAAAGGCCCCGAGCCACACACCACTGACCAAAGGCAGCTGAGACAGACAACTATGCGGAAGCGAAGAGAAACCAACGTCAAAATATTTACTATGTGTGCACATTCATATACATGCCTTTCCATGGCTGGCTCTGATGCTGACAAGCACACATGCACTCCTGAAGAGAAAAAATGGACACATATGTGGGAAACACCCCCAAGTTCATGCAGAGAGGCAGCCTCTCCTGCATGTGAGCTGGCACTGAGACTCACCAGGCCCTCACCCCAAGATGTACATGCTGACACACAGAGTCTCCCTTCCTCTCACACTGACTCCCTTCCTCCTCCTCACAGACCCACCTCTAGGACCCCATTGTGTGCCCCTAGATGCATTAGCAGTGGATGATGATGGAGAAAGGCTCCGCAGAAAGAAAAGCCTCCTGCCCGAGAGATGCTGTCATCTGCCACTGCCAGCCTGTTTCCCCTCTGGAGATCAGAGGCCAGGCCTTGCACAGAGAGGAAAGTTGGGGCCCAGGCACAGGGTAGGGAGAAGGCAGCCAGCCCAGGCCAGGAATGGAGGGCCTGTCTGGGAGCAGGAGGGGTACACAGAGGGCAGGGCCCCAAAGAGGCCCGTGGGGGCCTGGCCGGGGTGGGGGAGGACAAGGGCAGGGATCCCGTCCGGCCAGTCGGGCCTGTTCTCTGCCTTGCGCAAGGTGGTGGCTGGTGGCGGCTGTGGCTAGGCAGCCTGTGCAGCAGCGGCTGAATCACCAAGGCTCCTGACCAGCGTCCTGGTGCTCCCGGGAGGAGGGGAGGGGAGGGTCAGAGGGAGGAGCGCTCAGCCAGCAGAGTCCACCAGCCTCAGCAAACAGTCTGCAGCAGAAGGGTCCGTGGGCTTGGCCTGGCCACTACATGCCCGCAGGGTGACCTCACCAGGCAGGCGGTGTGTCTCCTCTGCTCTGGTGACATCATCATGCTGACGCCGGGCGGGCACTGGGTGGGGGAGAGAGGGAGGAGGCAGTCCTGGTCTGCCCTACCCTGGGAGTCTCAGCTTCTGGGTCTACCTACTGAGCCCAAGTTCTCTTTTCCTTCTCTTGCAGCCTCTGTGTGTGTGTGTGTGTGTGTGTGTGTGTGTGTGTGTGTGTGTGTGTGTGTGTGTGTGTGTGTGTGTGTGTGTGTGTGAAGGAGGGTGTTGCTCAAGCTGAGATGCTCCCAGTAAATAGTGAATTTAGGACAATGGGGAGATGTGGGAGAGATCTGGGTCTACCTACTGAGCCCAAGTTCTCTTTTCCTTCTCTTGCAGCCTCTGTGTGTGTGTGTGTGTGTGTGTGTGTGTGTGTGTGTGTGTGTGTGTGTGTGTGTGTGTGTGTGTGTGTGTGTGTGTGAAGGAGGGTGTTGCTCAAGCTGAGATGCTCCCAGTAAATAGTGAATTTAGGACAATGGGGAGATGTGGGAGAGATCCAGAAGGGACTTTCCAGTTTTACTGGGTTCCTCATCCTGCAAAATTTGGGTTTATCACTTGGTATCATGGGGATCATGGAGCCACAGGTAGGGATGTGGAAGATGGACTCAGACATGTGCTAGGGACTCAATGCATGTTGTATGCTAAGAAGGTATTTTTGGTGGGGAAACGTGATCAGTGGTGGGGAGGGGCCAGTTGGTTGACAAGTATAGGAGTGAGGATGTCATCTGACATTGTTCCAGAAATAGGCTTTGGAAGGGTTTGAGTGTCTCCCAGTGGAGCAGGGCTTGGATTCCCTGTGACCTGCATGGACACTGGGATTAGAAGCAGAGGAAGTACCAGGAAGCCCCAGTCTCAAGCCCACCTTCAGCCCTTCCTTGGCAGCCCTGCTCCCTCTGGTGCCAGGAGGAGGTGCCTGGGAGGGGTGACAGGTGGTTAGCCGGACTCCTTGGCTGGGCTGGGTGGGACCAACATCAGCTTAGGCAGGTCAGGGCCCTGGTATCTGGCCCTGCAGGTCTGTCCCGTCCCATTTGGGCCCTCCCGGCTCCCGACAGCATCCTCCCTTCCTCTTCCCGTTTGCAAGGCCGTGGGACCCCCTTCCTCTGCCCCATGCTCTGCCTCACTGGAACCCTCTGGCCACTCTAGTGGGGCTTCACTTTCTCCCTCCATGTCTGATTCCCTCCACCCCCTACTTTCACCCTAGGTCCAGTCTGGAGGTACTCCCTTTGGCAGAGAACCCAGCCAGCCAGCCTATTGTGTCTCCACCCTAAGGTTGCCATACCAACCCCCTCCCTGCCCAGCCCAACCAAAGACTGAACATTCCTCCTTGTTCTACCCTTTCCTTCTTCCGCCTGTCTCTCACATTCATTCCTTCATCCACTCATTCACTCATTCAATCAGTCAATAAAGAATAATCGAGTACCAATTATATGCCAGGAATGCAGACCACCAAGCACTGAATCAGAAACCATGTTTCCATATGGGATGTGAGATCCAGTTTATACTCTTGAGGTTCTCAGTCTGGTGGAAGAGGCGGACGAGAAAATAGCAAACACAATCTGTGGTATCAACAAATACAGTCTGTGATGGGTCAACGCAGGATGCTAGAGGGAGAACAGAGGGAGGGCACCTCACCCTGCCTCAGGTGGGGGTGGGGGAAGGGAGGACTCTGGGAGGAAGTGATGTCTAAGCAGAGTCTTTAAGGATGAGTAGGAGTTACCCAGACAGTGATGAGTAGGAGCTAGCAGACATAGGGAGGAGGGCGTTCCAGGCAGGATCACAGTATGAGCAAGGTGAAGGCCAGCAGGGTGTGTGAAGTGCTGGCCAGAGGTAGGAGCTTTGAACTTTTGGGAATTACTGGACATGCATTCCCAGGCAAGGTGCTCTCAACCATCCCAAAGAGCCTTCATTCTGCACCCCTAGCCCTATGTTTCATACACTTTATTCCACAACTTCAAATTTCTTTCTTCTCAGCCTCGAGCTTCTCTGGCCCTGTCTCCCTCATAAGTTACTCATCCTAGAAACCCAGGAGTTGTCTTTGAGTCTTTCCTCTTTCTGGTCAGTGACCAAATCCTGCCACGGTCCTGTCCTCTTGGCAGCCCAGTGCAGGATGGTAGCAGCAGGGCCCTGGTGTGTCTCCTGCCCTCAGCCTCTCTCCTTTCCAGTCAGAGGACACATGACCACTGGCTTAATGCTTTAGCGACTCCTTATTTCCGCTGGCCAAATCTGAATTCCTTTGCCTGGTGTGGAAGGTCCTGGATGATTTTGCTGTGACCAGATGTCCCACTCCCACTCAACACACACTCTTTGCCTTAGTTGTGTCCTCTCCTCTTGGCTTCCTGAACCAGTCAGACTCTCTACCTCCCTGGGGTTTGCCCACCTTGTGCCCTTACCTAGGACCTCTTTCCAGGTCTCACCCTCTCCTGATTCTACCCACCTCATGCATGAGGCCCTCCTTCCTGAATCAGGACCACTGTGACTAGCCTATCCCATAACTAACCTGCAACACACCACTAACCACTAAATAAGAAACCATCACACATATTTCCATAGATGTTTCCATACATATCTTCCCCAAAAGAACTCAGATTCTATAAATGCAGGACATGCATCCTTCTTTGCTGATAAGGCTACATGATAGATCCCCTTGAGGGCTTCATGCTGTTCCTTATCAATGTACAGAACACTCACCTTTTATCCCTGGTCCCCACCTCCAGTCCTGCTTCTGGCTCATGGTTCTAACCCTGTTGCTGCGTGTCTGTCCTGACCTCTTCTCTCTGGGCCTCTGACCCTGGGCCTTTCTGTCTTCGGTGACTTGCTCATTCCTGTCTCTGTCTCGGTTCATGCCATTCTTCCCACATAGCATACCTTCTTCTCTCTGGGAACCCAGGCCTCTCATCCTCTCATCTTCAAGCCATGAAAAGAATGTTCCGAAGGGCCTGTTGGGATGGACCCTTCCTACACCATGTGCCGCATCCCAGACACCAACTCTTCTCGACCCTTGCCTTGGCTCCTGGTCACTTTCTGGAAGCATTCTCTTTCCCTCTCTTGGTAGGTTAAGCCTTCTGTGAAAGTCTGTCCATGGCTTCCAGGTCTTTGTGGCACAAAATCCATTTCCCTGAGCCCCCAGAGGGCAGAGGATGGGTCTCTTCTCCTGCTATAGCTGCCCACCTTACAATTGCTCAGGATAGGATCCAGGGCTGAGAGAGGGTGTGACTCTTCCATATACCATCTGTGTGGCCTCAGGCAAGTCACTTCCTCTCTCTGGGTCTCAGTTTCCTCATCTGTTAAAGGGCGATAATAACGCCTACCTCTTGGGAATGGTTTGTGGATCTAATGAGGTAATGGACTGAACGCGCTTTGCAAGCATAAATTGCTCCAGGAGTTCTGGGCTGCCTTTGCTGACATTATCATTATGAATAAGTGTTCCCCAGCTCTGGCAGCGCCCCTAACCCTGGCTGCGTCTGTCTGCCCCCTGCAGGTCAGTGCCTTGCTGGTGAGCTGGAGACCGCGGACCAGGTGACCGTGGTGCTGGGCCAGGATGCCAAGCTGCCCTGCTTCTACCGAGGGGATCCGGGCGAGCAGGTGGAGCAGGTGGCATGGGCTCGCGTGGATGCGGGCGAGGGTGGCCGGGAACTGGCACTGCTGAACTCCAAATACGGGCTGCACGTGAGCTCAGCCTACGAGGGCCGCGTGGAGCAGCCGCCGCCCCCACGGAACCCCCTGGATGGCGCGCTATTGCTGCGCAATGCGGTGCAGGCTGACGAGGGAGAGTACGAGTGTCGCGTCAGCACCTTCCCTGCTGGAAGCTTCCAGGCGCGGCTGCGGCTCCGCGTTCTGGGTGAGTGAGGCCAGCTGCCAGAGGTGCCAGAACCTCAGGCCCTGGGCCTTGGAGGACAGAGCCAGAGGCAGGGGGATGCAGAGATGAATGGGGTGGGGTTGGAACAGGAAGAGGTGGGGTCCTGTGGGACTGAGAGAGCTTCATTTAGCCCATCCAACCCCCACCCCAATCCAAAAATTCTTTGCAGGTGACCCCAAATGCTTGATACGGCTTGATCAGCCTTGGGGAAGAATCTTGTTTATTAGGCTGGTCCTCCTTCTGTGGACCTGAAATCTCCCTCTTGGCTACTTTCACCCTCTCCAGCGAGATGACACAGCCTTCTCTCTTCTGCACAACAGCCTCTCCACTAGATGTGGAGCTCTGTCATGCCCCACTCAAACCTCTTCTTCAAGCTAAATGTACTAGTTTCTGCAACAGTTCTCCCAGAGACACTTACTCAGAGCCTCCCTCATCCTCCTGGGCTCCATTTAAAATGCTGGGCCGAGACATGGACACACAGGCCCAGCTCTGACCAGAGTGGCTGTGCATGACCAGTGGGGCTAATGCCTCCCCTGATCCTGACCTCCCGTGAATGCGGTTGGAAGCCACAATTGCCTTGTAAACCGCCACTTGGCACTGTGGATTCTCGTGGTCAACGGATGTCCTGGACTTATGGTCAAGTCAAGTCTTTTCCATTCTGGGCTTGGACTGTTAATGTTATGAAGATAAAAATAAAGACCTTTATAGTTTTCCTTTATCCACATGGAATATAGTAATACCAGCCGTGGTAGAAAAACCTGAGTGTGAATCTTGGCTTCACCACCCCATAGCTAATGATCTGGAATGAATCATTTAACTTCCCTGAGCTTCAGTTTCTTCAGCTATAAAATAGGGATAATAATACCTACTTCATGTTTGTTGATGAGAATAAAAGAAATAACATTTGTTAAGTGTTGAGTACAGTGCTGGGCACATAGTAAGTGCTTTAAAAATGGTGGCTATTGTTATTATTATAATATGGATGTTATCTGGTTAGCTTTTAAACTACGTCATTATTTTTATTAAAAAAATGACCCATACTCATTGTAAATAATTCAAACAGTGGAGAAAGGTACAAAGTCAGCTGAAATTCTGCCACTCATTTGACATCTCTGTTGATAATATAAAAGAAGAAAAAGCTAGACTGAACTGGGATGGGGTAGGGCCTCCTAACAGGGGTTGTGAAGATGGTGATCTCCACCTCCCCTCATCTGCAGTGCCTCCCTTGCCCTCGCTGAATCCTGGTCCGGCGCTGGAAGAGGGCCAGGGCCTGACCCTGGCAGCCTCCTGCACGGCAGAGGGCAGCCCGGCCCCTAGCGTCACCTGGGACACAGAGGTCAAGGGCACGACATCCCACCGCTCCTTCACACACTCCCGCTCAGCGGCCGTCACTTCAGAATTCCACCTGGTGCCCAGCCGCAGCATGAATGGACAGCCACTTACCTGTGTGGTGTCCCACCCTGGCCTGCTCCAGGACCAACGGATCACCCACATCCTCCAAGTGGCCTGTGAGTACTTGGGTAGGGCACCCCCATGGGCTTCAGGAAGACTGGTGAGATACTGAGAGACCCGGAGGCCCCCCAGTCTGGCCAGCCCGGATCCTGCAGGGCCTGCTGTGTGGCCAAGAGAGCACTAGTCCAAGGGGTGAGACCTGGAGCCCATCCCAGATGACCTTGGCAAATCACTCTGACCTTCAGAGTGCTCCTGTTTACAAAGGAGCTTGCCCTGTTTTTCAGGTTTCAGGGAGGTCAGATATAAATATGGAATGGAAAGAATTTTGTGAAATAGTTTAGGATTTGAAGACAGATGGACTTGGAATGCACCCTAGTTCTGCTATTTACCAGCTGTTATTCAGTCAAGATTCATTTTCTTCATTAGCAGGAGAGTAATTATATCAACTTTACAGCGTTCTGATGGGAATAGAAACCACAAATGCAAAGCCTCTCACACGGTGCTTAGTGTAGGGATGCTGCCAGGTCAATGGCAGATACTTTTTTCCTGGCATTAGACTTTGAGCCTCTGTGAGGGATGGCACTGTTTTTTGCTAATACTAACACCACATTTGGCACAAAGTAGGTCCTCAACAGATGTTTGTTAAAGAAAGGAACAAGCTGGAAATTCCCTGGTGGCCCATGGTTAGGACTGCATGATTTCCCTGCTGAGGACCTGGGTTCGATCCCTGATCTGGGGAAGTAAGGTCCCGCAAGCTGTGCTGCACAGTCAGGGAAAAAAAGGAAAAAAGAAATGAAGGAAACAGGAGGATGGTTAAACCTTTGAAGAATCCGGGAGGGGTTTTGCTGAGCACCTGTTCTTGACTAGCACTATGCTAGGGACCACAGGAGATTCAAAAGGTGTTGCCACAGTGCTATGCAGAGGAATGTATAGGCTCATTGCACAGGTAAACCAGTGAGGACTCTCTGAACTCAGGGGAGGGAGCTGTCAGCACAGCGGGGCTGGGCTAGGTTGGGCTGCAGATGGGCAGGATGGGCAAGGGCATCCAGGCAGGGTGAGGCCTGGGACCGGGCTTCTCCAAGGAAGAGCATCACTCCCATTCTCTCTCCTCCCACCTTTCATTCCAGTCCTTGCGGAAGCCTCTGTGAGGGGCCTTGAAGACCGAAAGCTGTGGCAGGTCGGCAGAGAAGGGGCTGTGCTCAAGTGCCTAAGTGAAGGGCAGCCCCCTCCCTCGTTCAACTGGACGCGGTAAGGGCCGAGCTTGAGACTGGAATCCTTCCCTAAGGACCAACACATACTCATTATGAACTGGGACGATATACTCTGAACTCTGAATAAATTGGGGCACATGTTCAGACCAATACAAGAATATGCATGGTCAACAAACATTATTACTGGCTTACACCAGGGAGTGTGGGATACATGGCGATGAGTAGGGAGTTAGCTAATAAGTGCTTGGCTTTTCTCCTTAACTTTAAAATTATGAAATATAATACAGTATTTAAATGCTAGCACTTTTTATGTAAGTGCCTGGAGTGGATAAGACAAAAAGATACAGCTGACTGTGACTGTTGTTAAAGCAACACTTGTATAACCACTGTCACACTGCCGGCACCTCAGACGCACCCTCCCATCTCTGCTAGTGCGTTGGCTTTTTTCCAGGGTCTGAGATGTCCAGAGAGTCAGGGAGGGGGTCCGGGGCACATGTATGCGAGCCCATGACAGGCATGCTCTCACATGTGAGCAGATGAGCCGTGTATGTGGCCTTGTGCCTGGGTTCTGTTCATGTAGCCTGCCATGCAGTGTCATGGATATTGGGGCACGCAGTCACGTTTTCCAAGTACGTCTGAGCCCAGATAGGAGTGCAAAGTCCTGTTGTATGGACTTCTTAGCAGTGGACCTGGTACTTGGTGCTGGATGACGTGATGCCTATAGGAGCATGTGAGACGGTGTGCATGTGGATCTTCCCCGAGTGTGTGTGGGGGTGCCCAGGTCAGGCTGGGCGGCAGGGAGAAGGGGCCTCTGCCTAGACCTGCCTGAAGGAGGGAGGGGCACCGTGGGAACAGCCGGTGGCTCTGGGTGACGTCATGGGGGAGGGCGGTGGAGAGCTGCCCGGGCACGTTGGATGGTGGCAGCCTCAGCCCGCCCTGGCCGGTGCCCATCAGCTCCCCTGTCCTCCAGGCTGGACGGGCCCCTGCCCAGTGGGGTACGAGCAGAAGGAGACACCCTGGGCTTCCCCACGCTGACCACTGACCACAGCGGCACATACGTCTGCCATGTCAGCAATGAGCTCTCCTCAAGGGATGCTCAGGTGGTGGTGGATGTTCTTGGTAAGCACTGGGGCAAAAGCTGGGACCTGGGCCGGGGGCCTGGAGCGGGGCAACGGGGAGCAAGGCAGAGAGTGAGCTGGGAGAGTGTTTATTTGGAGGGGGTGGCACTACCTGTATTTCGCAGAGGGTCAGGCCGAGGCAGTGGCTTGGGATGTGTTTTGAGGACAGGGTGGGGCGGGCTGGAGAGCGGGACGTCTGCCTTAGGCCGCGGCCTGTCTCCGGCAGGCCCCGCGGACGCCCCGGGGAAGCAGGTGGACGTGGTGTCGGCCTCCGTGGTGGTGGTGGGTGTGATCGCCGCGCTCCTGTTCTGCCTTCTGGTGGCGGTGGTGGTGCTCATGTCCCGATACCATCGGCGCAAGGCCCAGCAGATGACCCAGAAATAGTGAGTACTGGCCACCCTGGGTGGGTGAGGTCAGCGGGCAGCAAAGAGGAGACAAGCAGGAGGTGGGCCGGGACGGAGGAGCGAGAGGAGGCGGGGTGGCCCAGCATCAGGGAGCTTGTGGGCCAGAGGCAGGCAGAGGGTCCCGGGAGGTGAGAGAGGCCTTGGGGCCTGGACCGCAGCTGGGTTGAGGGGGGCCACGCTGCCTGAGTGAGGGCAGACCCCATGCCAGGGTGCCACAGGCACGGGCACATACACGACACAGGGCGCACACGCTCTGCAGCCACGTCCTCACACTTGCAGGGACAGCCTAGTGCCCACCCCCTCCCGCCCCAGCTCAGAGGCGCCGCCGGGCTAGGTTCACCTTGGGGGGCTCCCACTACCCTCAGCTCCTGACGAGGGGGTGTCTTCCCAGTGAGGAGGAGCTGACCCTGACCAGGGAGAACTCCATCCGGAGGCTGCATTCCCATCACTCGGACCCCAGAAACCAGGTGTGTGTGCCAGGGTCGGGTGTGCTCGCGGGGCTGGGGCCCCTCTGCAGGTCAGGAGTGTAGGAGGGTTGCACTGGGGGGAGGTGGGGGGTGGGCAGAGCTTCTTTGGGTCTGCTGGCTCCTTTTAGAAAGCCCTCTTCATCACTGTCCTCGAGGTCGCTCTGGGAAGCCGTCATTAGCGCTGGTTTCAGGGTGGGGGAAAATGAGGATGTCTGTGTGCAGGAGAGCATGGACAGGTGGGGGTGGGGGAAGGTGATTAGGGAGGAGCCGTGGGGAGGACAGAGGTGAAGAGGCTGAAGGGAGGAGCCTGAGCCCTGTTCTGACTCCTCCCCCGTGTCCGGGCCCTACAGCCGGAGGAGAGTGTAGGGCTGAGAGCCGAGGGCCACCCCGATAGTCTCAAGGACAACAGTAGCTGCTCTGTGATGGTGAGGCCCCCGGCCCCACCGGTGTCCCCACCACTCTCCTCAGGCCCCTCTCCTGGCCCCAGACGTGGTGCGTCAGCAGCCCCTCCACCAGCCCCTCTTGCCTGAGACTCACGCTGCCCGCCTGCCTCCCCCCACACCCCCAGCTCTGCCTTTATGCCTTCATCCTCTAGTCCCCACTTCCCCACATCTAACATTCATTCCTGACGCCCATCTCTGAGCTGCTGAGCAACCATAACCCCTGCTTGTGCCTGACCTCTGACCCCACCGTGCCCCAACCAGCCCCCTCGCGTGTGACCACCCCGCCCAGGCTCCTGACTCGCCCTCTGCCCTTGGTCTCCAGAGTGAAGAGCCGGAGGGCCGCAGTTACTCCACACTGACCACAGTGAGGGAGATTGAAACGCAGACTGAGCTGCTGTCTCCAGGCTCTGGGCGGGCAGAGGAGGAGGAAGATCGGGATGAAGACATCAAGCAGGCCATGAACCATTTTGTTCAGGAGAACGGGACCCTGCGGGCCAAGCCCACGGGCAATGGCATCTACATCAACGGGCGGGGGCATCTGGTCTGACCCAGGCTTGCCTCCGTCCCCTAAGCCTGGCTCCCTCTGCTGACAGGGAAGCCTTCAGCTCATCTCCAGGGGGGCCTCCCTACACACTCTTTTCTTGAGGAAGATGCTCCCCACCCCACTGACTGCTTGATCTCCAGTCCTTCCCGTCCTTCCGTTGGATACCGGAAGGGCTCTGCTGGTTGAGTCCCTCCAACAGTGTGTGCATGTGTGCTTGTTTGAGTGTGTGCTGTGTGTGCGTGCAGGGGTGGACTGTGCCCGTGATGTGCGTCACGCTGTCACAGGTGAACTGTGGTGTGTGTGTGACCCGGTTCAGCGGCAACACGGGGGGACGTCACGGGGATGGGCTTGTGTACCTGCAGCTGTGGGACCTTTGCCTGTAAAACGCAGGTGTTTTCCTCAGACCCCAGAGCAGTATTAATGATGCAGAGGTTCGAGGCGGGAGGTGGAGACTTGGGCCAGATCCAGGTGTGCGGGCATAGCTGGAGCTGGAATCTGGCCTCCTGAGTTGGGGAGCAGAGCTCCCACCACTTGGGACCCGCTGGGGCAAGTGTGAAGCGGTGGGCTGGGGTCCACCAGAAGCTCAAACTGCCCTCTGGTGGTCTCTGGCCCTGCTGCATGTACATATCTTCTGTAAATAAGCCTGCACAGGGGAGCTTCTTTAAGGAATATTGCCCCAAACTCATTAAGAGAAAAGACTTTTTAAAAAACTTTGGATTCATCTGGATGTTTATCGTTAAAAGGATTGCTTAAAGAGTCATCAGCCTACACAGGGATTCAGCAAAGCTAGACCTTGCTCGGGCCCGACCCCAGGAGGTTAATTCCTATGGTTCAAGGTGCTCCTTCTGAGGCATCTTAATCTAGACAGCCTCATGGGAAGGAGACTAAGATCTGGTGGAGTATGAAGGAGGAGCGTGTGCCCCACAGTTACTGGGAACGGGAGGACAGGTAAGGTCCTTGGCCCTAGCGGTTCCTCAGCTTTTCCCCTAGGCGCAGGTTTTCTTAGTGTGTGCACAGGTGTTTGTGGTCCCTTGGTGAGGGGTCACTAGGGCTTGGTGACAAGGGCTCCTGGTTTAGTCATGGTATAGGGGAGAGAGAATAGTGATAATAGAACCAGGGAGGGTGGGAGTTCAAGTGAGGTGAAGGAGCTACTGGGAGCAAGAATGTCCCCTTTTCCCCAGGGGTCTCGGGGTCACTAGCTTGGGGCTCTTCCAGCAGTTTTGCTGGGTGGGGGCTGGGATTAGATGAGGTCCATTTTTGCCTGCCTGACCCAAATACATTCAACCAGGATACCTAGATTTAGTGCCAAACCCTGCTCAGCCTGAACTCTGCTGGACTTCTGACCAAAGGAGAGTCTCTTATCCCCTGCTCTCCAGCCAGCCAGGACTTTGCATGTGGAACCTGAAGATATGGAATTCTAGTATGTACATTTTGTGTAAATATGTGCATAATTGTACATAAGTGATATTCTGTTTTTAAATAAACAGATAAAACCTGTTCTTTCTGGTTCCTGTCTTGCTCCCTGAACGGTATAAATCCTGAACCTCAATACTCTTCTGTCTCAGCACATCCTCCCTGTGGTTCCAAGTTGGGGAGGAGCTAGGATGCCTGGAACTGGGAGGGACAGGAGGAAAGAAATGGTCTCCACAAGACCTTGAGCCATCTCTGAGAGTCCCCAGGTAGGACAGTGGATGGGAAGACCCCTTCCAGGATAGGCAGTAACTCAGCTGGCAGTATTTTATATCCTATCTTTTACTGGAGTTTTACTTCAACAGGCCTGGAAAGTAAACAGCAGTGTAAAATGTTGGGTTCCACAGGATATTAGAGTTGGGAGGATTTAAAGATCATCTTAGTCTACTCTTCATTTTTTCATATGTGTGGAAACTGAGGCTTAGCACAGTAATGTGACTCGAACAACACTTCAGGCCTGTAAGAGTCGGAGGCTGGGCTCCTCCCTCCTTGGTGCGCCCTGCAGAGCCCCGCGTTGCTCTGCTCCTCGGCAATGCTGGGGTATCAACCTCAGACCCCAGGATTCTGGTCTCTAAGAGTGCCCGTCACCTGCTTGTGCCCCAGGCGCTACCACCCCACCCAAGGGCTCTGACATCACCACCTCTTGACCAATGAGCAGAGGCCCAGCAATGGGTGAGGATGTGAATGTCAGCTACCTCCCCCACCCCAGCCCTGTGGTTGCAAAGATGCTCTAACAGGAAGCGGGTTTAAGGAGCTGCACGGCTTCCTGCCACCCCAGGGCTGAGTGAGTCTCGCCCCAGGGCGAGAAGGGCGAGTGCCAGTCCCAGCCACGAGACACAGCTTCTTGCCGGGGTCCTAGCAGCTTCCTCTTCCACAGCTACTTCCGTGTGGCCGGGGCCCCAGAGGCAGGAGCTGCTGCCCGTTGCCCAGGCCACCCTCCACCCCCAGTTCTGAGCCCTGCCCCCCTGGGGCCAGGCCTAGCCCAGAGGCTGGCTTGGGAGCCCATGGGGGACTAGTAGGGCAAAGGTCTTGGGGGACCGAGGTGGCTGGGCCAGGGCCCTGGGGCTCCGGCCATGAAGTCCCGGCAGAAAGGAAAGAAGAAGGGCAGCTCCAAGGAGCGGGTGTTTGGGTGTGACTTGCAGGAGCACCTGCACCACTCAGGCCAGGAGGGTAAGGAGGCCAGCCCGGAGCTGCTGCTGGGTGGAGGGGAGGCACAGGGCTTCTCCAGCCTGGTCGACTTGGAGGGCACAGAAACAGTTTTTCCGGGAGCCCATGGAGAAGGGGCAGAGGCACGGGGTCACCCCCAGGAGGCTGATGCGCAGACAGGGCAGGAAATGTGGCTTGGCGAAGGCGGCCGAAGAGCTCTTCCGTGGGACCGCCTGGGGATGAGAATGAGGACGCTTGAGAGGAGAGGATGGAAAGGCTGGGAACCCAGGAGAGGGAGACGGAGTAGAGGTGAGAAGATGACAGCTGGGGACAGGGTCAGGAAATGCGCGACTGAGGAGCATGGACAGTCCTTGGGGCAGAATGAAAGAAGACAGAAGAAGGGCCCCTGGAGAGGGTGAGGGCGGCACATGGGAAGGATGGGGGTTTCCTGGTTGGAGGAGAAGAGGTTACGGGGCTCTGGTCTCTTTGCAGCCTTGCTGGGCCACAGGTGAAGATGTGGGGTAGGGGTGGTCCCCTCCCCCAGTCTCTGTGATCCTCTGGTTCTCCATGCGCAAAGGAGAAGCAGGTTCAAAGTGGAGGGTAAGGCGAGAAGCTGCTGAAATGGGGAACACCAGAAGAATAAGAGGGATGGCCTGAGCCTGGTTTGAAGGTGGGGGTGGAGGGTACAAAGGAAGGTGGGTGTGAGGATGCCCTCAGGCACCGTCCCTGGATTACCTTGGAGGGGCTTGGGAACCAGCAGGGCCAGGACAACACTGGTCCCCGACTATGCTTGGTGTGGAGTAGACGCTCAGAAACATTTCTTGATTTACTTGGAATTGAATGCATACATCCTGACTTGCCCAGCCCGGCTTGTTTTTTGGTACTTTGAGCTCCTCCCAAAGAAGGACACGATTTCCATCGCCACCCCCCGCCCCCCCCCGCCAACCCCACCCCAATCTGTCATTTCCTCTTTGTCCTCTTCTCTGCTCTGGGCTGTGGTGCCTGCAGTGGAGGCAGGGTGTTGGTGGGTCCCAGCTCATTTCCTGCTCTTAGCCCCGCCCCTGTGTCTCCAGACACCTCCTTCCCCTTTTCTCCTCCCCCAGAGGCCCCCATCCCCACAGGCCTCGATTAAGGGAAAACCCAGGCCCCAAGGAAGGGTGTACAACAGCTGAAGTGGTTTCTCTGTACCTTTATCTTCTCACGGGGCAGAGCCTAGCAGCCAGCGCAGGGCTGACAAGAGGAATCACAATCTTGAGAAAGATGGCTCTTGGCCGAGGGCCACATGCTTTAGCTGGGGCTGATGTTCTTCTAGTTCTCTGCGAACCCTCGGTTCAGCCTCCTCATCCTGGCACTGTCCTTCCCTGTGGACCCCCTGCCAACCTCATGTTGAAACGCTGACCCCACAGCCAACCCAGACCCCACTCCTGTAACCTTCCTGGCCTCAGATGGTGTGGGGCCTGTTCTCTGGAAGGGACAGACAGGTTGCTGGGTTCAGGTCCTAATGAATCCCAGAGAGAGAGACAGAAGCACCTCCTGCCCTTCACCAAAGCCACATCTGAATCCAAGGGTGGAGGAGAATCTTAGGCAGCAGGGCAGCAGCGGCAGCCTTCTCCCCTTCCCCCAGCTCCTCCTAGCAGACAGGTGGAAAGTTGAAGGGTAGAGAGAAGCCATAACTGGCTTCTCTCTTTAAGCTAAGTAAGACCCAGCAAAAGTGAAAGTCCAGGACAGTGGAAAGCTGTGTTTCTGGTTAATTTATCCTGATTACCTTGGGCTCCCAAACCCTTGCTGCTCTGCTCCATTTTAGCAACCTCTCCCAGCTCTTTGGCTCAGGTAGACCTCTTCCTTCCTAAGCCCTGAACTTTAACTCTTTGAGACCTTGTTCAGGTTTCTGACTCTCCAGGTTTCTAAGCTTCAGGACCTCTCCTCTGACCCACCCTTTACTCTAACTCTTGGACTCTACCACCCCAACTCTGTGTCTTATCTCTGACCCCATTTCTCTTATCTCTGTCTCCTTGACTCCTCCATCACTCTGATCCTGTTATCTCATCCTCCATCTCCTTGACCCATTTCCTCTATGGCTTTGACTCCTTAGGCTCTCGGTTGTCTTCTTTCAAGGCCTCCTCTGGAGGTTCAAAAATCAACAGAGAACGATGGGGAAGACCTGACTTGGTTGCAGTTCATGTGAAAAGAGCTTGGGACTTAGGTGACAGCAAACTATTTATGATGTTTACAAGTGATGGCTACAAGAGCTGGGGTAGCAGTAGGGTAGAGCAACAGCTTGAATGAGGAGGGTCTGCCCCGTCTCTGCATTCAATGCTGGGAACCTGAGGTTGGGAGACCCTGGCAAATGGGCCCAGATCCTGAAGCGATGGGTGTCGAACTGTAGGGCCAGGACTAAGATGAGGCAAGAGAGGTGACTAGGGCACAAAATTTAAGGAAGCGCTCACTCTCAGGGCCAGGCAAGTGTCCTAGGTGCCTCTTTCTTAAGGAGGCGTTCACTCTCAAGATCATTCATGTGCACAGCTGGCTCTGGCATGACCCTAAGAGTGAGTGCTTCCTTAAATTTTGCAGCCTTCAAAAAAAAATTGTGCAGCCTTGGTGCTTTCCTTCTCCTACCCAAGTCCCGGTTCTGGGGTGCACGAGGGTAAAGGGTGTGGACACCAGGTCATACAAGGAAGGTTTAAAATAGTGTTTGATGGATTTATTATTTTCTTCAGTCTGTATTTCTAACTTAGTTAATTCCACAATGAGCTTGGGATGGATGACTTCCAAAACACCAAATAAGAAGAATAAATGACTGAAGGAATTAAGTTGTAGGGAAAACAAGAAGGGTGAGCTCAGTGCTCAGAAATGCATTTCAAGTAGTTCCGTATGGTTCCAAGATATAGGCTTCCTGACAGTTAAAATAAAGAGGTAAAGATAATCAGGTATAAAATTCATAAAGCCTACACGAAAAATATAGGCGGCAAAAAAAAAGAAAAATATAGGTGGCTTAGGAGAAGTACATCTTTTTCTGACGCTAACACAAGACAGGGTTTTCTCTGCTGAGTCTCACTTAATTGGACCCAGTGTTTTGTCTTAAGCAACATTCTCTATTAAATCTCCAATTCATTGACTAATTCATTGAGTAATTTAATAAACATCTGTTGAGCACCTGCTCTGTTTCAACACTGTGCTAGATGCTGGGGAGGACGTTACTATTTGTCAGAAGGTATAGACACAAAATATACTAATCATAACAAAGTACAATAAGTACTATAGTACAGATATAAACAAAGGAGTGTGGGAACTATGAAACAGATATCAGCAAAGAGTTCAGAACTGGAAGTGATGTCTGCGGTGTGTTTTGAGGAATGCATAGGGATTCACCGGCAGAGACAGAGAGGAAGGCATTCCAAGCAAAGGAAAACATGAGTGATTGTACCAGGGCTTGTCCAAGGAACAGCAAAGGGCTGGACCATAGGATTTAATGGGGTGGGGGGCGGCGCGGAGAGGGGGCTGGCTGGAACTGGTAAGGCTGGATGGCAGTTGGATCTGGTTTGTGAAGGGTCTTATGCAGTATACCTGTTGAGGAGTTTTTATTTTATTCTGTGTTTGTAAGCTAAGCATTGAAGATTGGGGTGGAGCAGAGTGTATATGTAGCAAAGGATTTCAAGCATGGAAGTGCTTTAGAGACATAACTTTGTGGCCTTGTGGAGATGAGATTCAACGCATGGTTTTTGAGGATTTCCCATGATTGAGACACCATGACAGATAAGTTGAGGGAAAGCAAGATTGGTCATACTTAGATCTTGTCCTTAAGGTACCTACAGTCCAGTAACTGGGGAAGGCTCCAAGGCAGGGGGGGATAACAGTTTTTTGCATTCTTGGATCTGAATTCTGGCTCTATCAGGTTGATCCTGGGCACTCATCACTGCTTTGATCCTCTGTTTTCATGTCTAATGCACAGCACTTGGCACATAGGTGCTTGTCTCCTGAATGGACCAGTCTGAAGGTCTGTTACAATTCTGTGTACCTAGGAATGACAGATCTAATATCCATGCACTCGCTAACCAGAGGAGGTGCTTCACAGTAATGTCTACCAGCTCTGTTCCATCCTGGTTGGAAGAATTAATGTTCCTTTAACTTCTGTAGAGTGTTAGTAAATGCACTTTCAAGATCAGTTTTTTACCTCTTCCAACTGCATTGCTGTCCCTCTAAAATTTTTGTAGTAGCAACTAGTAATTCCAGAGAGAGAAATTTCAGGTCAACAGAGGCAGAACTTTCTAATGGGAATGGGCAGTCTGGGGAGGCAGTGATCTCACCCTCACTGGGGGAATTTATGCCAAGACTCTAGACCCAATGGGCAGAGAGATTATAACAGGTTGGCAGGCTGGAGCTGGTATCCTGCAAGAATCTTTCTGATAAGTGTTTATTCCATGAGTTTTTCCTTCTATCTCCCCATCCCCCTTCCCTGATGTGTCCATTTCTCAGACGTTCTGGGATCTCTGATCTCCCAGACCTTCTGATTCTTCTCTGCCCCTTCTGTGTCCCCAGTGCCCCAGGTGCTAAGGAGCTGTGCAGAGTTTGTGGAGGAGTATGGAGTGGTGGATGGGATCTACCGCCTCTCAGGGGTCTCTTCCAACATCCAGAAGCTCCGGTGAGTCAGGCAGTGAGGGGAGGGCTCTGTGGCCATTGAGGCCAGGAAGACAGAGGGGTGAGGGGAATTGGGGAGAAGGAAACACAGATGACAGGTACTGTCCAAGGGAGGAGCTCTAGTCTCCTCAGGAAAGGTTAACACCATGCCCCACACTTCCCACAGGCTAGACTGCACAGACGCATGTGTGTGCACACGCACATGTACACATATACACACTCCTCCACTCCCACATGTACCCACCCAGCTTTAAAGACAGATTTAGATATAATTCACAGGCCATAAAATTCACCATTTGCAAATGTATAATTCAATGGTTTTTAGTATATTTACAAGGTTGTGCAACCTCCACCGCTGTCTAATTCCAGAGCATCAACTCCAAAGAAACCCTGTACCCACAGTCACTCCACATTTCCCTTCTCCCCCAGCCCTGAGTCTACTTTCTGTCTACGGAGTTGCCTATTCTGGACATTTCACATAAATGGGATCATATAATGGTAACTTTCTATGGCTGGCTTTTTTTCACTTAGCATGTTTTCAAGGTTCATACATATTGTCGCATGCACCAGTACTTTACCATTCCTTTTTATGGCTGAAAAATATTCCATTGTGTGGTGTTATCACATTATGTTTACCCATTTATCAATTGATGGCTATTTGGGTTGTTCCTACCTTTTGGCTGTTATGATTAATGCTGCTATAAACATTTTGTGTACGAGTATTTGTGTGGACATATGGTTTCAATTCTCTTGAGTATATACCTAAAAGTGGGATTGCTGGGTCGAGTGGTAACTCTATGTTGAACTTTTAAAGAAACTGTCAAACCATTTCCCACAGCAGTTGCATCATTTTACATTCCTACAAGCAATGTATGAGGGTTCTCCACATCCCTGTCAACATTTGTTACTGTGTATCTTTTTGATTATAGCCACCATAATGCTGTGAAGTCATATTTCATCTATATTTGCATTTTCCTAAGAGCTAATGAAGTCAAATACTTTGTGTGCTTATTAGTCATTTGTATATCTTCTTTGGAGAAATGTCTATTCATAAACTTTGTTCATTAAAAAAATAGGTTATTTGTCTGTTTTGAGTTGTAGGAGTTCATGATGAATTCTGAATATGAGATACTGACTAAATCTATGACTTGCAAATATGTTCTCCCATTCTGTGGGTTTTCTTCATTTTCTTGATAGTGTCCTTTCTCACACAATAGTTTGTAACTTTGATGTTAAATTTATCTATTTTTTTCCTTGGTTGCTTGTGCTTTTGGTGTCATATCCAAGAAACTGTTGCCTAGGTCCAAGGTCAGGAAAATTTACACTTACGTTTCCTTCTAAAACTTAGTTGCATCTATCTTTGCATGTAGCCAGAAACACACATTTTAGGCTCACTCCTCCATTTCTACTGACTCCTACATATCCCTATACTGCCGCTCACACCTTCTCTACATCCTGACATGTATCCCTGTTCATGTATAGGTCTACTCATCCACCTCACGTCAACTCTGCATGTTGACAAGAACAGTGCCTTAAGCTTGCTGCCTCACGTATATACACGCCCCCAACCTCTTCCTTCCAAGTTTCATACATACTGACCCTCGACCTTGCCTGGAGCCCATCTCTACAGCTCCCCCTCTCCCCACACTGCCCCAGACCCCCACCACTCCTGACTACTCTGTACCTCCCCAGGCAGGAATTTGAGGCCGAACGGAAGCCAGACCTGCGGCGAGATGTTTACCTTCAGGACATTCACTGTGTCTCCTCCTTGTGCAAGGCCTACTTCAGAGAGCTGCCAGACCCCCTGCTCACGTACCGGCTCTATGACAAGTTCGCTGTGAGTTCAGTGGAAGGGGAGTGGGAGAGAAGGCAGAGGGCGGCCGCTCTGATGTGACATCCCAGATGTGCCCCAGACAGAGTCCTAGGGACCCTGAGTGACAGAGACCACAAGGAAGTGACAAGACCCTTCCCTACAAATCTCCTAGTGCTGCCATCTCTGCCCTGCCCTGTCCCTCCTTTCCCCAAGGCCTGCAAACCACAGGCAGCGCAGGGGGAGACTGTGGGAGAGCAGAAACTGGAAAGCCCTTGGAAATCACCTAGACCAGAGCTTCCCCACACTTAAGAGAACGAGAACACTTTCAGGAAGCCAAACGGTTTTCAAGTGTGCCCTTCTGTGAACTGTGATTTGTGTGTTGAACATCTCTTGAATAAAAAAATACATGACAGAACATCCCTGGTGGGCCAGTGGCTAGGACTCCCGCTCCCAATGCAGGGGGCCAGGGTTCAATCCCTGGTCAAGGAACTAGATCCCAGGTGCCACTACTAAGACCCGGCACCGCCAAACACATAAATAACGTTTTAAAGAGAAAGAAAATACATGGCAGAAGCGCTATCTGGAACTGAGTAACATTTTTACTTATACTTTTAAAAGTATTTATTTATTTATTGGTTGCACCTTCTAGCTTATGGGATTTTAGTTCCCCGACCGGTTATTGAAACAGAGCACTCGACTGTGAGAGCTTCCTAACCGCTGAGATGTGAGACCGCCAGGGAACTGCCTTGAGCAACACTTTTAAATTAAGTTGCATTTTATTGAGCATGACATCATTTAGAGATCCTACACAGCCAGGGCATGCCATTCAGCCCAAATAGACCAGGCTGGGTGGGCACAGGCCTTCCCGGACACCCTGAAATAAACCGCGGCCCCTGGCATGCCCACAGGATGAAACCACGAATGTTTTCCAGTGTCAGAGCACTGCTGATGAGGACACTCAGGCAGAGCAGCAGGGGGCTGCTCAGGGTCACAAAGCCCTAAGTGGCAGAGCCAAGAGTCAGCGGCAGGTCTCTGTGGGACCCAAGTTCTGTCCGCTACTTCAGTGTGCTTCGAAAGTCCAGGGCTGGGGGATGGCGCGGGGTGCAGCACAGACTGTTTCCGAGAGTTTGGCTCAGAGCTCTGGGGAGGATGCTGGGGCAGCCCCTGTCACTGAGTCCTGCTCCTTGCTCCCAACCAGGAGGCTGTGGCTGTACAACTGGAACCAGAGCGCTTGGTCAAGATCCTAGATGTGCTTCAAGAACTTCCGGTCCCCAACTACAGGTGTGTGGGGCTCCTCCTGACAAAAGTCCGGACTCCCCCCACTGAGCCCAGGCTCTCTCTTTACCTGGGGCCTTGACTTGTCAGTTCTCTTCCTGCTGCCACCCTGCGTGAGCTCTGCCCCCTGACGCCCCCTTTCTGCAGGACCCTGGAGTTCCTCATGAGGCACTTGGTGCACATGGCCTCATTCAGCGCCCAGACCAACATGCACGCGCGCAACCTGGCCATCGTGTGGGCCCCCAACTTGCTGAGGTGGGTGCATGCGTGGGTGTCCTGGCGGAGCCTAGCCCCTGGGGAGCCGCGTGAGGATGGAGTGTGGCTGTGTGGTACTGGAGAGGGGTCTCACCCAGTGAGAACAGGAAGGCTCAGGATTACACGGTGTGGCGTGGCGCTCACCTAGGGGAGCCCTTTCTCTGAGCTTGAGTCAAGTCCCCAAGGCCACACTGAGAAGCATGTGGGGTCTTAGTTCCCTGCCCAGGGATCAAATCTGTGCCCTCTGCAGTGGAAGGTAGAATCCTAACCACAGGAGCACCAGGGAATTTCTGGGCCTTTATGTTTTCTTACACTGTTGTCACTTAGCTCAGGGACTGGACAGGAGATGGGGGCAGTGCAGGGTGTGGGAGCTGGGGGGCTGTGGGGGGTTGGGTGCGGTGGGCCTTGTCAAATGTTTGTTGAGCAAGTATCTTGGAGAAGTGGCCTGCATGTCACTCCCTGTGGTGCACGGTAAACTATAAGAAGTCCTGAGATTTGTTATACACAGGCACCCTGGTGGGCAGAGGAGGTAGAGACTAATATCCTGAGCAGGGTGTCCAAGAAGGCTTCCCGGAGGAAGTGGCCATTTGAGACTTGAATCATGCATGTTGATTAAAAGGGGGAATGGGTTTAATGGTATGCAGAGGAAAGGGTATAAGGTATTTTTAGGGAAATTTGAATGGGGAAATGCAGTGGGGCTGCGGGGCATAACTCCACACCTCCGCAGGTCTAAGGATATAGAAGCCTCAGGCTTCAATGGGACAGCAGCCTTCATGGAGGTGCGTGTGCAGTCCATCGTCGTCGAGTTCATCCTCACGCATGTGGACCAGCTTTTTGGGGGTGCTGCTCTCTCTGGTCAGTGTCTCTCCCACCCCCCACATCACCACTCTCTGCCTAGGGAGTCACGTCAGAGTTAGAGAAGGCCTCCAAGATCATCCAGTTCAGTCACCCTGCTTTGCAGATAACAAGACTGAGTCTCATAAGTTCTTATGGTCATGTGGAGAAGACCCTACAGAAGAATGGTGCAGTTAGGACTTGAGCGGGCCTCTTCTGCTCTCAGTCTAGGGCATAGCTTGACCTCTTAATGCCCAGCCCGGTTCTCGAGGCTAGTGACTGATCATCCCATCCCCAGCCCACTGGGCCTATGTCCTGGGATCTCCTGGCCCTCTTTGTCCCTGAGGACTTCCTCTTGAGCACATAGGATCGATCTCCAGGTATATCCCCTACCTTGGTAGTTAGCGAGTGGAGGATGCAGTGAGGAGGTGGGTACCCGAAGCCCTCTTTCTGTTCCGGACTGGCCAATTCCTCTTTCCTTTCCTAGGTAGTGAAGTGGAAAGTGGATGGCGATCACTCCCAGGGGTCCGGGTGTCAGGCAGCCCTGAGGACGTTATGCCACGGTCCCTGCCCTACAATCTGCCGAGCATCCTGCAGGCTGGTGATGGACCCCCCCAGATGCGGCCCTACCACACCATCATAGAGATCGCAGAGCACAAGTAAGGCCTTCTTCCTGGGTCCTTCTCCCCTGCACTGGCCGTCAGGCACCAACTGCAGTGATTTCTCCATTCCCTCCAGGAGGAAGGGGTCTCTGAAGGTCAGGAAGTGGAAATCTATCTTCAATCTGGGTCGCTCTGGCCATGAGACCAAACGTAAACTTCCACGGGGGGCTGAGGACAGGGGTAAGTCTACGGAGATATAGGGGGAGTTCTGCTGAGGGTGCACTAGGTCCTGGCTCTATGCACATCCCTGTCTTGCAGAGGACAAATCTGATAAGGGGACTCTGCGGCCAGCCAAGAGCATGGACTCGCTGAGTGCTGTGGCTGGGGTTAGTGATGGTGAGTACAGCTGTGCACTCGTGTGTGTGTGTGTGTGTGGGGAAGGGTAGTGATGGCCAGTGACTCCATCTCCAGGGAGGGAAGGGCGTTCCTAAGTACGTGTTGGTGGGGTGACCTCTGCTCAGCTGTTTGTGAAGGGTTGGCGGTGGTGGCTAAGCGAAGCTGGGCCTGGTGCCTTCCAGGCTACAGACAAACAGAGGGCCCTCCTCGGAGGCTTTCTGAGGTGTGTCCAGGCCCCCTGTGGCTGAGGTATGGCCCACCTTTCTCTCCTCCACAGAACCAGAGGGGTTGGTCGGATCCAGCAGTCCTCGGCCAGGCCCACTGCTGACGGAAAGCTTGGAGAATGATTCCGTGGAAGCGGCAGAGGGTGAGCAGGAGCCGGACCCGGAGGCGCTGGGCGGCACGAGCTCCGAGCCCGGCACACCACGACCTGGGCGGTCAGCAGCCCGTGTTGGGGGTAGCAGCCACGCGGAGCGCCGCGCTGGTGTCCACATCTCAGGGCCCTACGCTGTCAACCTCCCAGCACACATCAGCAATATGCTCAACATATCTCCAAACAACATCGCTAACATCCCCTTGGGGTTTGCCCGTGGTCTTCAACATCCTGCCCTACAGCCCCGGCCAAGCCCTGCCTCTGGCCCTGGTCCTGGCCCCGGCCTTGGCCCTGGCCCCCCAGGTAAGGACCCAAGGATTGCCCAGGACTGGGAGAAGGGACTAGAGCTCTACGCTGCGGCGCTGAAGCTGGGAATCTGCCCTGGACTGTGGGTGGTTATCTTTAGCTGCCTTTCCAAATTCAAGATTGAGGGAATCCAGTAACATTATTAGGTTGTTCATACATGTAGCTTCATGTAGAAGGGTTCTCTGGCAGCCTTAGGTCACTGATACACCTAAGAATGGGGATTTGTGTCAGATATATATGGTAGGGATTACTAAGTACAAAGTAGGAAGATATAATAGTTGGCTACCCAGGTAGCTCAGTGGTAAAGAATCTGCCTGCCAGTGCAGGAGAGGCAAGGGACCTGGGTTCGATCCCTGGGTTGGGAAGATCCTCTGGAGAAGGAAAGGGCAACCCACTCCAGTATTCTTGTTGGGAAAATTCCATGGGCAGAGGCACCTGGAAGGCTACAGTCCATTGGATTGCACAGCGTTGGACATGACTGAGCACAGACACATTAACAGGTGACACGGGTTCAATCCCTGCTCCAGAAAGACGCCACATGCCTCAGGGAAACTAAGCCCGTGCACCACAAAAATAACAACAACATTAAGAATAGCAAACAGTAGTTGAGAGCTTGTGATGTGCTGTGTTAGGGACTTTGAAGGCATTAGCTCATTTCCTTTTGTCAAGAGTCTTGACTCGGGTATGGTTATTGTCCTTACATTACAGCAGTGGAACCTGAGGCTTATGTTAAGCAATTTGGTAGGAGGTGGCACAGCTGGAATCTGATCTGTGCTCTGACTCCAGTTCCTAAGTGTCAATAATGAGAAGGACTGAGGCAGCGCTGGGTGGTGGGTGAGGATAACAACTGCAGAGGAAAGGAGACTGCGATTCTAATTTGGCTGTGCCCCTTGTTTGTGACCTTGGACAAACTCCTCTGAGTCTCAACTTCCTCCCACATATAACGGGGATACATACCCGACATCATAAAGGTGCTTTGTGGAGAAAATAAAACAATGCGTTATAAAACATATAGCACAAGGCTTGGCACCTGGCAGGAGTTGTAAAAGGTGGCTATAAGCCAACAGTTAGGGATATTGGTCTGCGAGGATCAGCCACATGAAGCATCTCTGCTGGGAATGTTGGGCCCATACTATAAGCAGTGCTAGGAAGACTGACCTTGGAAAGGGTCAGAACTGGTCTTGACCTTAGGATCCCTGGGACTCTCTCTCTCCCAACAGATGAGAAGTTGGAGGCAAGTCCCGCCCCAGGTCCCTCGGCTGACTCGGGCCCAGTGGACGTGGCCCCTGCCCTGGAGGACTGCTTGTCCCAGGAGGTGCAGGATTCCTTCTCCTTCCTAGAGGACTCAAGCAGCTCAGAACCTGAGTGGGTGGGGGTGGAGGACGGGGAGGTGGCCAAGGCAGGACCGGCAGGAGCAGCCTTCTCCCCTGGGGAGGAAGACCCTGGGCTGGGCTACCTGGAGGAGCTCCTGGGAGTTGGGCCTCAGGTAAGGAGGCACTGTGCTGGGTTTGGGGGTGTTAAGGAGCCCAGAGGGTGGACAGGGCCACGTAGTCCTAAGCCATGATGCTGTATTTACAGGTGGAGGAGTTCTCTGTGGAGCCACCCCTGGATGACCTGTCCCTGGATGAGGCACAGTTTGTCCTGGCTCCCAGCTGCTGTTCCCTGGACTCTCCTGGCCCCAGGCCTGAAACAGAGGAGGAAAGCGGGGAGGAAGTCTTCCTGAGTGCCTATGATGACCTAAGTCCCCTTCTGGAGCCCAAACTCCCAACCTGGGAGGGGCCAGGCAGTGAAAAGGAAAAGGCAGCAGGGTCTGGAAGACAGGAGGCTTCAGGACAGGCTGAGGGAGAGCAAGCCTTGAGTGAAGATGGAGAGAACAAGGAGGGTGGGCCTGGAAGCAGACGGGACGCCAGGGAGGAGGCTGAGGGGAGCCCAGAGAGTGACGTGGAGGGCAGAGTGGCCAGTGAGGAAGGAGCAGAGGCTGAGGGAAGCCAGCAGCTGATTGACAGTTTGAAAGAAGGATGTGGGGAGGAGACACAGGCCAAGGCAGAGGAGTCCAAAGGTCAGCAAGAGGATGAGAGAACGGAGGAAGCTAAGCGTGTGGAAGCAACTGGAGGAGAGCTGGTTAAAAACAAGGGGAAGGAAAGAAAGACTGAGAGAGAGGGAGGTGCTGAGGAAGCAGATGAAGCCCAGCTAGCAGCTGGAAGGGACTCAGAGCATGAGGTCCAGGAAAACCAAATTGCTGAAGAGAGCTGGGAAGTTGTACACAAAGAGGCTGACGGAGGCAGAGAAAATGAGGTCAAAGGACAAAGGGGAGATGAGGGTCAAGAGGCAAGAGAAGACCAAGGAGATGGAGAAGATAGCAGGATCCCAGCAGCAGCAGCAGCTGAAGGAGGAGCAGGGGAGATCAGCAAGGAACGGGAGTGTGGACACGGAGAAGCTGAGGGAGACCAGAGAGCTGGAGGGGAACGTGTAGAAGAGGGTTCCCTCCCCGAAGGGTCACAGGTAGAGTCCCTGGAGGTTGACAGTGCCAAAGGAGGCAGCTCCCAGTCCTCTGAGACAGAGCAGGCAGCCCCACAGCCGCCTCGGCCGGAGGAGACGGACCCTGAGGGGCAGCCCAATCCCCCTGGCTCGGCTGGCGGCGTGGGCATGCGCCTGGCTTCCACCCTCGTTCAGGTCCAGCAGGTCCGCTCTGTGCCTGTGGTACCGCCCAAGCCACAGTTTGCCAAGGTGCCCAGTGCGATGTGTGGCAAGATCCATGTGGCACCAGCACACCCATGCCCAAAGCCTGGCCGGCTCGATGGGGACAGGGCCTGGAGCTCCCGAGCCTCCCGCTCCTCTTGGAGGAATGGGGGCAGTCTTTCCTTTGATGCTGCCGTGGCCCTGGCTCGGGACCGCCAGAGGACTGAAGCTCAGGCAGTTCGGCGGACCCAGACCTGTACTGGTGCTGGGGACTACAGCCTCATCCCCAAAACCTCCCCCCATAGCATGATCCCTGCCTACGCTCCCCGGCCCCTTAGCTGCCTGGAGATCCCAGCTGAGGGCACAGACGGGTCTGGACCCCGGAGTCGGTTTAGCCTGCCTCCCAGAGAACCCCAACCTCCTGATCCCCTTATGTCCCCCCAGCGCCGATCATATGCATTCGAAACACAGGCTAACTCTGGGAAAGGTGAGGGACTATAATTAGGACCAGAGCACTGGGAATAAGGGACAGCAGTTGTCTCCCGGGTCTAGGACGATTTCATCTGCAGCCTGAACAGCTGTAGTGCCCAGCTCTATAGGTTTTGGCCCTGCAGCTTCTCGTTTTGACTTGGGAAGCACTGTCTTGGTCTGTTTACCTGAGCTTGTCTCAGACACAAACACTTATCCCTTAGGAGATTGCTGAGAAAGTCACCAAGATCCTGTCCCCAGAGAGAGGGGTCACTGGCCAAAGGGAACAAAGAGTAGGTGGAAAACGTAACTGTTTCTCAAAGTGAAGAATGAAGAGGGAACTCCAGCCAAGGTCGTCTTCCTCTGAGGCAATGAACTCTTCACGGAAGTCCAGAGTAGAGGCGGGGTCAGGACCAGGTTGGAGCCTATTACACACACTTTTAGAGGTTATCTATCCTTGTTCTACTCTTGGTTCCTTGGATACCTCCTGCTCCTATTAGCTCCAGATTAGGAGAAAAATGTCCAGGAAACTCTTTGAATACACAGTATTTGTTGGCAGGGCTAGTTCCATTCCCAGCTCCCCAACCTTCTGCCTCCCTGGATCTCTAGGAACTGAGGTCTTGTGTAGATCTCTCTGGCCTCTTCTTTCTCCTTTGGAATAACTTCCTATTTTAGGGAAGAGGGATCGCGTCACTCAGGCTCTGGGATTATTTCTCTGGACAAGATGGGTCCACAGGTCCCAAGGGGCAATATCTCAGAATAAATGCTGTATTTTTACACATAAATAGTGTGGTTTCTTTTTACACTTACTAAAGTGTTGAATGATAGATACCATATCTTCCAAGGTGGTGCTAGTAGTAAATAACCCACCTGCCAATGCAGGATATGTAAGAGATGGGGGGTTACATCCCTGGGTTGGAAGATCCCCTGCATGAGGAAATGGCAAACCACTCCAGGATTTCTGTCTGGCGAACCCAACAGACTAAGGAGCCTGGCAGGCTACAGTGCACAGGGTCACAAAGTCAGACACGACCGGAGTGACTTAGCACGCATAGTTATATCTTCACGTTTGGTCAAACGTTGCATTCTTCTGTTTTTATTGTCTGGGTGTTCTTCCTCAATTGTCGTGGTGGAGACCTATAGCTAGAAACTAGAGCTGGGTTCACAGTGGTCAGGAAATGAGGAAGGGAAACTTATATTTACATAATGCTCTTTATATGCCAGTAGAGCTAGGTATCCTACGTGCACAGAATCTATGCTCTTAATTTTTGGTCACCGAATAATTTTTTAAGTTTGGTACTGGTATCTCCATTAAAAAAAAAAAAAAGTTTTATTTGGCTGCACTGGGTCTTAATTGCAGCACGTGGGATTTTCCATCTTAGTTGCAGCATGTGGGCTTTTGTTGTTGCTGCTGCTGCCTGCGAACGCATCCTTGTGGCATGTGACCAAGGATGGAACCTAGCATCCCCTGCATTGGGAGCACAAAGTCTTAGTCACTTGACTAAGTGACTTGACTAGAGACCAGGGAAGTCTCTAGTATCTCATTTTACAGGTGAGGAAACAAAAGTTAATTAGGTCAAAATGTTTGCCAAAGGTCTCAGAACTAACAAGTGGCAGAGGTAGGTCTGAGACCCAAATTTGTCTGGTTCAGGGTCTGAACTCTTCCCTTACACCACACTACTTCAAATCCATTAAGGGTAGGTCCTGACTGAAAAGAAAAGGAATTAAAATACCTTTCACAGAAACTGAGACTCACAAAAACTAGACGCCTTCGGGGTCTTCGAGTGACTACAAAGGCTAATGTTGCTGTTCAGTTGCTAAGTCCTGTCAACTCTTTGCGACTCCACGGACTGTAGCCCGCCAGGCTCCTCTGTTCATGGAATTTCCCAAGCAAGAACACTGGAGTGGGTTGCCATTTCCTCCTCCAGGGGATCTTCTCAACCATGGGATGGAACTTACGTCTCCTCCACCAGCAGGAGGATTCATTAACCACTGAGCCGCCAGGGAAGCCCGGCTAACACTAATACACATGAGCACATCCATATTTATGTATGCCCAGATGTCCTAATCTCCAATAGGAAACTTCAAATGGGTGGCCTGATCCAAGATGCCCTCCCAAATAGCTCTTTTTAAAGACGGCGCCTCTGCCTCCATCTGACGTCCCTCATTTGATATAAGCTCACTTCTCCTGGAACTAAAATGGCCCTGGCCGGCAGAAAAATGGTAGCACCAAGTTGATCGTCCTTCTTACGTTCTTGCCTAAAGCCACTTGGACTTCAGTGTCCTTCTCCCAGGACCCCAAAAGGTTGTTTCGTCCCAGCACCAGCACCACCCCACGCAAGCCCGCATCCAAACCCTCAGCAACATGGAGGGAACGGAAGTCGGGCGGCTCGGAGGCAGAGAAGGCTGGGTGGGTCGAGAGACACTTCCGCCCCTCACCAACATGGCGGCGGGCTGGGAGTGCGCATGATCAGCTGTCCCTGGAGATACCCGAGTCCGGAGGGGAGAACACGGTCGGGGGAGATCGGCGGCTGCGGCGGCGTTGGCCGGTGAGTGCAGGACATAGCGGGAGTCTGGAGACTGGGTGAGCCGGCGAGGCACAGCAGCGTTGATTTTCTCCCCGTTTTCTAGGTTCAGGAACTCCTGGGGCGGAAGTCTTTGTTTTGAGGGAGGGGGCATTGCCCGGCTCTTTATCTCCTACCCCCTTTGTGGGCCGAACTCACTCCCCGCCCCCGGGCGCGCACGTCCCCGCCCTCCTGCGCTGCCAGCCGCGGGCCGCTGGGCCGGAGACCGCAGGGCTAGCTGAGCCCCCGGCGTCCTTCCCTACCCCCGAGGAGCAGCGCGGGCTGGGGGTGAGCCCGGCCGGGCTAGCCGGGTCGCCGCGCGGGCCCCTGGGCTCGCGCCTGGCCGTAGCTCAGCTGCTGAGCGCCTGCTGGTTGGTGGGCCCGCAGGGAGACGCCGCATTCTCAGGCGAGGTCTAGGTGCCTGACTTCTTTGCGGACTTGATTTTTCCCTTTGTGTCCAGACTTAGCTAAGCTCTTGCAGGGCCCTCCTTCTCGGACTGTGCACGCATGCCACAACATCCTAGCCCCCTTTCCGTGTCGCATACCCCTAAAGCTCAGGAAATGCTTCCGGATGTCCAACTAAGATTTGAATAAGTAGCCTGACCCCGTTGCCGATTGTCCTCAGAAGCTGCTCCTGGCTGACAGCTGTGGGCCTTAGAGACGCCTCCTGTACCCTGCCCTCGGTTTGATTGCTTCCTTTTGCTGTCAGTGCTGCAAGCTTCAGAGGGGCATTTCCTCCGCAGGTTTGAGGATAGAACGGTAGGTGGTCTTGAAACACCAGTCCTACTTCCCCCTTAGGGACTGGGATCTTCTTGCAGCGCTACTTCCTCTGGACGGTTTCACTTTCAGTTCCGTTTTTGGGGGTTAACACTTTGGATACAAGCTTTCCATGACTCATCCGCTGAAGATGAAGGTTTGGGGGACCTTATGGGTAGAGAATTTACAAAAACCTCACCCCTTTCCTGTCGAGATTATTTTATTGCTTTACACTGTATAGCTGTTTCCTCCTGGAGGCGCCTTCCTTTGTTTTTCCTGCCCACCTCCCGCCGCACTCCAGCCGTCTCCCCCCACCCCATGCCCGTCTACCCCGCCCCGCCCCGCCCCAGTCAGGGTCTTAAGGCAGGCACCTTGTGGATGGATTCCTCCCCCATTGTCTCCTCTTTCCGAACCCTGGAGTTTTCTCCCTTCTCACTGGGTTCAGTTGATTTGGAGTTGTCATGGCAACATTTTAGCAACTGTGTTGTTCTACAGGAAGGCTTGGTGAATAAAATAGTAGAGGCTTGAAGATGATACACTAGGGCTTTAAGGTCTTTTTAATGAATGACATATATCTGGACTTCCCCAAACAACAGCCGGATCAGTAGAATGGGGCCCAAGGGCCAAGTCTGGCCTTTAGGGTTCTGGAGGTTTTCTTTTCATAGATCTGAGGACAGGTATTTGTTGGTGTTCAGTATGTGTGCCTGAGGAACTGGAATAAGCATCAGGGTCTATGGTCCTGTATTTTTTGATAGCTGTGGTCTAAACATGGCCCCTCCTTATCCCGATATCATGGCAGATCATAATAGCTTTAATAATCATCCATCCAGAAATATGTTTCAGTCTTTCAGTATAATTATCCCCTCTCCATCAGGAGATGGAGTGAGAATTGGAGAGGTGAGGAACATTATTTGTAGAATTGCTTTTTCAGTCACTGTAGGCAGCCTTCAGCATTAGAATGGAGAAAGCTGGTTGTCCCTTGCAGAAGATTGGTTATGTTCCTGGATGTGTCTTCATGGAGCCTAGGTTCTAGAAATCGGAGAGCTTTCAGTTTCCTAGACTCACTAGATTCCCTGATTTCTACCAGGACTTAGCACTCAGGCCTGTGAGGCAGGAGATACGAAGATTTCCAAAGAAGGACCAGTTCCTCGGATGTACCCCCTCACAGAGAGATGAAGGGGTGAGTGAAGAAGAGGTAGGGCCTGGAATGGGAGATGGGAACCCTGGGAGAATGCAAAATGGCTAGGAGCACTGGCTCTGGAGTCAGGCAGACCTCAATTTAGGTCCCAGCTATATCACCTAGCTATGTAATCTGTTTATAAAATGCAAGTAGTTCTACCTACTCATAATTGCTGTTCTTAGTACTAAATAAGATATTGCCTGTTAAATGCTTGACTCAGTGCTAGGTATATACCAGCTCTGGTTATTCTAACCTCCCCTAGCATCTGTTGGGAATGCCAATGAGTTTGGGAGCCATATGTTACTGGGCCAGTGACTTTTTCCCCTTATTCTTCCTCTTGTCCCTTCACAAACAGGCAGCAGAAAACAGCAGAAACTGAAGAGGGGACAGTGCAGATTCAGGAAGGTGAGTGGGAGAAACAGAACTGAGCTGAGACCAGCAGCCCATTGTGGTCTCACCCCACACCCCATGGGCCTATCACCTATGTACCCTTCTCTTTTTAAATGACATGCAAGTGCAACAGAGGGAGAAAAGCCGGAACTCACAAACTTTTTCCTTTTAATTCAGGCGCAGTGGCAACTGGGGAGGACCCCACCAGTGTGGCTATAGCTAGCATCCAGTCAGCTGCCACTTTCCCTGACCCCAACGTCAAGTACGTCTTCCGAACTGAAAATGGGGGCCAGGTAAGGGAGGGGGCCAGGTGGCTGCAGGTGTTACCTGGGGTTGGCATTGAGGGAGGTGATTGAACCTGTCATGGGGAGACCTGGTTTGGAGGATGAGGTGAAGATGTGGACTAATTGGAGGGTGGGAGTTGGGGGGGGGTGGAATATGAGGTTTACAGTAGAGATTGGTATGGGGTGGGGGCTATGCCGAAACCACTGTATGGGAAAAGGAGGGGAAATGGTTAAATACACATCTCTGAAGGATTCTTTTGGGGGGCCCTATCCAAGAGAAGCTTTATGAGGAGCTCTGGAGTCCCTAGCACTTACTTTCTTGTTTTCTCTTCCCTTCCTCCCTTTCCTGAATCTAGGTGATGTACAGGGTGATCCAGGTGTCTGAAGGGCAGCTGGATGGCCAGACTGAGGGGACTGGTGCCATCAGTGGCTACCCTGCCACTCAATCCATGACCCAGGTACACGGGGATGGGCTGCAGAGGGGACTTGAGCTCTGAGTAGTAAGATGAAGAAGGGAACTAGTAGGATGGGCGTGGCTAGGGATAGTGAGACATCTGGGGCTGCCCTGACCCAAAGCACTAGACTCTTCTTCTCTGGATGTTTCTCCCTGTCTGCTCACAAGAGATAGAGCTGCAGAGTAGTTCATGGGAAGTATCTGACTGTCACTTGTCTCTGTTCTCTTGCTCCCCTTGCCAGGCCGTGATCCAGGGTGCGTTCACGAGTGATGATGCAGTTGACACAGAGGGGACAGCTGCTGAGACGCACTATACTTACTTCCCCAGCACTGCAGTGGGAGATGGGGCAGGGGGTACCACATCGGGGAGTACAGCAGCTGTTGTTACTACCCAGGGCTCAGAGGCACTACTGGGGCAGGCGACCCCTCCTGGCACTGGTGAGATATTATGTGAGGATGCTGGCTGGAGGGGCTAGGATAGGCTGCGGGACGTGGCTGGTGGGCAGTGGGCCTTTACTCATGATCCCTTGATGATCACTAAGACCTGGGCAGGCAGTGAGTCTGGGGCTGCCCTTCCAGCAGGAGGCAGTATGTCTTTTTTTAGAGGAGGATCCCAGGGCCCTGGCCTTAGAGCTTGGTGAAGGTCCTAGTTCCATGTCCTGACAGAACCTCCCCTGCATCCTCACAGGTCAGTTCTTTGTGATGATGTCACCACAAGAAGTGCTGCAAGGAGGAAGCCAGCGCTCTATTGCCCCCAGGACCCACCCTTATTCCCCGTGAGTAACCCTTGTTTCTTCTCAGTTACCAGGAATAGTCTTGATTCTTTCCAAAGATTTGGTGTGGTTCCTCACCCCAAACTCCAATCTCAGTTTTTGACCTTGCCTCACTCTGGCCCCCCTGGACTCTATTGTTAGGAAGTCAGAAGCTCCCCGGACAACTCGGGATGAGAAACGCAGGGCTCAGCATAATGAAGGTAGGCATGATCTGCATGTGAAGCTTGGAGCTGTTTGGTGGAATTGGGGACCTCTATGATGTTGAAGGGAGAGGTTAGGTAATATTACCCTGGGGCCTTTGGTGAGTTCTCCCCGAGTCACCGTGTCCTCTGCTTGCCCCACAGTGGAGCGCCGCCGCCGTGACAAGATTAACAACTGGATTGTACAGCTGTCCAAGATCATCCCAGACTGCTCCATGGAGAGCACCAAGTCTGGCCAGGTCATGGAAAGACCCTGGTAGTGGCCAGGATGCCTGAATTCTGTCTCCTGGCATTGCTTCCAGAAATGGTAGAGAGTGGGCACACATGGCAGTAGTTTTTTCCTATCTGTCTCTGAGGTTCCTGAATCCCTGGGAGATGTTATTCCACCATCCTTTAAGGGAAAACAAGGTCCAGAGTGTGAACATGCTTTTGGAAAGCAAGCCAGGTATTTTTATATCCTAGTCCTTATTTTGTTGGCTTTTTTTTAACAGAGTAAAGGTGGAATTCTATCCAAAGCCTGTGATTATATCCAGGAACTTCGGCAGAGTAACCACCGGTTGTCTGAAGAACTGCAGGGGCTTGACCAACTACAGCTGGACAACGATGTGCTTCGACAGCAGGTCAGGACCTCCCCCCCCGCCCCCTGCCCCCGCTCAGTACAGCTGTCCTCGACCTCCCTCCCTAGCCACCAGCCCAGCTTGGGACTCCCTATTTTGTCTTCCATAGAGGGAGCTTTATCTATACCTCATCACTGGTGGGTGTCTGAATAAGTTCAGAGACTTGGGTGTGTTAACTTTTCTACCTGTTTCCCTTACTGCTCTTTCCCATGTCCAGGTAGAAGAACTTAAGAACAAGAATCTGCTGCTGCGAGCTCAGCTGCGGCACCACGGAGTGGAGGTTGTCATCAAGACTGACAGCAACTAACTCTGGGGGCGCAGGGGCTCCAAGCTCTACAGCCCCTTTCCGAGAACTTCAGATAGCCCAGGAGCCACAGGCTAATCACCCCACGCCCCTTTCCTTCACTGCCCACATTTGGCATGGGACTGGAGGGAGTTCAGAAGGCGTCTCTTTGAATTAAGGCCCTGTGATCTAGCAGCCTGCAGTGGTGTGAAACACACACCGTGGGTGTGCACGGACAGTCTTGCCCAATCAACCCTCCCACGCAGCCCCCGGGCCCCTGTGCTCCTCCTGCACAATGCATGTGCTGTCTCCATGCTGGACGCTGGACACTAAACTGGGGGGCTTGCCCCCTGCTTGCTTAAGGTGCCAGCAGAGGGCCTGCTGACAAGCAGTGTCCTGGCTTGCCTCAGGACTGGCGCTTCCACTGGTTCTTCCTTTCCCTGGAGCTCAGATGTGCTCCTCAGGACTCTGGGGAACAGGCTTTAGCAGGAAGTGGGGATCGGAGGCTTAGCAGTGGCTGCTGCCCCAGGAAGAGGAGATTGGCCAGCAAGCAGCTAAGGCCTGTGCAGGTCTCTGGCACCACGGAGAACAAGAGGCAGGGCCCACTGGGGGCCTTACCCCATTGTGGGGACGGTTTTTTTTTTTTTTCCTTTTTTTTTTTTAAAGATAAAATGTTCAGAGCCATAACTGTCTCTGGGTCTTCCTCCCTTTGTGGGCTCCAGGCTGGGAGGGAGGGAACACACTGCTTTGACTAGTAAGGGTTGGGTCAAGGTTGGGTGGGGTATCTGAGCTCCTATGGTTACGACAATGAGTCCTACTACTTGGGCCGGGCCAATGTGTCGTTGGCCGTCCACGCCCGCAATCGCGAGGATTTCTCTTGCGAGTGTTAGGAGCACCGGGAACAGGTGCGGCGGGGGCTGTGCGGGAGGCGGTGCCTTTGCTTCCGGTTCCGGTGGGTCTCGGCTCAGCTGCAGCTTCGGGAGGGCGGGGGAGATGCTGCCCGCTCCCAGGGGGCGGGCCGGGGCCAGGTTCCTGAAACTCCCATTTGCGGTGCGCACCATGGCTGGAGGTACCTGCAGGGGAGACCTGGGATCAGGTCTAGACCAACTTGTGGCCTTAGGAGCTCTCGGAACGCCCCCGGTGGAGGTGCACGCGGAGGGAGGCGCGAAGGGGAGTGGCGGAGGGGTCCTCACGCATCCCCCGCCAGGTTGGGGCGCGGCCAGGTGAGGGGGGCCCCGCGGCAGGAGAGCGGGCGGCAGTCCTGCTTCCCTCAAGGCTCGCGTGCCCCTCTCCTCAGAGCCTACGGTCTCGCTCCCTGAACTCCGTTCGCTCCTGGCCTCGGGCCGGGCTCGGCTCTTTGACGTGAGATCCCGGGAGGAGGCGGCGGCTGGAACCATCCCTGGGGCTATCAACATCCCGGGTACGGGATTGAGGGGGGTAAGCCCTGGTGGTGGATTGGAGACAGTTTAGGAGGGTCTTAGCCAATAGGACCTCATTTAGGATGATGTGGGAAGGCACAGGTTACAGGGGTCCGGTATTCCTGTGGCTCCCGGCCCCCAAACTTCGCTTAAGAAGGGCTGATGGGAGGCGGATCCTGGCAGCGGAACTGGCCCTTCCAGTTTGAGGGGGTAACAGGCAATGAGGAAGGGGCAGGCCGGATTCACACGCTTGACCTCCCCAAAGCTGGATGCCTGAGTTTGCCCGCGCCTCCTCACAAACTAGGGAAGTGGCTTCCATTCAGAGGTGGTTTGGCTGACCTCCTGGGCAGGTAGGACATATCCTGTCCTTGAAGTGGGTGGGGGTGGAGGGGGGAGGAGTTGTCACCATGTGTTGTTTTGGGGCCCCTTGGAGATGTGTTCGACCACAGGACCGGTCCTTCCAGACCCAACCACTGAACCTGAGATTGCCCAACTGCCGGCTTTCCATTGTATCCTCTCGACTCCTCCTCCCAGTTTCAGAGTTGGAAAGCGCCCTGCAGATGGAGCCAGCTGCTTTCAAGGGTTTGTACTCCGCTGAGAAGCCAAAGCTGGAAGAGAATCTCATTTTCTTCTGTCAGATGGGCAAGCGGGGCTTGCAGGCCACGCAGTTGGCCCAGAGCCTTGGATACAAAGGGTATGGGCTTGGTAAGAGGGCGGGGGCGGTGGTGCCTGGGGACTGCCTCCTGGGCTCTGTCCTTCCCTCACCCCTATTTTTTTTCACAGGGCTCGGAACTATGAAGGGGCCTATAGAGAATGGCTCCAGAAAGAAGGTTAGGTAGAATGTGGCTTACTGAATGCTCCCTCCCCGCTGCCAGTGGCCGCCTTAACTAAGAGTGATGAAGGGGCTCTTGTTGGGTTGAGCAACTTCTTACAGTGCTGTGCATGAAAAGCAGCAAATAAAGAGCATTTAATCAAAGTATTGGAAGCACTTAATTTGTCAGGTGGACTGAAAACAGTTCTAATCATAACCTAGACTTCAATTCAGCCCTAGGTCCTTCTTCCAGCATTCATCTGTCCCCCAACCAAAACCAAAACCAAAACACCCAGAAGTTTGCTGAAAGACAATAATCCAGAATCACCTGGTAAAAAAACAAAACAAAACTTAGGCCTCATCTCTGATTTGGTGGGAGCTGATTTCACAAGGCCCTCAAGTAATTCTGATATGCAGTAAGGAGCCAGAACTAGACCAGAGGTCAGTAAACTATGGCCCCACTTGGTCTTGCCACCATGACCATTTGTTTACACATTGTCCGTGACTATTACTGTGCCAAAATGGGGGAATAGTTGCAACAGAAACTATATGTTCTTTGAAGTATCTAGTCCTTTATAGAAAGTGTGTGTACCGTTGCTCTAGGTCTTCAGGTCCCCAGCCCCAACCTCATTTCCCTCAGACTTTGTCACTGGGTTAAGGAAATGAAATGGTTCTCCCAGGCAGTTGGGTGAAGGAATGGATGCCACCCCTAATCCCAAGCATAGGTCACATGTATGAGGAGCTCTCCCTGTGCCACCAGAAAGAGGTCTGAGTTTTTACCAGCACAGTTCCTTGATCCCACAGTAGATTTAACAGAATTTAATTGGTTTAAAAGAAACACAGAAAGAAACAGCACATACTCACGGAGGCAAAATGCAACACTATACAGTAGGTATGTAATTTCCCTCTGTCGTGGTTCATGGTTTAATGCATATCCTTCCAGACCTATTAAATATTTCAATGTCAGAGTTTTTGTTTTTTTTTAAAATTAATTTATTTGGCTGTACTGAATCTTCATTGAGGCATGCAGGATCTTTAGTTGAAGCATGCAAACTCTTAATTGGTACATGTGGGATCTAGTTCCCTAACCAAGGATCAAACTCAGACCCGCTGCTTTGGGAGCCAGGGGTCTTAGCCACTGAATCACCAGGGAAGTCCCTGAGTTCTGACTTGTTAAATCTGATTATAAAAAATTTCACTCCTTAATTTGTAAAAGAGAAGGTTGAGTCAAAGATGGACCCAGTTTTCTGATTTTTCAAGTTTCTGAAGAAATTCCTTGGAGGCATTTCCTATATTCCTTGCCTTTCTCTCACCTTTTCCTCTCCCGCTTCTGCCTTTGGGACTGTACCCAGCCCTTATACATCTTTTACTTCACAGTCTACACTGCACACTGCATAAAATCTTCCATTCATCTGAGCTCTCCACCTCCTTTCACAAACCCATTTCATTCTTTCCCTGGACTAGTCACAATACTGAGTTTAGCTGGACATTGTTGCGTTTGGAGATAAACTTGAAATATGTGAAAGAGTCTAGTCTAGGGTCTGGCAAATAATAGATGTCAGTTACTCTTTCCTCAAATACCAAAATTTCTTTGGTTCTCAGACTGGTTGGGAAATTTTTCCTGGACTTTAATTTCCCTCTTTAAAAAATTTTTTTATTTATTTTTGTCTGTGCTGGGTCTTCATTGCTTTCCAGGGGCTTTCTTTAGTTGCGGTGAGCAGGGGCTACTCTTTTTTGTGGTGTTTGGGCTTTTCTTGCTGGTGGCTTCTCTTGTTGCAGAGCTCTAGCGTGCTCGAGTTTCGGTAGCTGCATCATGTGGGCTCAGGTGCCCTTTGGCATGTGGGATCTTCCCAGCATGCGTGTGTGCTAAGTCGCCTCAGTCATGTCCTACGCTTTGTGGCCCCATGGGCTGTAGCCCACCAGGCTCTTCTGTCCATGGGGATTCTCCAGGCAAGGATACTGGAATGGGTTGCTGTGCCCTCTTTAAGGGGATCTTCCCAACCCAGGGATAGACCCTGCGTCTCTTATATCTCCTGCATTGGCAGGTGGGTTCTTTACCACTGGTGTCACCTGGGAAGCCTGGGATCTTCCCGGGCCAGGGGTCAAACCCGTGTCCCCTGCATTGGCAGGCAGACTCTCAACCACTAGACTACCAGGGAAGTCCCAGATTTCCCTTGTTGAGTCTCAGCTGTTCTAGTCTTCTTTTATCTCTCCTCAAATTTTATAATTTGATTATAGCATTTCTTTTTTAGTGAAGCATAATTTACCTACAATAAAATGCCTTTTTTTTTTTGCATGGCATGTGGGATTTTAGCTTCCCAACTAGGGATCCAAACTGTGCTCTCTGCAGTGGAAGCATGAAGTCCCAACCACTAGATTGCCCCGGGATTCCCTAAAATGCAGTGTTCTTAAGTGTTCACTTCATTGAGTTTTGACAGTTGTACACTTACTTGAAGCAAGCATCCTAACCAAGATATAGAACACTGAAATCTCCAAAATTTCTCTGGGACCAGTCAATTCCATCCTTAATCTTTTTTTAGACAACCATTTTCTATCTTCTGTCACCTAAACTAGTTTTCTAGCTTCCTTCCTGGTCTGCCAACCTACAATACTTGCTTTCTTCCGTTCAGCTGATGAGGGTTAGAGAGAATCCTGGAAGTAAACTGAGCTGACCTACTCCCTGACCATGCCCCCTGGCTTGATCATTGTTAAGAGAACATTCCTCTTTCCCCATCATTAACTGTGGGTCATAATCTTGTGGGGCTGGGCCAGCTTATTACCTTGCCCTTTAAGGTTCTCTTTCCCTTTCCTCATAGCTAACTATGTCAGCAGGTGAGGCTGAAGAGCTGGAGTGTGGGGACTTCCCTGGTGGTCCAGTGGTTAAGACTCTGCACTTCGACTTCAGAGAGTGAGGGTTTGATCCCTGGTCTGGGAACTAAGATCCCACATGCTGTGCAGTGCAGCTAAAAAAAAAAAAAAAGAGCTGGAGTGTGCCAGCTCTCTGTCTTTGCCTTGCCTTGCTACATCAGACTTCCCTCTCCCATCATACTTTGTCTACCCTAGGTTTGTGTTGAGTGTCATCATATCTATTGCATTACATTTTGGTTGTTTCTCTCTCAATTGATTATGAATTCCTCAAAGGTAGGAACTGGCTTTTGGTTCCCTATCTCCACTGCGTGGGACTCAAGTTCTCAGTAGGTGTTTGTTGAGCTTTACTAGCCTCCCAACTCTCAGAATCTCCTAATTTCAGTCTCTCTGAAACGTTGCTGCCTGAGCAACCTTAAAATAACATTTTAATCTTATCAGTCAGAGTTGATCATTTACAATAGGTCCTTGTTGCCTAGTGGCCCAAGCATGTGTCTTGACCTGGCATTCCAAGCAGTCTTTAGTCTGGATCTGGCATCACCCTGACTTTTCAAACACATCTTTCAGTGCCAGCTCCCATCAGGCTAGTTTCTTTAGTGGCCTGAGTAGATCCTCCTCCCTCTGACTCTGGCCTTTACTCACCATTTACCCTGTTTGGGAAGCTTCCAGTCTCTTCTGTGCCACTCTGAATTTCACAAAAATTAGAAGAATGTATTTGGCAGGATGCTTGCTATCTTCATCCAGAGGACTTTTAAACTGAAGGAAAAGGAAGAAAAATAAGCCGATAAAATTATGTAACTGATTCATGAAGGTCAGAGGGAAGAGAAGAATGGTGGAGAAGGTACACACTTCTATGTAGCACTTATCACACTGTATTGTAATTTATGTGGTTCTTCCCCTTGGACCTAGCTCTTTTTTTAAAAATTGATTTATTTTTGGCTGTGCTGGGTCTTTGTGGCTGCGTGCAGGCTATTTCTAATTGGGGTGAGCAGAGGCTACTTTCTTGTTGTGGCTCATGGGCTTCTCATTGCGGTGGCTTCTCTTGCTGCAGAACACGGTCTCCAGGGCTCACAAGTTCAGTAGTCGTGGTGCACAGGCTTAGTTGCTCTGAGGCATGTGGAATCTTCCTGGACCAGAGATGGAAACTGTGTCCCTTGCTTTGACAGGTGGACTCCTAAACACTGGACCACGAGGGAAGTCCTGGACTGAGCTTTTTAAGGGGAGGGACTGTTTATTTCATTTCTGTATGGCCAAGAATGAAACCAGAACTGCATAAAGGAGGTACTCAATAGATGCTGAATTTTTACTGAGGTGTTTAATAATCCAGGGAGGGAAATGCAAGGGGAGAAAATTGGGAGTAATACTCAAGAGTGGTATTACAGCATGTTTTGTAAAGAATCAAGGCTGTGAATCAGAGTTCTGAGTTCCAGTTCTGACTCAGCACTCCTTAGTGGTCACTGCAAGTTACTTTCCAATTCTCACTTTCCTTGTCTATAAAATTGGGGTTAAAAGACTTATCTGTTTGGATGGTTCTGAAAGTTTACTGGAATAACATATGTAAACATATGAAAAGTGCCTGCCATTCAAAATGTGTAGATTTAGAGATGTATGTAGGAATAAACACAACAAGGTAAATAAAATAGCATAGATATAAGTGAAACTTGATGGAAGGGAATTTATGACTGGCAGTGGAAAAGTGTTTTTTTTTTTTTTTTAAATATATTTAATGCAAGAGTCAGATAACATAAATGTGCAGCTTGATGATTTTTTACATACTCAAATAACCACTGCTTCTGCTCAGAAAACATATACTGAGATTTGAATCATTTAAACCATGTTGAAACTTGCATTGTAGCCAACTGTATGGTTGATTTTTGCATATGTCCCATGAACACTTGAAAAGATATATTTTACAGTTTTGAGGTGCAGTGTTCTATATATTAATATATCAGTCCCAGTTTATTAATTATTTTGTTCAAATCTATAGCTCTGCTGATTTTTCTTTTTTCGCCTGCTTATTCTATTAGCTACTTACAGAGATGTGTTTAAATCTTTCATCGTGATTTGGATTTGTCTTTTCTCTTTTTTTTCTGGCATTTTTATTTATATATTTGGAGATGATGTTATTAGATGTTCCAGATTTAGAATTGCTATGCTTCCTCTGGAATGGATCCTTTTCTTATTACATCCTTCTTTATCTTTGATGATGCTTTCTACCTTAAAGTATATTTTATCTGCTGTTATTACAACTACACCAGCTTCATTTCAGTTAATGTTTACATGGTAATAATAGGCCATGTCTCCTGGAATTAATATTAACCAAAGAATAAAACACTAAGTAAACTAGACACAAGAAATGGACTATAGGAAAGCAAATTTTTTAAGTTAAAAGAAAATATCAGTTAAACAGGGAGGTGGGAGGGGGTATCAGGATGGGGAACACATGTAAATCCATGGCTGATTCATGTCAATGTATGGCAAAAACCACTACAATATTGTAATTAGTATTTTATTGTAATTACAATACAATTAGTATTGTAATTAGTATAAGTAATTAGCCTCCAACTAATAAAAATAAATGAAAAAAAGGTAAAAAAATTAAAAAAAAGAAAATATCAGTTAAATAGCTGAAGACTCTAAGGAGAGTAGGAGTCAGGAAAGTTGAGAGTCCAAAGAACCTAGACTTGATAGTATTTCCCAGAGGGAAGTCCTTCCAGCTCATTCATTCCCTTAGTTTTTCCAGTCCTAATCATATTCCTCAACCTGTCAAGTCCTCCAATTAATTGACCTTACCTCAGTTTCACTATTATTTTCCTCATGCCCTTATTTTCCTCCTAATCCAGTTGACCTCATGTGTGTCTATTATTATCATCATTATTCTGCATAATTGGGACTAAACTTACAAAGAAAATTCAAAACATATTGAAGAAAATGAAAACCTTAAAAGAAGACCTGTATGAAAGAAAAAGCAGAAGATTCTTGGGTAGGAAGACTCAATTCCATAAATGTATCAGTTTAGTTGAAATTAAGAATTCCCAGGAAAAAAAAAAAAAAAGAACATGAACGGGAGCAAGTTCTACCGGCTATTACAATATATAATAAGGTGGTTGTTTGCAATTAGATAGATGGGTTCCAAACCACACAATCTATACCAAGATAAGTTTCAAACTGATCAAAAATTTAAAGTAAAAATGGAAACTATCAAGAAGAATTATTTCATTATCTAAAAGTGGGGAACCTCAATGTTCATTGCAACACTTTACAATAGTCAAGATGTGGCAGTAACCTAATGTCCATCATCAGAGGAGTGGATAAAGATGTGGCACATATATACAATGGAATAAAAAAGGAATGAAATTGTGCCATCTGTGGAGATGTGGATGGGCCTAGAGACTGTCATACAGAGTGAGGTAAGGCAGAAAGACAAAAAAAATCATAGAATATCACTTGTATGTGGAATCTAGAAAAATGGTACAGATGACCTTATCTGCAAAGCAGAAAATAGAGACACAGGTGTAGAGAACAAAGGGCTAGAGGGAGGTGGGATAAACTGGAAGATCGGGACTGACACGTATACAATACTACGTATAAAACAGATAACTAATGAGAACCTCCTTGTAGCACAGGGAGCCCTATTCAGTGCTCGCTGGTGACGTAAATGGGAAGGAAATCTAAAAAGAGGATATAGGTATATAGACAGCTGACTCACTGCTGCACGGCCGAAAGTAATGCGACATGGTAAAGTAACTCTATTGCAAAGTTAATTTAAAAAGTGATGGGAATGTCGTGTACAGCACGCTGACCCTCAGTTAATAATACTGTACTGGGTACGTGAGAGTTGCTGAGAGAACACACAGCAAAGGTTCATTATAAGAAAACAAGTTGCAACAAATAAAAGTGAGGAAGACCTCTCATTCTGAGTCAAAATTTAGAGCCCAAGAAAGAAGAGACTGATAAGAAACAATACAAAACAAGCAAGCTTATGGGTGGTCAAGACAAAAACAAATAGGGACTTCCCTATTCGTCGACTGCAGGGGGCGCAGTTTCTATCCCTGGTCTGGGAACAGATCCTGCATGCTGTGTGTCACGGCCAAAAAAGAAAAACAAAATGCAAAACAAAAGGAAAAAAGCCCCCCAAACAAACAAACATCACACAAGTCAAAAGACAAAGTAAAGGGAAAATTCAAGTCATAGCATACACAAAGGGCTAATTCCTGGACCGTATAAAGAGCCCTTAGAAGTGTAAAGTGTTAGTTGCTCAGTCCTATCCCGTTCTTTGCCACCCCATAGACTGGAGCCTGCCAAACTCCTCTTTCCATGGGATTCTCCAGGCAAGAGTACTGGAGTGGGTTGCTATTTCCTTCTCCAGGGAATCTGCCCAACCCAGGGACGAAAGCTGGGTCCCCCGCATTGCAGCAGATTCTTTACCATCTGAGCCACCAGGGAAGCTTACAAATAGAATATTATGCAACTGTAAAAAAGAATGACGAAACAATTCATTTGAGAAGTGCATTCTCCAAGACATATTTTCAGGTGAAAAAAATGTATGCTATCTTCTGTGTAAAAAAGAAAAAAAAAGCAAAATAATAAATAAGTAAAAGTAAAACAATATGCATATATTTTGATATTTGCTTATATTAGCAAAAACAAACAAAAACCCAAAAAACTCTGGGAAACACAGAATTAAGTGCCACTCCCTTAAATACCACTCTAACATCCTTGATGCTTTCTCCATCTATGGTCACATCCAACTAACCACTTACTATTTTTCTACAGTCAAAGAGCTGGAGTAAAAGTCACACCAGCTTGACTGGTCTCTCTTCAAATTTATGTCTAGAATGTCTTGAAGGCACTTGTTCCTGCTCACCAATCCTAACACACTTCCCTAGCACGTACAGTTTCTGCACGTACTTCTCCCCATTCTTCAATCTCCTAAACTTTCCTTTTTCCTCTGTACTTTTTGGCTAATGACTTTACCTCATACTGCAGAGAACAAAAGTTAGACTGAATTTTTATCATCTTCCCACCACAAATGTTCCAATGGCACCATACACTTCCTGCTACTCATAGTGGTTGTCTCTGCTCTCTTTTGAGCCTCAGCTTGTGGGTTCCATCTCCTCTCTCCTCAAGAACATAGTACTGCAACTACCCCCTCTTTCATACAGCATTTCTTTCTATTGGACCATTGCCATTAGCAAACAATCCTTTCCATGTAAACAAAATGCCTACCCTGCCTTCATCCAGGACCTTTCCCGCTGCCGCTTCTTTTTTCCGCTGCCCTTCTCAGCAAAATCTCTCTTGAACTGTGGTCATAGTCTATATTTTCTCAGTTTACATCCTCTCCTCAGCCTACTCCATACGGGTTTTGTTGCCTATTCCACTACTCTATTGAAACTTCTTTCAAGGTGACCCAGGAACGATGTACAGGAATTAGAGTAGATATAGGTTGCCATGGGAAGAAGCTTCCTTGGTGGCTCAGTTGGTAAAGAATCCACTTGCTACGCAGGAGACCTGGCTCCATCCCTGGGTTGGAAAGATGCCCTGGAAAAAGAAATGGCAACCCACTCCAGTATTCTTGCCTGGAAAATCCCATGGACAGAGGAGCCTGACGGGCTACAGTCCCTGGGGCTGAAAGAGTTGGACACGACTAAGCCGCCACCACCCTGGGAAGGGGGCACACCTTTGTGTGATTCTCTCAGGTGGAAGCAGTTCCCAAAGAGGCCAACAGCTGGGGAAATCATCCTTCATTTCTGAAGGGGAGTCTGAACAGCACATCACAGCATCACTACAGTATGTTTGTATGTATAGAAAACCCTACATTCCGAAAAGGATAGAAGGGGAAGGAAATCTCAGGGCAAAGAGAAAATTGAATAACACAGTCAGATGAAGTCAGGATAAAGTCAGAAGAAATGAGGGATGCCTGTCAATATGTGAATTTGGATTGCAAATTTGGGCTTGCTCTTCCTAGAGATTAAAGCAAAATGACTAACAAGATTGATTATAAAGTGTAAGGCATCTATACAATCAATATGTGACAGAAGCACAGCAGTTTTCAACAGGAACCTCTGGAAATATCAATAGCTAGAGTGCTATCAGCATACTCCGCCAGCTTGGAAAGACGTCACTTAAGGATTCTGTTTTCAGCTCTGTCTTTGTTCCATATTTTTTTAAAAACTTTTTGAACTGGGTCAGAGACAGCATGCTTATGACATTGACATATAATACAGATTCAGGTTCAACTGCTAATATACTGGATGACAGAATCAAGATTTATATTTAATATTTCCTTCCAGAATTTTCCACTTTGCAAACAAACTCACCAATCTGAAATTTATAAAATCTATTTTTTCTTAAAAGACTACAGAAAACAAATGTTAATGATAACAAAACTTTAAAATTTATTATTATTATTATTTTTTATTTTAAATTCACATAAAATACATTCAGAGTAAGTCTAAATTTTTATCACTTAAATAATGTAAAACAAACACAGAGGAGCTTTTAAAGATGTACAGTCTCCATTATGTCCAAAAAGCACACATTAAAAGCTTTCTTATAATTATTGATCATCACCTCCTTGCCTTAAATTCCTAGACTTTCCATTTTCAATTCTTCTGTTTTTGAAGACTGGGGCCACTCCGTCTGCCATGACTCCAAGAGAAGTGACTGTTTTTTCTTTAAAAACCAGTTGGGGTTCCCCAGTAGCATCAGCCTCCAAAGTTGATACATGTTCATTTTCAGTGCTTGGAAGTTCCAAATCTACCTCCTCATGGGACTCAACTTCTGGTTTAATTTCCTGCTATTCTCCATATGGGTTTGGTTTTTTATGAGCTTTGGGTTTTTCTTCACTTGGACCTGATGAATTCTTCCCTTGGGTATTTTTTTCTTTCTGTGTTTCTGGTTCAGTTCTTTTATTACTATTTTTATTTTTTTCCTTAAACTTTATTATTAGCTTTTGTATTTCTGTTGGGATCTCTTCTTTTTTTTTCTCCTTTCCTGCTTCCTGTTCGCCATCAGACTCACTATGTGAATCTGATGATTTGGACTCTTCTAGGGTACCAAGTGACTTTTCATTGACTTTACTAGAAGGCAGATCACCGGAGTGTGGAATGAAATCATCAGGTTTTTCCCATCTGGATTCTCCTGTGATAAGATCATAATAGTAATGGTGACAATCAGAGGTTATGCCTTCTACCCATCTGCCCTTTGAAGGGTGTTTTTTCTTTTTCTTCTTTTCTTTCTGCTGATTTGATGCAGAGGTGGGTGGGACAGTGCTGGTTACTGGTGACACGCTTGGCTCTGAGATCTCTGACTTTAGGCCGAGCCTCTTCAAATCCTCCTGGTATGCTTTCAGGGCAGCTGCCTCCATTGCCGCAAACTCCTTTGATGCCTTTTCTTCCTCCTTCGCCTTATCCAGGCTTTTCTGTTTAATCTCACTGATCCTCTTCGCCACATTTTCTTTATGATTCTTTCCTCTTTCATGAAATTCAATGCTCTAATGCACTTGCTGAGTTACTCTAAAGTACTGCTGTGAATTCCTCTTTAAAGTGTGACTTTGTAAAGCAAATATTCATCCTCTATTTTTCATATCTTGGTTTCCTAAAGTTGGTTTTAAGGCCTATTGTCTGCGATCCAACACTTGCAGTAATCACAGAATTTCTCTGGGGGTTGTGACTTCCAGTAGTCTGCCATGACTGGACCTGGCGCTCCTGAGGGCCGCCCCCAAACCCGGCCGAGACTCGCGTTCTCTGCACGGGGAGAACTGGGCCCCAGCTCACCACGAGGCCCACCGCAGCCTCGGCGCTTGGACACCTCCCGCTGTCCCCGGGGCCCGCGTTCCACCGCTCCCTAAAATTTATTATTTGTTTCATCAATTTATGGGAAAAAGAACCTGCTGAATATCAAATTATTTGGGACTTCTCTGGTGGTAACACTGAAGAAGCTGAAGTTAAATGGTTCTCTGAAGATCTACAAGACCTTCTAGAACTACCACCCAAAAAAGATGTCCTTTTCATTATAAGGGACTGGAATGGAAAAGTAGGAAGCCAAGAAACACCTGGAGTAACAGGCAAATTTGGCCTTGGAGTACAGAATGAAGCAGGGCAAAGGCTAAGAGAGTTCTGCCAAGAGAATGCACTCGTCATAGCAAACACCCTCTTCCAACAACACAAGAGAAGACTCTACACATCGACATCACCAGATGGTCAACACCGAAATCAGATTGATTATATTCTTTGCAGGCAAAGATGGAGAAGCTCTATACAGTCAGCAAAAACAAGGTTGGGAGCCGACTGCGGCTCAGATCATGAACTCCTTATTGCCAAATTCAGACTTAAACTGAAGAAAGTGGGGAAAACCACTAGACCATTCAGGTATGACCTAAATCAAATCCCTTATACAGTGGAAGTGAGAAATGGATTTAAGGGGCTAGATCTGATAGACAGAGAGCCTGATGAACGATGGATGGAAGTTTGTGACATTGTACAGGAGATAGGAATCAAGACCATTCCCAAGAAAAAGAAATGCAAAAAAGCAAAATGGCTGTCTGAAGAGGCCTTACAAATAGCTGAGAAAAGAAGAGAAGCAAAAAGCAAAGGAGAAAAGGAAAGATATTCCCATTTGAATGCAGAGTTCCAAAGAATAGCCAGGAGAGATAAGAAAGCCTTCCTCAGCGATCAGTACAAAAAAATACAGGAAAACAATAGAGTGGGAAAGACTAGAGATCTCTTCAAGAAAATTAGAGATACCAAGGGAACATTTCATGCAAAGATGGGCACAATAAAGGACAGGAATGGTATGGACCTAACAGAAGCAGAAGATATTAAGAAGAGGAGGCAAGAATACACAGAAGAACTGTACAAAAAAGATCTTCACGACCCAGATAATCATGATGGTGTGATCACTCACACTCACCTAGAGCCAGACATCCTAGAATGAGAAGTCAAGTGAGCCTTAGGAAGCATCACTATGAACAAAGCGAGTGGAGGTGATGGAATTCCAGTTGAGCTATTTTAAATCCTGAAAGATGATACTGTGAAAGTGCTGCACTCAATATGCCAGCAAATTTGGAAAACTCAACAGTGGCCAAAGGACTGGAAAAGGTCAGTTTTCATTCCAAACCCAAAGAAAGGCAATCCCAAAGAATGCTCAAACTACAGCACAATTGCACTCATCTCACATGCTAGTAAAGTAATGCTCAAAATTCTCCAAGCTGGGCTTCAGCAATACGTGAACCGTGAACTTCCAGATGTTCAAGCTGGTTTTAGAAAAGGCAGAGGAACCAGAGATCAAATTGCCAACATCCGCTAGATCATGGAAAAAGCAAGAGCGTTCCAGAAAAACATCTATTTCTGCTTTATTGACTATGCCAAAGCCTTTGACTATGTGGATCACAATAAACTGTGGACAATTCTGAAAGAGATGGGCATACCAGACCACCTGACCTACCTCTTGAGAAACCTGTCTGCAGGTCAGGAAGCAACAGTTAGAACTGGACATGGAACAACAGACTGGTTCCAAATAAGGAAAGGAGTACATCAAGGCTGTATATTGTCACCCTGCTTATTTAACTTATATGCAGAGTATATCATGAGAAATGCTGGGCTGGAGGAAGCACAAGCTGGAATCAAGATTACTGGGAGAAATATCAATAATCTCAGATATGCAGATGACACCACCCTTATGGCAGAAAGTGAAGAAGAACTAAAGAGCCTCTTGATGAAAGTGAAAGAGGAGAGTGAAAAAGTTGGCTTAAAGCTTAACATTCAGAAAACTAAGATCATGGTATCCGGTCCCATCACTTCATGGCAAATAGATGGGGAAACAGTGGAAACAGTGGCTGACTTTATTTTTCTGGGCTCCAAAATCACTGCAGATGGTGATTGCAGCCATGAAATTAAAAGACGCTTACTCCTTGGAAGGAAAGTTATGCCCAACCTAGACAGCATATTAAAAAGGAGAGACATTACTTTGCCAACAAAGGTCCGTCTAGTCAAGGCTATGGTTTTTCCACTGGTCATGTATGGATCTGAGAGTTGGACTATGAGGCAAGCTGAGCGCTGAAGAATTGATGCTTTTGAACTGTGGTGTTGGAGAAGACTCTTGAGAGTCCCTTGGGCTGCAAGGAGATCCAACCAGTCCATCCTGAAGGAGATCAGTCCTGGGTGTTCATTGGAAGGACTGATGCTGAATCTGAAACTCCAATACTTTGGCCACCTCATGCGAAGAGTTGACTCACTGGAAAAGACCCTGATGCTGGGAGGGATTGGGGGCAGGAGGAGAAGGGGACGACAGAGGATGAGATGGTTGGATGGCATCACCGCCTCAATGGACATGAGTTTGAGTAAACTCTGGGAGTTGGTGATGGACAGGGAGGCCTGGTGTGCTGTGGTTCACGGGGTCGCAAAGAGTCGGACACGACTGAGCTACTGAACTGAACTGAACTGGTGGCACAGTAGATGAGAATTTGCCTGCCAATTCAGGGGACATGGTTTCGATCCCTGGTCTGGGAAGATGCCATGTGCTGCAGAGCAATTGAAGCCCATGCAGCACTACTACTGAGCCCAAGCTGAAGAACCCAAGAGACATGACTACTGAGCCCGCGTGCCACAACTGCTGGAGCCTGAGCTCCACGACAAGAGAACCCGCCACAGTGAGCAGGCTGCACACGAAAACTAGAGAGTACCCCATGCCCGCCACACCCAGAGCAATCCCGTGAGCGGCGACGAAGACTTACCACAGCCAGAAACAAATACATCATTAAAACAATTATTTGTACACTCCAAATTTACTTGTATGCTTTGTGGTCGTGCAGTTGCTGTCGCGTCCAACTCTTTCGATCCCATGGACTGTAGCTTGCCGGCTTCCTCTGTTCCAGGGATTTCCTAAGCATAAACACTGGAGTGGGCTGCCATTTTCTTCTCCAGGGGATCTTCGTGTCCCAGGGATAGAACCCACGTCTCCTGCATTGCAGGCAGTCTCCTGCCTTTCAGGTGAAGTCTTTACCACTGAGCCACCAGGAGAGCCCCTTTATGCTTTGTAAATATATGCATAAATGTTTTATATAGAAATAACTCAAATGCACATTATTTGTATTTACTTTAATCATTAACATTATTACATGTATAATTTTCTGTATATTAATTCATTTTCAAAACAAAAAATATAAAATTGAGTAGCAATAAATGCAAATGTACTGTGGTTAAAATTGCACAGGGGGACTTCCCTGGTGGTCCAGTGGCTGAGACTCCATGCTTCCAGTGCAGGAGGTCTGGGTTTGATCCCTGGTCAGGGAACTCGATCCCACATGCTGCAACTAAGACCTGGTGCAGTCAAATAAATAAATTAAAATAAATGTTATTTAAAAATAAGAGGCTTGTGGGTTTTAGTTTGCTGTAAATTGACTATAAATTACCTAGTATTCACAATAACATTAATATTACTTGTTAATAATTCTATAATATTAATAAATATTATACTTGCAAATGCATTTTTAAAATTGAAGTATAGTTGATATATAATACTATATTAGTTTTAGATGTACAGCATGATTGAATATTTTTATAGATTATATTCCATTTAAGGTTATTATAAGAAAATGGCTAATTTACCTGTGCTACACAATATATCTTTATTACTTATCTATTTTGTACATAATAATTTGCATCTCTTAATCCCATTCCCCTTATCTTGACCTTCTTCCCTCTCCCCACTAGTATCTACTAGTTTGTTTTCTGTATCTGTGAGTCTGTTTTGTTACATGTGCTTAGTTGCTCAGTCACATCTAACTCTTTGTGACCCCATGGACTGCAGCCCGCCAGGCTCCTCTGTCCGTGGAGATTCTCTAGGTGAGAGTACCGGAGTGGGTTGCCATGCCCCCTTCCAGAGGATCTTCCCAACCCAGGGAAGAAACCCAGGCATCGCACATTGCAGGCAGATTCTTCACCACCTGAGCCACCAGGGAAGCCCAAGAATGGGCCAAACCCTCCTGGAGTGGGAGCCCATCCCTTCTCCAGGGCATCTTCCCAACCCAGGAACTGGACCGGGGTCTCCTGCATTGCAGGTGGATTCTTCATCAGCTGAGTCACCAGGGAAGCCCTTATGTTTTGTTACATACATTTGTTTTTTCAGATTCCATATATAATGAGATCAAACTGTCAACTCTAAAGGAAATCAATCCGGAATATTCATTGGAAGGACAGATACTGATGCTGAAGCTCCAATAATTTGGCCACCTGGTGTGAAGAGCTGACTCATTGGAAAAGATCCTGATGCTGGGAAAGATTGAAGGCAGGAGAAGGGGATGATAGTGGATGAGATGGTTGAATGGTATCACCAACTCTATGGACACGAGTTTGAGCAAGCTCTGGTAGATAGTGAAGGACAGGGAAGCCTCTTATGCTGCAGTCCCTGGGGTTGCAAAGAGTCAGACACGACTGAACAACTGAACAACAATAGAATGATAACATACAGTATTTGTCTTTCTGTCTAAGTTATTTCGTTAAGCTTAATACTCTCTGTGTCCACCAAGATGTTGCAAATGGCATAATTTCATTCTTTTTCATGGTTTAATTTAATTTCGTTATTTTTCCTGTGTGTGTGTATCAGTCACATCTGCTTTATCCACTCACCTGTTGATGGATGCTTAGACTGCTTCCATATGTTGGCTGTTGTAAATAATGCTACTGTGAATATTGGGATGCATGTTATCTTTTCAAATTAGTGTTTTTTTGTTTTTTTGGCTAAACACTCCGGAGTGGAATTGTTGGATCATATGGTAGTTCTACTTTTAGTTTTTTGAGGAACGTCCATACTGGCTGCACCAATTTACATTACCACCAACCACATACAAGGGTTCCCTTCCCTGCACTTCCTGGCCAACATTTATTGTTTATAGACATTATGATAATAATCATTATGACAGGTGTGAGGTGATCTCATTGTGATTTTGATTTGCATTTCTCTAATACTTAGTGATGTTGAGCATCTTCTCATGTGCTTATTAGCCATGTCTATGTCTTCTTTGGAAGGCTGTCTATCTGGGCTGTTTTAAAACCTGGTTGTAGGGAGTTCAACCTGGTGCCCTCTGACAACCTAGAGGGGTGGGATGGTGGGTTAGGGAGGGAGGTTCAAGAGGGAAGGGGATGTACATATACCCATGGCTGATTCACATTGTTGCAGGGCAGAAACCAACACAACATTTTAAAGCAACTATCCTCCGATTAAAAATAAATTTAAAACATAGGGACTTTCCTGGTGGTCCAGTGGTTAAGAATCTGCCTTCCAAAGCAGGGGACATGGGTTCGGTCCCTGGTGGGGCAGCTAAGATCCAAAATGTGGGGGCAACTAAGCCCTCATGCTACCCAGAGCGGCCAAAAAATAAATAAAACTGGGTTGTTTATTGATATTGTTATATGAGCTGTTTATATATTTTGGATATTAACCCCTTATTGAGCGCATCATCCGCAAGTATTTTCTCTTGGTCAGTCGATTGTCTTTTACTTTGCTGTGCAAAGGCTTTTAAGTGTACTTAGGTCCCATTTGTTTATTTTTTGTTTTTATTTCTCTTGCCTTAGGAGACAGATCTAAAATATATTGCTATCATTTACATCTAAAAGTGTTCTGCCTATGTCCTCTTCTAGATCTAATATTTAGGTCTTTAATCCATTTTGAGTTTATTTTTGAATATGGTGTGAGGAAATGTTCTAATCTCTTTCTTTTATGTGTAGCTGTCCAGTTTTCTCTATACCATTTATTGAAGAGATTTTCTTTTCTCCATCATTTATTCTTGCCTGCTTTGTTGTAGATTAACTGACATGAGTATGGGGTTGCAAATGCATTCTTAGAGTGAAAATAAGAGTGATGACAATAACTACCAGTGCAGTTCTTAAAATGTACCAGGCCCTGTGCCAAGTAAGCATAGTATATCTATTATTTAATTCTTATTTTGCCATTGTTGTTGTTCAGTTGCTCAGCTGTGTCTGATTCTTTGCGACCCCATGGACTGCAGCATGCCAGGCTTCCCTGTCCTAAGGTAAGTCATGTTGTTAGGTAGTTAGAATAGAAAAAGGACAATATTGCCACCGTCATAACTGCATTCTGAATGGAGAAAATTTCAGAGAAATGTGAGCTGAAAAAGGACAGATAGTTAGATTGGGGAATTGGGTTTTAACTGAGATCTGTCTACCCCTTAGAGAGATAGTTTCTCCAGCGCCTGGTTCAGTTCTTGGTAAAATCATAAACAAGGGGTTATCCAGAGGAGTGAGATTAATCGGGGGGGTGGGGTGGGGGGGGGCATGTGAATCTGTGCCATTTTGTAAGCAGATAAATTAGGGGAATCTCTGGAGAAAGAGAACAATTAATGGCTTTCTTGTTATAAGAGAAGTCATTTTGGCCTAAGACATTTTGTGACCTAAGCCTGGAGCTATGCTTACCCTTGAACAGGTCTCAGTAATTAATGATCTTAAGGAACAAAGGAATGCACTAACAGAGAAAAGGCAAACAATAGTACAATGAAAGAGCATAGTCCTAGTTCCTCCTCAAGGGATATACATAATAAGAAGTCCTGTGTGGAACTAATACCTCCACAGAGGTGGAATGCTGATGCTGACCCCTTTGACTTCGATCAACTAAAGTTTGGACTCTGTCAACCTTTGCCCCAATTCTATGCCAAGTTCTCTCCTCAAGCCCCTTCCTGAATATATGTGTACTTTTAGCTTAAAAGTTATATCGCTCAGTCGTATCTGACTCTTTGCAACCCCATGGACTGTAGCCTACCAGGATCCTCTGTCTATGGGATTTTCCAGGCAAGAGTACTGGAGTGGGTTGCCATTTCCTTCTCCAGGGGATCCTCCGGACCCAGGAATTGAACCAGGGTTTCCCGCATTGTAGGCAGATGCTTTACCGTCTGAGCCACCAAGGAAGTCCAAAAGTCCGCCAATTTTGCTTTTCAGGGAGATGCTGCTTTGGGAAAAATCCCCGGGGCTCTCCTTACTTACTGCTAGTGATAATAAATTCTTCCTTATCTTGGTCATTGGCTTTGCTGTCTATTGGTGTGATACCAAGAGGCAAACCCAGTTTTAGGGTAACAATATGAAGACTATCTGAAATAAAACAGGAGGGAAGGGGGCAGGGAACAACCTTTAAAAGAATGATATAGACATCGGCCCTGACAAAAACTGATTAGAACCCACAAGGTCCAAGATGGAAAATTCGCCTTCCAGTGGACCTTGAGCCCCGATACAGACAGATAGACAGTGCCCAGTCACTCAGTCATCTCCGTCTCTTTGTGGCCTCATGGACTGTAGTTCCCCAGGCTCCTCTGTTCATGGAATTTCCCAGGCAAGAATTCTGGAGTGGGGCGCCATTTCCTACTCCAGGGGATCTTCCCGACTCAGGGATGGAAATTGCATCTCTTGTGTCTCCTCATTGGCAGGCAGATTCTTTACTGCTAGCACCACTTGGGAAAGATTGAAGGCAGGAGAAGGGGACGACAGAGGATGAGATGGTTGGATTGAAGGAGGAAACAGAACAGGACTCCCTCTTGGGCTGGACTGTGGACTTTGAGCTATGTGCCCAATATTGATGGAAACTACACACCAACTGGAAAACCAGGCCCCCGGAAGGAAGAGCCCCAGGGCTCTCCATTGCCTAAAAGAATACCCTAATTATCTGTGTAACTGAATAGAATCATACATTCTATTATGCTTATTGGGGTATGACCACAAGCCTATTGATAATTGTCCACTGTTAACTACCTAGGCTTAAGGCATATGAATTATGGGTTAACTTTGATTGTATCTTTCTTTTCCCTTTGTTCAGACTGGTTTCAGGGAATTTGGGGAGGTGGGTTTGGGCACGTACGCTTAGGGCGTATAAAGTTTTCACAAAAACTGGTCGGGGTCCTTGGCTAAGAGGAGACTCTTCCTTGGGCCTTCTGGTGTAATAAACTGCACTCCACTATCTGCACTGTCCTTCTGAGTGAGTTTGTTTCCCAGAAATGTGGCCACAACAGGATGGCATCACCGACTCGATGGACATGAGTTTGAGCAAGCTCTGGGAGTTGGTGATGGACAGGGAAACCTGGGGTGCTGCAGTCCTTGGGGTCCAAAAAGAGTCGGACACGACTGAGTGACTGAACTGACTGAGCACCACCTGGGAAGCCCTTGAGCCCCATGATACACTCTTTGTAATATGAAATGAAGTCGCTCACTTGTGTACAACTCTTTGCGACCCTATGGACTGTAGCCTGCCAGGTTCCTCCATCCATGGGGCTTTCCAGGCAAGAATACTGGAGTGGGTTGCCATTTCCTTCTCCAGGGGAATCTTACCAACCCAGGGATTGAACCCTGATCTGTTTACCGTCTGAGACACCAGGGAAGCCTTTGTAATATATTAGCATTTAAATGACACACTCACCATGACAGTTCTGAGACTAACCATCAAAGGCCAAAAAAGAGGGCAGTGGCCTAATTTCTGGAAATCCCTGCCCCTTCCCTGAAATAGTTGAAATAATCCTCCCAGTCACTAGCCTATGAAATTACCCAGCCCATTAAAAACTAACCACACTTTATTTCAGGGCCTCTTCTGAGATGGCCCATACACTGTGGAGTATGTTTCTCCCTAAATAGATCCGCTACCAATCACTTTGTCACTGAATTCCTTTATGTGAAGGGTGAGAAAGTGACCTAAATGACCTTTAAGACATCCCTTCTACCTAAAGACTGATAAGTCTCAGAGTTCCTTTAAATCCCTGCCTGAGGGACTTCTCTGCCCAGTGGCTAGGAATCTGTTTGCCAATGCAGGGACCCAGGTTCAATCCCTGGTGAGGGAGGATTCCACATGACGCAGAGCAACGAAGCTGGTGAGCTAAAACTACGGAACCCACGCTCTGGAGCCCTCATGCTGCGACAACTGAAGCTTGTGTGCCTAGAGCCTGTGCTCCATGACGGGAGAGGCTGCTGCAATGAGAAGCCCATGGGCTGCAACTAGCGAATAGCCCCTCTTTGCAACTACAGGAAGCCTGTGTGCCGCAACAAGGACCCAGCACAGCCAAAAATAAATAAATAAAGCACTGTTAGGGCTTCCCTGGTGGCTCTGTGGTAAAGAATCTGCGTGCAAATAGAGGAGACACGGCTTCAATCCCTCGGTCAGGACGATCCCCTGGAAAAGGAAATGGTAACCCACTCCAGTATTCTTGCTTGGGAAATCCCATGGACAGAGGAGCCTGATAGGCTATATATAGTCCATGGGGTCACAAAAGAGCTGGACACAACTCAGGGGTTAAACAACAACAAAACAGTGTGTACATGTAAATAGGTAAAATCCCTGCTTAAGTTCGCCCATCTTAAAATTTTCTCTGACAATCACAGTCCAGAGTGCCTGGTCCCTTCTCCAAGCTCTTCTCTCTTCTCTTTACTGTCATATTTAACTTTATGTGTATGTCTTTCCAAGACTTTAAATTCCCTTGAGGCTAAAGACCAGAGCTTTGCAAGCGTTTCTCTTTTGAAACTTTACGAAGTTTCTTTTTTGGATACATATTGTCCTGTTTCCTGTATTGTACTGGAAGTAAACTGTAAGTCATTTGAAGTCACAGATTATGGTTTATATTTATTTGTATTACCTCACAGCACCCAATAGGTGCTTGTTAAACATTGCTTTAAGTTGGGTGAAATGTGAAGAGGACTTTTGGCCCAAAGGAATAAAGACAAAGATGAAAGAGCAAAAGGTCAAAGAATACCACTGTTTTGGATACAAATATGGACTTCTTACTTGCAGTGAGAAGTCCAGGAAGTTTTCCCACAGGGAACCTGGATATACTAAGAAAAAACCCTATTTTTTTCCTGCAGGGGGCGTGGGTTTAACCCCTGATCTGGAAGTAAGATCCCGAACGCAGCCTTGCGCAGCCAAAAAGTTTAAAAAAAAAAAAAAGTATTACGATCACAATGTAAAATCATTGTAAAACATTAGAAACTAGAAATAATAAAGGTGTTGCGAATGGGTTTCAAATAAAAACGATGTAACAATATAAATATTAAGAGTATCAACATAGCCTATAGAAAGAGGGTTTAGCAGGCACGCAATTATGCTCAGTGAGAAGATAAGCAATACGGAAATGCGGACGTCTGCTGAATGATTAAACATGTGTAAAGGACATACCCACAGTCATTCACAGTGATGTTTATAGAGCGTCTGTAGGTCAGTGTGTATTATCTGGGTGTGTGTGGTGATTCGATTCTGCCCTTCCCACTGAATGGAGCGCTTCATTCCCACCTCTTTTCCCTTTCCTCCTCTAGCGCAGCCTTGAATCCTGCGAATGGAGTGGACAGAGGAACACACGTTGAGGGTCTTCTCTCCCGACCCTCACATATTAATACACGTGGTTTTTACTTGGCAAAGGACTGGACCAAGGTTTCTGCGGCTGCAGCTTACATTCCGAATAAACAAACCATTACAAACCAAGAAACAAAGCCAGGCACAGAACAACCACCTTCCCGACCACCTCCGTTAAGGTGTTCCTCTAATCTTCCGGCTGCAGTTCAGAACCTAGCCAGTCACAAAGTCCCTCCTTCAGGAACGCCGCCCAATCACAGAGTCCTCACCTGCAGAAGGTGAGGCCTGGGTCTCCGCGCGCGACAGTCTCCGGGCCCAATCAGGGGCGGATCGGGCTTGGAACGGCTCCAGTCCGCCTTACTGGGAGTGGTGGGCGGGACTGCACCTGGCGCCGGTGAGTCACTCAGAGGAGCGGCGGCTCCCTCCACCAATCGGAAAGTGCAGAGGCGCGGCGCCGACCAATCGGGCGTGAAGGGAAGGGCCGGGCAGCGCTCAACCTGGCGTCTGGAGTTTAGTCCCCGCGCTGCTGTGGGCGAAGCTGGGTCTGTTTCTAGGGTCGCAGTGACTGCTGTCGCATCGGGATCTTGATCGTGATGGGTACAAAGGCGAAAGTCGGCAGCACAGAGTTGCTTCTCTTCACGTCGATGATCCTGTGTAAGTTCCCGGAGTTTTCGGAGGAATCCGTGCGTCTGATCAGAGGTTGGAGGAGGCGCTCCCCACACCTCTGGCTCGCGAGAGGGGAGGGGTTCTGAAACCAGCTCGCCTCACCCTCCTAGCCCTCTTTTCCACCCTAGACTCGTCCCTCTTTTTTCCCTCCCCCCTTCCCCTGGTGAGTGGCTGGCTCCCCTCCCCCACACTTATGAATAAGGATCCCCTCTTATATCCACCCGGAGGTAGCTGCCTCTTCCGCACTTTTACCAAAAATAACGGGGGAAGATTGGTTCCCCTTTCCTCCATTCTCACTGCTGAGGGCTGGTGGGCTCGGGGGCGCTGCTCAGCAGGGATCACGCATCTGGGAAGGGCCATCCTGCCCCTCCAACATCCGCCAACCATCCGAGATTAGTCGGGAGCCTCCCGTCCCCTGCCTCTCTTCGGATGTTTTACTCCTGAAGGGTCCTCAGAGAAAATCTAATGGAGGTCGACTGGAGTGGAAGTCCCTTTCCCTGGTTGTTGCTGAAGGGTCTTTTTAGCTTTCCCCGAATCTTTGGGTTGCATGGTTGCTCCGGGAAAAGTATCCAGTTGCAACCCCCCCCCCCCTTTTTTTAAAGGAAATGCATAAAATTGAAATCTAAAATTTCTTAGCACAGCATTCAAAGTTCCTTTCTAGCATAACTTAACTTTGGGAGTCCTTAATAAATGTTGTTGACGGAGAGACCATTCCCAGGGGAAGGTCGTGTTTTTTGGTTGGCTGGTTCCTTCTCTGAGCCAGAACTCTGCCCTCCCCCTTGGCCATGTTTGAGAGTTTTTGTTTCCTTTGTCAACTCCCTTTCCTGTGGAACAGTGAGGCTTGCTGGGGCAGGCCTCTGTCTACAGTTGTGCGTGTGCCCGAGTTTATGGTTTGTGCCTCAGTCTACCTGCGTCAGCATCTGTACACTTATCTGATTCTTGAGTGTCTGTGTGTGCTACTGTGAATGGTTGTGTCGGCAGGGGGTCTGTAAGAGTCTCCATTTCCCCCTCAAGATCCCTGTTTTTGAAAATGTAGTAGAGATGAACAATTGAGACCAATATTGGTGGTTACAAGATAATTCACTTTGCTTAGTGTGAAGGGTGCCCTTAGACAGATGGATTGCGACTCCTTTGTTTCTTATCACAAAAACATTAACCCTTGGGATACCCTGGACCAGCAACAAGTCAGATCCTCCCTTCCCCTATTGTACAGATCAGGAAACAGGTACAAAGAGGGGAAATGACTTGATAAGACTGACAAAAGGACCTGGGACTGGAACCAAAGTCTCCTGACTCACTTCTGCTTTTTCTACCCTTGGGCCCATCTCAGGCACCCTGTGACACCGGAACCAGCATGTCAAAACATCAGTTTGGGATACTGCTCTGGAGTCCACTATCTCACCTACCTTTTTCAATTTTTCTTTCTTACTAGATTCGTTCTTTTCTCACTTCTCCCTTTCATTCTACTCCATTTTCCCCCTTTCTTCAATTTCCATTCTTTCCTTCCCATTCTTCTCCATTTACTTCTGTCTGTATCTTAGAAATGCTAGTGACACCCATAGTCATTTCCTTGTGTGTGGTGCTCAGTACTAAACACTTTGCCAACCCCGTCAACCCTCGTACTCATCTCCCCACCTCCCAACCTAGAAATTTCTGAGTCAGTAACTGTGTTTGTGACAGTATTTGTCAGGCTTATAAGACTCCTAGAACTGCATCCTTCTCCCTTTTCCTCTTCCCCCCTCATTTTCTGTAATAACCCCACAATATATTACCACAGATTGACATTGAAAGCATTGTGATATCACCCTTCTGAGCTTGGGAATGTCCTCTAGTCTGTTCAGGGAATCAAGAAACAGTGGTTTAGAGGGAACTTGAGATGATATTGTATTAGCTTGACAGGACAGTGGATCCTGGGAAGTAACATGTCCTGGAGTTGGAGGAACTGACCTTGTCACATGTAAATAGGGCTAGACCTGGAAGATGCTATTTGGTTAGCACAGTGAGAATGGGAATAACAACCAGGCCACCCCCCACCTGGGTTCTAGCTTGACTTTCTGGCTTATTTGTGATCATAGTCTAGTAACTCAGTCTTTTCATCTGTAATACAAGAGTCTTACAGGAGTAATAATACTTGTCCTAACCTCATCCTGAGGATCAGCTGGGATAATAGCTACATGACATACATGAAAGCGATTATTAGTGGGCAGCTCTTACCCTCCTTTGGATTTTGTGAGGGTGAAAGAATGCTGCCCGCAGTAAAGCAGGTCAGAGAAAGCAGGCAGAGACCCTGCCAGATTCCAAATGGCTCAAGTGAAAAAGTAGGGGCTTTCTTGCCTGTCCGGTCTGTCCTCTGCCCTTGGGATATGGGAAGATTATATAGGATGCTTGCATGTCCTTGCTCCTCACGTGGACTCCCCCATCAGGGAGGACGAAGAAAAGATCAAGTAGTGGCCCAACCCCTGCCTGGGGAATCTAGTGGAGAAGAAGGCCTGAACCTGCTGGGACAGGGTTGGAGACTAAAACACTGGGAGAACTGGGCCTGGGAAAAGAAAAACTGGTGACCAAGAATACTAGCCTCCTTCCCCCTAGAAAGCCCATGTTTAAAAAACTTTCCAGCTCTCTCCTAGGCAGGAAGAGGCATTTCTGTTTAGCAAGATGTGTGTGTATAGGATGACTTTTGATGTGACCACAGGGGAAGTGGATACCTGGTTGGAACCCTGGTGTTTGCACACACACCCCTTCATGAAGTGTCTGCATTGAGGCATTCCAGGAGGGAGAAACTGCTGCCCTGTGTCTGTCTGGGTCAACCTGTGAGTCTGGCTGTTTCATATCGATATTTTGGACTCAAGCCTTTCTAGCTTTCATATTTAGGGTTAGACTCACCTCAAACTGTAGATTGGTGAGTCACTCTTTCCCCTCCCTCTGCAGGGGGTTCTATGAAAGAATTGTTCCCTAGAAACCAGAACCTAGAGACTAGTGACGCAACAAGGTGAAACAAGGAAGTGAGTGGCAGTGGAATTCCAGTGTCTTATTAGTTTTTCTCTCCTTACTCCAGAACACTTTCACTTTATGACAGTTCTCTTCAGTTTCTTGTGATCTGGGCTTGCCTGGCGTCTCCAGCCTAGTTTTAGCTTGGGGTGGAGCTACTATAATTTAAAAAAACAAACAACAATGTTTGTCTGTTTAGAAGAGGTTAATATGTTAACGTGGTTCAAGAATCAAAATAATGTTAAACGAGTGGGGTTATCACTCCCACCTGGTTCCTGTTCTTTCCAGACCTCCCCTAGTTTCCTGTGTATTTTTCCAGTGGTTTGTTATACAGATACCAGTATATATAAATATATATTGCTTTCTTTTCCCTTTCCTTACACAAAAGGAGGCACCCTCTATACATTCTATTCCATCCTGTATCTTGTTTATTTCATTTGATATGCCCTGGAGTTCTTTTCATATTGTTGGTGTGGCCTTGGCTGTTAGAATATTCTACCCTCTCCCCACCTCCTCCCCAGGCCCTCTGGGTTAAGGGGCATCTATTCTGTGGATTCAGAAGTGGCTGACACTCCTGCTCAAGGACAGATTTAAAAGCTACGTACATTTTATGTGAGAGATTAGAAAAAAATTGGGTTTGTTTTTCACTTCTGTTAGCATTGAGGGGAGACCTTGGGGATCTCTAAACTCAGCCCAGCTTCCTCTCTAGAGGTTCAGGAAAGGGCTGAATGGCCACTTGTCAAATGTAACTGTGGAAGAAGTTTCATTGTCGTCAGAGGGTTGTGAGAATTAGAGTGAGTGGATACACACTGGGGTTTTCCAGGCACTGAAAACGCAGGGATCATCTGCCTGGGACTCCCTGATAAGCAGGGTTTCTGTCTAAAGTCCGCCTGGTGTCATGTGTTTTACAGTGTGGGGGTCAGATGGGAGGAAGCAGCTGGCTGGCCAGAAGTCTGATACCAGGCCCTTGGAGTGAGCCCTGGGTAGGCAGGCACAGCCTGCTCTGTAATGAGTAGCTGGGTGGGGGAGGAGAGCCCAGCTGGTAGAACTGGAAATTCTGCTGAGAGAGGGCTGGAGGGAGCCGTGGAGTGAAAGCCCTCCTGTCCTGCAGAGCCATCATCACCGCTTTCTGCTGCACCCAGAGGGCTGTGTCAGTTGACCCACGTCACTGAAAGTACAGCCAAGCCTGGATGTTTAGACTTAGCCCAGCCAGTCTTTGGCTCACACAGGCTTCCTCTTGCCCACACATTCCTTATCTGTCCCACCTCAACCCCCAGGAGTGAGTTCAGTCTCTACAGGGTGAGTGGTGGGAAGGACAGAGCCAACCAGGGGTGGAAGCCCTGGGTCCAGGCTCTAATTGCACTGTAGTGTCAAATTCAATTGTTAATCCAACAAGCATTGGTGTTTACTATGTTCTGAGCACTGTGCTGAGATTAGAGATTAAAAAAATGAATAACCTCTGCTATTAAGAAACTCTGAGGGCAGTCAGGAATTTGTAACCATTAGCCAACAGCTGATGTTAGGTAAACTGTGAGCATACTGTATCTGGGGGCTTTCTGAGGCTTTGGCTTTTTCTGAGGTTGGTGGGTTCTGTGAGACTCATCTGCCTAGAGGGGAAGTTTGGATGAATTCTTAGAGAAAACCAGAGACTGGCTGGCTGGCTTCCTGGCTTCCCTCCTTTTCCTTCCTTCCTTTATTTGTTTGTTTTTAAATGGATCAAAACAAACTCATTGCATGAAAACACCTTAAGGAAAATTCTAATGATTAACGGGATTGTATAGTGAAAACAAAGTTAATAAAGCAGTAGAAGGAAGTAGCTTTTCTGTTGTGGGTTTGACCTGTGTTTACAGGGACGGGTTGGTGGGTTCTGTCAGACATCTGGATGCCTCCACCCTCTGTGACCACCTTCTTATTAACACAGCACTGCTTTGGTGGCAAAGCATAGCTCTAAGAACAGGGGAGGATACAAATGTATCTTGTTTTCTCTGTTTCTAAGGAGTTATAGACATGTATTTACTAAGTAGAATACAGAGCACCATGCGTCAGGGGCTGTCATCGAAGTACAGAATGTTTGGGGAACGTAGAGAAAGCGTTACTTTTCAAAATGATAAAAATACTTTATTAAGAAATGATAGATGTTCAATGCAGAAAATGGGAAGACAGAGGGATATAGAGAAAATAAAATCACATGCCATCCTGTTCTCTAGAGATAACACTGATTACTGTTTTATTCTTATCTTTCCTCTATGACTAATATGTGGTATAGCTGACCTATGCAAAATATATTGGAAAAAAATGAAATGGCTGTTTGATGTCATTAACTCTTCTTTAAGCCTTGGCCCTGTGGGCAGATATTCATTTAGGTCACACCAGCTCAACAGAAATCCATGCATACCAGTGTTTAAGCCAAGTTGTGTACTAAACTACTTTGAGCTATGGCCAGTTTGTCAGATTAGTTAGGAATTCCTGTGGGAAAAAACAAAACTGTGTTATAGATCCCTTCTCATTTAGATTATTAATGACTGAATATCAGTTTTAAATGAAATGGGTGATTAACTCCATGACAGAGGACAGGAACATAAATGTTCTATGTGTTCTGTGATGGTAGCGTATTATTGCAAACCATGGCCATATATGTATTTTTTTTTCCTTCCTTTTTTTTTTTTAGCAAACAATGCTTTAAATAAAATCCATTCTATAGTATTATACTGTATGACTATCCTGTAACTTACTTAATTGTTCACTTTTTGCTGAGCATTTTTTTTTCTTTGCTGTATGATATAACATTAAATTGTCCTTGAACATACATCTTTAAGCTTACCTTTGATTATTTTCTTAGGTTATATTCTTAGAAGTTGAAGAGAGATTAATTTTGACTGGGGAAAGGTATAATGGATCAAGGGACACTGGACCAGAATCTTGAAGGATGAATGGTGTTTTGGTTCTCTGCTGGAGACACTGTGTAGTATAGTAGTTTTGGAGACTCACAATCAGGCAGACTTGGGTTAAGATTCCCACCTCGTTTGCCGCTGTGTGATTTGGGACAACTATGAAAAAGCCTCGGTATTCTCATCTATAAAGTGGGATGATAACAATAATACTTGCCTTCCAGGGTTGTTTTCTTTCTCCTTGAAACATTTTTAATGAGACAGTGCAATGCATATGCTCACACTTCTTCCTGCCTTTTTTCTCTCCTTGAAATTTATCAGACTCATACAGGATCTTGATTGTAATCTCCTGTTTCTTACTCATCTGTTACTTCCTTTCACCTTCAAAGTTTTATGTCATCATCCTGTGCTTCCTATTGTGTTCTTGTAACTCTTGATCGTTCTTCCTTCGTTTTTGCCTTTGCTTTTGCCTCCCCTTTCTGGCTATGTTTTATTTTTCTTTGCTTCTTGTGATCTGATTTTTCTTTCCCCTTTATAACTCCCATTTCCCACTCTTTTTTCTTTAACTTAAAATATTCAATACATACTTGGTTGTTACACAAATGTAGAATATAGAAAAGTTGCCTGTATCCTCACCTCTCAGGTAATATGCACTGTCAAGGGTTTGGAATCTATTCTTAGAGATACCTTTACGTGTATACTAGGATTATTTTTCTGAATAAATTGATCTACCTTAACTTTTGGCATGGCAATATGGTTAGTTTTATTTGTTTGTTTTTATTTTTACTTAGTTGTATAATTTATTGTACCCTGGAGCCAGGTTACCTGGTTAGAATCCTAGCTCTACCTCCTACTAGCTTTGAGACCTTGAGCACATTACTTATTTCTGTGCTCCAATTAATGCATATGTAAGGTGGGAGCAATAATAAAATTTATTTCATAACATTATTACAAGGATTAAATGGAACCTGTAAGGGCTCAGAAGAGTATCTGGTACATAGTATTCAAGAAATGTTAGCTGCTATTATCTTATTATTCATGCTATTTTTTAATTTATTTGGTCATGCTCAGTAACTTGTGTCTAGAATTTGGATATAATTAATTAAACCTTTCAGAGGACAAACCTTGAAGAGGCCTTGTTTAGTTTTGTTGGGCTTCCCTGGTGACTCAATAGTAAAGAATCCACCTGCCAATGCAGGAGACCCAGATTTGATCCCTGATCTGGGAAGATCCTACCTGCTGTGGAGCAACTAAGCCCATGGGCCACACCTGCCGAGCCTGAGCACCTTCGAGCCTGTGCTCCTCAAAGCAGCCCCTGCTCACCGAAACTAGAAAAAAGCCTATGCAGCAGTGAAGACCCAGCACAGTCAAAAGAAAATAAAATTATATGTTTAGAAAAGGATGGGATAGAGGGTCCCCAGGGTCCCTTCCAAAAAAAAAAAGTTCTGTTGGTTTTTTTTTAAAAATTATTTTACCAAGGTATATTTTGCATGCAACATTATTTTAGTTTCAGATGTACAAAATAATAATATAACAATTATATTTATTGAAGAATGATCACCACAATAAATGTACATCTGTCATCATACATAGTCATGAAATTTTTTTTCCTTGTGATAGAATTTTTAAGATTTACTTTCTTAGCAACTTCTAAATATGCAATACAGCATTATTCACTATAGTTACCGTGTTGTGCATCATATCCCATGACTTAGTTATTTTCTAACTGAAAGTTTGTACCTCTTGATCCTCTTCACTGATTTTTGCCCCCAACCCTCTCCTTGCCTCTGGGAAGCATCCAATCTTTTTTCTGTGTCTGTGAGCTTGGAGTTTTTTTGTTTGTTTCTGATCCCATATATAAGTAACATCATATGGTATTTGGACTTTCTCTGATTGACTTAATTCACTTCACATAATGCCCTTAAAGCCCATCCCTGTTGTCACAAATGGCAAGATTTCATTCTTTTTAATGACTCATTGATAGTCCATTGTGTATTATGTGCATTCTCAAGCCTCCGGCTAACTCTGCTGGCCCCAGTGTGAAGGGAAAAGGGGGATGTCTGTACTGGAATCAAGTGCGGCTGAGACTCAGATGAGGCCTGTGAGTGCAGGAGCCTGGATTCCGGCTCAGAGTTGTGTGGAGGACAAGGGATCCTTAGCCTTTGAGTCCTTGTAGGACTGGGCAGGAATTGGGGGCAGAGACTGAGAGGAAAACAACTGTCAGGAAGGTAACTTGCATCTTGTTTTCTCCTTAGATTTGCTGTTAGTCGCTAAGTGTCTGATTCTTGCGACCCCATGGACTGTAGCCCATCGGGCTCCTCTGTCCATGGATTCTTAAGCAAGAACAACTGGAGTGGGCTGCTGTTTCCTACTCCAGGGGATCTTCCCAACCCAGGGATCAGAGCTGCGTCTCTTGCGTCTCCTGCATTGGCAGGTGGATTCTTCTTTGCCACCTGGGTAGAGAGAGCCCCAGATCATATGATATTTCTACATTTAACTTTTTGAAGAACCCCATACTGTTTTCTATAGTGACTGTATCAATTTACAGTCCCACCAACATGATGTTTGCATGAGGGTTCCCTTTCCTCCATGTCTTCACCAGCATTCGCTGTTTCTTTTCTTTTCTGGGGTTAGGGAGCGCGATGGTGCAGCTTGTGGAATCTTAGTTCTTTGATCAGGAATCAAACCCATGGCTCCTGCAGTGGAAGCAAGGATCTCTAACTACTGGACCACCAGGAAATCTATTTCTTGTCTTTTTTGATAACAGCCATTCTAACAAGTGTGAGGTGGTATCTCATGGTTTTTGATTGGCATTCCCTGATAATTAATGATGTTGAGCATCTTTTCATGTACCTGTTGGCCATCTGTATGTCTGTCTTCCTTGGAAAAATGTCTATGCAGATCCTCTGACAGTTTTTAAAGTAGATTGTTTAGGTGTGGTTTGTTTGTTTGTTTTAACTATGATTTGTATGAATTCTTTATACATTTTAGATATTAATCCCTTATAAGTTAAGTGAGTTGCAAATATTTTATCCCATTCTCTAGGTTGCATTTTTAGCTTTTTTTTTTAATTTAAATTTTATTTATTTATTTGGTTATGCTGTGTGGCATGTGGGATCTTAGTTCCTGGACCAGGGATCAAACCCTTGCCTCCTGTCTTAGAAGCATGAATCTTACACTGCAGTCAAGACCCACTTTTTCATTGTGTCGGTGGTTTCCTTTGCTGTGTAGCATGTTGATTCTTTCACTCTTCCTGTCATCATGCATACTTGAGTCAAGGCTGGAGTGACTGGGGATTCAGCCAGAATGCCCATTGCTGATGTCCAATTTGAACCTTTGTATTGGTCTGCTTGGGACGCCATAACAAAATACCAAAGGCTAGGTAGCTTGAACAGCACTAATTTATTTTCTCACAGTGCTGGAGCCCAGAAGTCCAAGATCACGGTGCTGGTAGGGATGGTTTCCTCTGAAACCTCTCTTTGACTTACAGTGGCCACCCTCTTGCTGCCTCTTCACCTGGTCATTCCCTCTGTGGCATGAGCACCCTTAGTGTCTCTTTGTAGAACACCACCAATCAGATTGGATTAGGGCACGTCCTAAGGGCCTCATTTTAACAATTGTATCATCCTTAAAGGGCTTGTGTCCAAATACAGTTACTTTCTGAGGTTAGGGCTTTCATATATGAATTTTGAGGGAATACAGTTCAATCCTTAAACACCAGAAACCATTTTGAAGATTTGGCAGGAAGAGCAATGATCTAGCCAGGTGTCTCTTCAGATGACTTGGGCTTGGGCTTACTTGGGTTGCTCTTGTGATCATGAAAAAAACAGGTTTTTTTGTTTGTTTATCAATATTTAGAAAAATGTTAATTTAAGCTTCTGCAGTGGTGACTTCAACCTTGACTCTTAGCTCCGTACTGATGAAAGTGACCTGCTTGGCAATCTCAGGACTGTGTAGGTCATTGAGTTGCGTATGGCTCCTCATCTGGAATCAATCTCAGATATTAGAACTTTCACCACAAGGGGTTTTCCTTGTAGTTATTCTCAGGGTTTTGGTAGGCGTCCGAACCCGTCCTTACACTTTGAGATTCTTTCCCTTTGGGCCTCTGGTCAGGTCAGCACATACCTTCTCCAAAGACTTCACGTTGCAGCTGGTGAGGGTAATTCTAATCCTGTGAATTATCAGCTCTGGCTCCACACGGGTCTTTGTGTATCTTCAAAAGCCATGACTGTGGCTGTGGGGCTTCCTGCAGGCTGGTTCCTTGGCGAGAGCAGACAGTGAGGCAGGGAGCGGGAGCAGGTAACTCCAGGCTCTGCTGCAGTAGCAGCCGTTTTCCTCAAAGAGCTGCGGGTGTTTTAAATGGAGTCACATCTTTTGTCCATTTCCCCACATTTTAGACCTTTCATTAGGAAACCTTCTGGCACTTCTTCCACTTTTGGCTCTGCACACTTCTCCTGGATGCAGGAAACCACCTCTACCATTGTACAGGCAGATAAACCTACAGCTTTAAAGCTAGTGTTTTGAATCAGGTTTTTTTTTGGGGGGGGTGCCTCATCTGTCAATTTGAAAAATGGTCTTATCTTAACAAGTAGATGTTATAGTGAATGATTTGCTCTGACCTGATTTGTTAAGGCTCTGTGTTGTTCAATATCATTTTGTACCAATTTGTACTTACGCTAAGTGATGAGAAAGAATGATAGATTAACATATAGTTCCTGCTCCTTTGGGAGTTTACTGCCTGATAGGGGAGACCTACAGGCACAGAGATGAACCCACTCCAGTGTTCTTGCCTGGAGAATCCCAGGGACTGGGGAGCCTGGTGGGCTGCCGTCTGTGGGGTCGCACAGAGTCAGGCCCGACTGAAGTGACTTAGCAGCAGCAGCAGGCACATAGATGATGTCATTATAACATAGGAAGTGCTTTGACAGTGTTTTACATGGTGTAGTGGAAGCCTAGGAAGGAGACGGAGGAAGGATTGGGAGTGGGGTAAGTCATTTTCCAGAAAATAATGTGGATGAATATCTGCTGGCCAGATGAAGAAAGAGGGGAAAGGGTATTCTGCATGGCAGGAATGGCATGAGCAAAAGCAGAGGTTGTGAAAAACTCTTTGCTAGGAATTTTAAGTAGTTTTGTATTGCTGGGGGGTAAATTGCAAGAGTAGAGAGGGTGATGAAGATGATAAACTTATCACCAGGTTGGGTTTTACTAGAACTATTGCCTGGCTGAAAAATTTGGATTTTATCTTATAGGCAATGTGGAATCACTGGAAGCTTGAAGCAAGTGTGAGATCTGAACTTTCCAGAAGGCTGTATAGTGTAGCCCAGTCTCTGGAACTGGACTTCTTTGGTTTGAATCCGTAGCTCTGGGCCTTAGTTTCCCCATGTAGAAAAGAGATGATAATAACAGTATCGTCCAACCCCTAAGGTTGTTGTAGGGATTAAATGGTAGCCCATGTAATATGCTTATAGCAGTGCCTGGCATGTAGTACGTGCTCAATAAAAGTTAACTCTTTCTCCAGCAGTGGGGTGGAGGATGGATGTGAGTGGGTCAAGATTAAACAAGGCAGAGAAAACAACTGAAAGACTAAATGCAATTCTCCAGATTACGATTTTGAGTTCTGGTGCTGGAGAAGATTCTTGAGAGTCCCTTGGATTGCAAGGAGATCAAACCAGTCAATCCTAAAGGAAATCAATCCTGAATATTCATTGGAAGGACTGATCCTGAAGCTGAAGCTCCAATACTTTGCCACCTGATATGAAGAGCAGACTCATTGGAAAAGACCCTGATGCTGGGAAAGATTGAGGGCAAGAGGAGAAGGGGGTGATAGAGAGTAAGATGATTAGATGGCATTATCAACTCAATGGACATGAGTTTGAGCAAACTCCAGGAGATAGTGAAGGACAGGGAAGCCTGGCATGCTGCCATCAGTAGAATTGCAGAGTCAGAACACAACTTAGTGACCGAACAATGAACAACAGATGATGATGGTACTAAGAAATGGTGGAGGGGCCAAATTTGGGGGAGGTTTGGGAGATGACATTGTGGTGCTTGGTGCTTGACTGACTGAAAGGAAGGAAAGATGGTGATGACTTAAAAGCAGAGTAGTTAGCAGGATCAAACATCTTACCAGGGGCACAGAAGGGAACTGAAAAAGCAAATACTGGATATTTTAATTCTAAGGCTATTTTAATGTTTTAGAAATTAGGATGTGACTTACAGCCAATATAAGTCTATTGTATATATTTAATTTCCCCCCAAGAAGTTTTTACTAAATCAGTGTTTTATTTTATAATCAGGGTATCTTAAAATTGAGGAATACAGTGATTGGTGCCCTTAGTAAAAGCAATTTTAATTTCAGGTTGAAAGCCAAAGAGGTACTGAAGTAGGCTGAACAGTGAACACGCATGTTGGGTCGCAAACTTTAAGAAGTTTGGGGAAAAAAAGAAGTTTGGAGAAGAAGGGAGGAAAAACTTGTAACCAGATGGGGTACAAGATTAAGTGAAAGTTTTCTGTACATGAAGGCACCAAAAATCTACTGATACCTTTGACTCTGTAACTTTTCTTGTTGTGAACTTAAGCGTAAATTAAGGATCACAATGGAAAAGGTGAAATTTTCTTCTGTTTTGGTTTACCATGTTCATTATCAATAGTAGGACATTTGTATGTATGTACATTATGCCAAGTATACTCAAATGGTAACTAATCTGCCTGCAGTGTGGGAGACCCAGATTTGATCCCTGGGTTGGGAAGATCCCCTGGAGAAGGGAATGGCTACTAACTCCAATATTCTTGCCTGGAAAATTCCATGGACAGAGCCTGGCAGGGTTCCATGGGGTCACAAAGAGCTGACACAACTGAGCGACTAACACACATACAATATGCCAAGTATAGGCCCAAGGTTAAATGCAAAAGGGAGGTCGTGATGCAGTAAGGGAAAATATAAAATAGATGAGAACGGATGTGGAAATCGTGGGTGTTGTGACGTAGCTGGGATGTGATGAGGGAAAGTCCTCAACTCTGCTGGTCTATACATGGTGGTTCTAGAAAAGAGTCAGTCTTTCTAAGGCTAAGTCACAGTGATAGAGGAGAGATGGTTTGGTGGGCTGGAATGTAAGCATTTTTTTCAGAAGTATTTACATTACTTACATGCCTTACTTTGAAGTCAGAAAAAGAAGTGTGTACAGAAGGACCTCTGGACAGATGATACAATAAGGCTTAATACTAACTATTTGGTGCTTCCTGTTGGCCAGACACTCTTATAAGCCCTTTATTTGTAGTAACTTGTTTAACTCTCAACAACAGCTCTTTGATGTGGAAACTCTAATTATCCCCATTTTACAAATGGGCAGACTGAGGTTCAAAGTGGCTTGCCCAGGTCACACAAATTATAAGTAACAGAGCTGGGATTTGAATGCAGGTAGGCTGGTTCCAGAGGCTTGTTCTGGAATGAGAAGGGGACCGTGGATCAGGATGACTGGGGTGTCCTGCAGTCACCAGGAAGGAAGGACACGGTGGCTGGACTTGCCTCATGGTGCAGTACGCAGTCACAGTAGAACTCTGAGCATTGCAGTCAGGTCATGGGGGAAGTCATCAGCAGTGCCTGCGTCAGAGGAAGGTGGGAAGGCCATGAGGTAAAGGGCCCCGTATTTTAAATAAGAGGAGAGAAGCCTGTACTAGGTAGTAGCAGTCAGATTTCATGAGAAGGGGAAGATGCCTGTTGTTCCATAGGTTTGTGAATCTATGTGGCGGTGTCATTCCTGAAAACACGCTCTAGATCTGATGATCTGAGAGGACTCAAAAAAGAACTTTGGCTAAAGTTAGAAGTAAGGCAGAAATAATCATCAAATTCATGTGCTGTGATTTATTTATTTGTCTTCTTTTAGGTGGCCTTTTATTTCAAGGGCTAGTTTTTAGCTTAGTTAGAAGCTGTTCTTCATTTGGGTGGTGTCATAGGTTGGCTTCTTGGGAAGCTGACTCTGAGATGTCAGTTACTGTACTAAGACTTTTATTAGGGAGTGCTCTTGGGATGCGCACCTATGGCCAGGAAGCAGGATCGGGCAGAGGGAGAAGTTGAGCTGTCCTGTAGTCCCAACAAGGTCTCAGCCTTGTGCACAGGGAACTCTGAAGCAGGAATCGGCCTTCACTGTTGTCCCAGGTTGGGGAGGTAGGACAATGGAGCTGGGGCTTTATATGTCCTCCCCACACCCCACATTTTTTTTGATCACATGGCATGTGGGATCTTAGTTCCCTCACCAGGAATTGACCCCGCTTCCCCTGCATTGGAAGCACAGTGTCTTAACCACTGGACTACCAGGGAAGTCCCCAAAAGTCAGTTCTTGCTGGTTCTCTCTCTCTATTTTTTGGCCACAGGGCTGGCTGGATCTCAGTTCCCCAGTCATGTATTGAATCCAAGCTACAGCAGGGAAGTCCAGAATCCTAGCTCCCCCTCCTCTCCATCAGGCATTGGATGCTGCTGCCCTGACCCTGTTCTGCCTGGTAGGAGGCATGCCCCCGGGCAGGTGTTCTGGTTTCCCTCAGAGAGGGATGACAGCTGCAGGCTTTCTTCTGGTAAGTAGTCCAGCAGCCAGGACAAGTCTGTCATTCCTGAAGAGAGATCTGGTTTTGAGTATCTCAGTGCACATCTCAGGTAGCAAATTATAAAATTTGAGAATCTTAAAAACAAAAAAAATTCCCATCATCAAAGCAGAGAAAGTTGACTTGGGCAAAAAATCAAAACGTTTTACTATCTGCATCCTTGATGAGAACTGAATCAGAGAACTTCCATATCCTCAGATTTCAATTTAGTAAAGGTTATGTGCTTTAATTTCTGTGTCTGTTGTTACATTTGATTATAGATTTGACTTTGAAATGTAGTGCCAAATATACAGACACAAAATAATATTATTAGAAGTAATTTAGAGATAAAATGGACCTGACTTTTAAAGCAATCATATTTTAGTACATAGTTTGCCTCCATTAACATGTGTGTGCTCAGTAGTGTCTGACTCTTGGCGACCCCACCAACTGTAGCCCTCCAGGCTTCTCTGTCCATGGGATTTCCTAGGCTAGAATACTGGAGTGGTTTGCCACTCCATTATTTGCCTCCTTCAGGGGCTCTTCTTGACCCAGGGATCGAACCTGTGTCTTCTGCATTGGAAGGCAGATTCTTTACCGCTGAGCTACCTGGGAAACACTGCCTGCATTAAACCAGTGGCTTTTCTTAAAAGCAGCATGATGTATAAAAGTATGCTATAATAAAGGAGATAAAAAGTATGGTATAATAAAGGAGGTATAGGAGTAACCTGTATGCTCATCACAGCTCTGTCATTTCCTAGCTATGAAAACTTGGATCCTCCACTTAACCTTTTAGACATGCAGTTTTTTCATCTATAAAATGGGAGAGAGAATACTTAGCCTGGCTAATTCAGTGTTGTTGTATCAGATTGAAATAAATTACGTAAAAATACTCTCTAAATACTTAAGTCAGAAAAGAAAGGAAGAAAGAAAGAGGGACTTCCTTGGTGGTACAATGGATAAGAATCCTCCTGCCGAGAGAGGGGACCTGGATTTGATCCCTGATCTGGGAAGACTCCAAATGCTGTGGAGCACCTGAGCCCGTGCTCCCCAACCACTGAGCCTCTGCTGCACATCAAGAGACGCCTCTGACGAGAAGGCTGTGCACTGCACAGTGAAGGGAGCCCAACTCAGCAGTCAGAGAAATCCACATGCAGCAGCAAAGACCCTGCGCCACCAAGTAGAAATACATTTATTACAAGAAAAGAGAAAGAAACAGGAAAAAGAACCTAGGCTTCCCTGTCCATCACCAACTCCTGGAGTTTACTCAAACTCATGTCCATCGAGTCGGTGATGCCATCCAACCATCTCATCCTCTGTCATCCCCTTCTCTTGCCTTCAATCTTTCCCAGCATCAGAGTCTTTTCAAATGAGTCCATTCTTTGCATCAGGTGGCCAAAGTATTGGAGTTTCAGCTTCAGCATCAGTTCTTCCAATGAATATTCAGGACTGATTCCTTTAAGATTGACTGGTTTTATCTCCTTGCAGTCCAAGGGGTTCTCAAGAGTCTTCTCCAACATCACAGTTCAAAAGAATCAATTCTTCAAGCACTCAGCTTTCTTTAAGATCCAACTCTCACATCCATATATGACTACTGAAAAAACCATAGCCTTGACTAGATGGACCCTTCTTGGCAAAGTAATGTCTCTTTTTAAATAAACCATCTAGGTTGGTCATAGCTTTTCTTCTGAGGAGCAAGTGTGTTTTAATTTCATGGCTGCAGTCACCATCTGCACTGACTTTGGAGCCCCAAAATATAAAGTCTCTCACTGTTTCCATTGTTTCCCCATCTATTTACCATGAAGTGATGGGACCACATGCCCTGATCTCAGTTTTCTGAATGTTGACTTTTAAGCCATCTTTTTCACTCTCCTCTTTCACTTTCATCAAGAAGCTCTTTAGTTCTTTGCTTTCTGCCATAAGGGTGGTGTCATCTGCATATCTGAGGTTATTGATATTTCTCCCGGCAATCTTGATTTCAGCTTGTGCTTCAACCAGCCCGGCATTTCTCGTGATGTACTGTGCATATAAGTTAAATAAGCAGGGTGACAATATACAGCCTTGATGTACTCCTTTCCCGTTTTGGAACCAGTCTGTTGTTCCATGTCCGGATCTAACTATTTCTTCTTAACCTGCATACAGATTTCTCAGGAGGCGGGTCAGGTGGTCTGGTATTCCCATCTCTTGAAGAATTTTCCACAGTTTATTGTGATCCACACAGTCAAAGGCTTTGGCATAGTCAATAAAGCAGAAATAGATGTTTTTCTGGAACTCTCTTGCTTTTTCGATGATCCAGCGGATGTTGGCAATTTGATCTCTGGTTCCTCTGCCTTTTCTAAATCTAGCTTGAGCATCTGGAAGTTCACAGTTCATGTACTGTTGAAGCCTGGCTTGGAGAATTTTGAGCATTACTTTACTAGTGTATGAGATGAGTGCAATTGTGCGGTAGTTTGAACATTCTTTGGCATTGCCCTTCTTTGAGATTGGGATGAAAACTGACCTTTTCCAGTCCTGTAGCTGCTGCTGAGTTTTCCAAATTTGGTGGCATATTGAGTGCAACACTTTCATAGCATCATCTTTTAGGATTTGAAATAGCTCAACTGGAATTCCATCACCTCCACTAGCTTTGTTTGTAGGAATGCTTCCTAAGGCCCACTTGACTTCACACTCCGGGATATCTGGCTCTAGGTGAGTGATCACACCATTGAGGTTATCTGAGTCAGGAAAATCTTTTTTGTATAGTTCTTCTGTGTATTCTTGCCACCTCTTCTTAATATGTTTTGTTTCTGTTAGGTCCATACCATTTCTTTTTTTTGGGGGTGGGGCATACCATTTCTGTCCTTTATTATGCCTATCTTTGCATGAAATATTCCCTTGGTATCTCTAATTTTCTTGAAGAGATCTCTAGTCTTTCCCATTCTATTGTTTTCCTCTATTTCTTTGCACTAATCACTGAGGAAGGCTTTCTTATCTCTTCTTGCTATTCTTTGGAACTCTGCATTCAGATGGGTATATCTTTCCTTTTCTCCTTTGCCTTTAGCATCTCTTCTTTTCTCAGCTATTTGTAAGGCCTCCTCAGACAGCCATTTTGCCTTTTTGCATTTCTTTTTCTTGGGGAAGGCTGTACAATGTCACGAACCTCCATCCATAGTTCTTCAGGCACTCTGTCTATCAGATCTAATCCTTTGAATCCATTTGTCATTTTCACTGTATAATTATAAGGGATTTGATTTAGGTCATACCTGAGTGGTCTGAAGTGGTTTTTCCCACTTTCTTCAATTTAAGTCTGAATTTGGCAATAAGAAGTTTATGATCTGAGCCACAGTCAGCTCCCAACCTTGTTTTTGCTGACTGTATAGAGTGTCTCCATCTTTGGCTGCAAAGAATATAATCAGTCTGATTTTGATATTGACCATCTGGTGATGTCCATGTGTAGAGTTGTCTCTTGTGTTGTTGGAAGAGGGTGTTTGCTATGACTAGTGTGTTCTCTTGGCCAAACTCTGTTAGCCTTTGCCCTGCTTCATTTTGTACTCCAAGGCAAACTTGCCTGTTACTCCAGGTATCTCTTGATTTCCTACTTTTGCATATTCAGTTATATGAGTAATTTAATAAAGGAAAAATATACTTGCATTGAACAGATGTGCTTGCATTTATCTAAGAAAGACAGGATTTGACTAAAGCATCCTTCATCAGTTTGGGCTTAGAAAGCATAATTGAGAGTAACTATGCAAGTGTGGGTTGATAACTGTATCACATCCCAGAGTCCTCGTGCTGGCGCTTGTTTTGGAGTGTGTCGGCCCCTCCTGTGAACCTGCTGCCTGTCTCACCTCCTCTCAACCCCACCACACACACCTTTTCTTTCCCTTTTCCTTTGGGCAAGAGTGAAAATGAAGTTGCTCAGTCATGTCCGACTTTGCAACCCTATGGACTGTAGCACACCAGGTTCCTCTGTCCATGGGATTTTCCAAGGAATAATACTGGAGTGGGTTGCCATTTCCTTCTCCAGGGGATCTTCCCGACCCAGTGACTGAGATTCTCTTGAGGTGATCTAAGCCCACTTCTGGTCCAGAACCAGCTGTGTGATCTTACACATGTTTCTTTACTTTAGTTCCTCATGTAAAACTGGGATGATAATACTTGTCCTGCTGATCTGTCATGCTTGTTTCAAGGATCAAACGAAGTAATGTATGTGAAAACACCTTAAAAAGCACAAAGCGCCCTCCAAATGCTGAGTATTGTTACCCTATTACTGCTCCTTCCTTTTCTTCCCTCCCCTGCCTCCAGCTTTCTGGCTTCCTGCCAGGATTGTCTGACAAGTGACAACAATTATTTGCCGAGAAGCTTTCTTTGAACCATGAAATGTCATTTGGGAAACTGTTCTTGGACTGGTAGGAACTAATTAGATTACTGGTAGTCACAGAGGGAAATTTTTTTTTTTTTAATGAAGGACATTGCCTTAGAAATAAATTTTTTTGTTTCAAATTGATTAAACAAGTGTTGGCCTGCAGTTTAGCAAAAAACATTTGAAGAAGATGGTGAGAGGGTGTGAAATCTGAGAGGAGTTTGGATCTCTTGAATCCCTTGACCTTGAGATCTCAGCACAGAGGGTCCCAGCTCCAGATGCTCCATCAGCTGGGACTGCTCTTCCCTCTCCCTGGCATTTCTCTGCCCACTCCTGATGGACCTACCTCTCTTCTTCTCAGGCTTCCTGGCATTGGGCAGGGGTGCGGTGCAAACTTATGAACCGGTAGTCAGAGTTCCTGAGCATAAACGTGAGTTGGGAGGGGCTGTGGGGGATGGTGGGGGCTGGGGTGAGAGGGAGGTGAGCAGGGGCAGAGCTTTGGGGAACATCGAACCCACGTGGTGCTTTGGGTCCATTTACTGCTGCTCCTTCCTCCCACTCACTTGGATTCTGTCTGCAGCTGCCAAGCTGTCCTGCTCCTACTCGGGCTTCTCCTCGCCCCGTGTGGAGTGGAAGTTTACCCATGGGGATATCAGAGGTCTCGTTTGCTATAACAACAAAATCACAGGTGAGTCTCTCCATCTCCTTGCTGACTGCCTACTTGTAGATGGATTGGTGGTGCCTGGATTCCAGCGGAGGGGCCCACCTTGGGGCTCAAGTCTCCAGGGCCTTCCCATCGCCCTTGTTGGGGGAAGAAGGGAGCCCCTGTGCCTTGGGTACTACCGTCACCAGCTTCTCTCAGCTCTCAGCTCTCTCTGCCCCTGCTTCCTCTCTCCTGGCAGCTTCCTATGAGAACCGAGTTAGCTTCTTGAATGGTGGCATCACCTTCCAGTCTGTGACCCGGAAAGACACGGGGATGTATACCTGTATGGTCTCTGATGAAGGCGGCAACACCTATGGGGAGGTCACAGTCCAGCTCATCGTGCTCGGTACGTGCCACAGGTCCATGTGGGTTGCAGCCGGTTGCTTCCCTAAACCCTTAGCAGGCTCCGCTAAGCTTCAGAGCTCACTAATAGTGAGCATGCTTGTGGCAGGTTGCGGGTGGGGCAGGGAGGAGGGTATTCACAGTCCTGGTGCTGCCAGAGAATAAGCTCCGGGTCAGGGGGAAACTAAGGGCGCAGGAAGGGAGGAAGGCCAGAGCTGATGGATGGGGGTATCATGCTTCTGCCTTCAGGCCGCCCTCCCACCCTTGTGACCAGTCCCTTCTCTTCCTCCCCAGTGCCTCCATCCAAGCCTACGATCAACGTCCCCTCTTCTGTTACCATTGGAACCCGAGCAGTGCTGACCTGCTCAGAGAAAGACGGTTCCCCACCATCTGAATACAAGTGGTTCAAGGATGGGGTAGAGATGCCCGTGGAACCCAAGAGCAACCGAGCCTTCAGCAACTCTTCCTATACCCTGAACCCCAAGACAGGGGAGTTGGTATGGATGTGTGTGTGTTAGCTGCTCAGTCCTGTCCAACTCTTTGCGACCCCATGGACTGTAGCCTGCCAGGCTCCTTTGTCCATGGAATTCTCCAGGCAAGAATACTGGAGTGGATTGCCATTTCCCTCTCCAGGGGATCTTCCCGACCCAGGGACCAAACCTTGGTCTCCTGCATTGCAGGCAGTGCAGATGGGGTTGGGGTAAAAGGTGTGTGTGATGGGGTGCAGGGTTATAGAAGCTCTGAAGGTGGGAAAAAGCAAGCAACAAGGTAACTTTGGCATGAGGGTCAGGAGACATAAAAGAGAGGTAAGTGACTTCTTCAAGCAGGAAGCCAATTCATCTTCTGCCCTCTAGACCTTTGATCCCGTGTCGGCCTCTGATACTGGAGATTTCACTTGTGAGGCGCAGAATGGCTATGAGTCACCCATGAGGTCGGACACCGTGCACATGGATGCTGGTGAGTGAGGGTGTGGCTGGGGCTTGAGCTTGGATCTGGGGTGGGGATTGGGGTCTGCTTTCCATCCTGGCCTTGTGGTGCTGTCAGTGCAGTGAAGGTGTCTTAAGGTGCCTGACCTCTCTCTTGTGTCCCATAGTGGAGCTCAATGTCGGGGGCATCGTGGCAGCTGTCCTCGTAACGCTTATTCTCCTGGGAGCCTTGATTTTTGGCATCTGGTTCAGCTATAGCCGAGGCTACTTTGACAGTAAGTATTTGCCCTCAAAGGTGGATCCTCCCTGTTTCAGGGCCTGGTTCTTGAGTGCCACCTGAGTGCCAACCTGGTACTGAGCCTTTGTGTGCTGGGCTACCTCCTGGGAAGCATGGGTCACCCATGTCTCAGGGCCACACACTGGGTTCCCCATCTTCTTTTGCTGTGCTGTCTTCTACTCTGCTGACACTCATGGTCCCATTTCTTGTCTTTCAGGAGCAAAGAAAGGGTACGTGAGCTGCTGTCCAGGGGCTCTCTGAGGTTGAGATCGTGGTTGTGTATGGTTTGAAGCTGAGATGTGCCCAGGGGAAGAGGTTGGAGGGGGAAGGCAACCAGCCTGGTGGGGAGAACATCTGGATTTCTACCACTGTCCACTGCGGTCCCATGCTTGTCCTTTCTCCCTCCACCCAAACCTCCCCGCCGAGAGCTCCATGCGCCCGTGCAGTTCTCAGTCCTGGCCTCTAACGTTAGTGAGCGGAGGTTAAGGAGAGGGGCTGGGACTGAGTGTCTCTATCTTCTGCCTTGTCTTAGGACCTCCAATAAGAAGGTCATTTACAGCCAGCCCAGTGCTCGAAGTGAAGTGAGTATGCCTGCCCTGGGTGGGGAGGGCCCCCTGGCTGGAGTCGGGGGTTTCCAGCCTGTGTTTGCATGTATTCTGGGGATTATCTAGCAGCTAAAGAAGACTGTAGAGAGCTGACTTGGATGTTTTATTTCTCCAGCGGGAGTTCAGGCAGACCTCGTCCTTCTTGGTGTGACCCTGGTCCGGCTTCTCTCCTGTCCTCAGTGCTTGCCTTACTCAGGTGCTACCAGACTCTGGCCCCTGATGTCTATAGTTTCACAGGATGCCTTATTTGTCTTCGAACCCCATCAGGGGCCCCCACTTTTATCTTAGGTTGTGTTTTGTAATAATTTCAGCCATGTGCACCTTCCTGCCTTTCCCACCACTGCTGAGTGGCCTGGGACTTGTTTAAAGCCTTCTTGTCCCAGCCCCACAAGGGATCAGAGAGAAGTCCTGACTCATGCCTGCTGACCACAAGTAGACCACGGGAGCAGTGGGGTCCTCACTGCCCCCTGCATGTAGTGGTTCTCAGATGGGACTCTGGAGCCTGGCTTCTTGACTCTTCCCTGCCATGCTGAGGACGGGTAACAGCTGTTCTAGAGTCGGGGCTGGAGACTGGGAGCAGCTGAAATGGTTGTTTGGAAACAAAGTCAAGTCTCTTCCACCTCTGCAGCCCACTTTCTTCTGTCTTCCATGGGAAGTGCCACTGGGATCCTCCTGTACCATCCTCTTCCCGAACACAAGCAGACTGACAGCTATGTCTGTAGGGAAAACAAGAACTTTTTTTGTGGGAAGCCTAGTAAACTTTCAGAACACACGGAGAGAAGAGTTTTTAAACCACTGATCTACAGAAAGGAAAGCTGCAGTGGGTAGCTCAAGCTATCACCCTTCTCTTGGTTGGAACAACTCGACCTGCCCTTTTAAGATATGTCTGCAGGGTTATGGAAGTTTGTGTAGCAGTCAGTTCTGCTGAACATGTGTGTGTGTGTGTGTGTGTGTGTGTTTGTGGTCTTAGCTCTATGTTGAACTCGAGTGTTCCAGAGTCCTCTTGGGGGAGGAGGAGAGCCCCTGGGTTCTACTTGATCTGACTCATCCAGTGAAAGAAGCCCACCCTCCCACCTCTGCCAACCCAGATGCACTAGTAGACTTCCCAGAGGCTACAGGAAAAGCTGCTCCAGAGGCTGAGGCAGGATTTCTCAAATCCTTTGGAGAACCACTTCTTTAGTAGTAGTTTAAAGTCTACCCGGAGAAGGCAATGGCACCCCACTCCAGTACTCTTGCCTGGAAAATCCCATGGATGGAGGAGCCTGGTAGGCTGCAGTCCATGGGGTCTCGAAGAGTCAGACATGACTGAGCGACTTCACTTTCACTTTTCACTTTTATGCACTGGAGAAGGAAATGGCAACCCACTCCAGTGTTCTAGCCTGGAGAATCCCAGGGATGGGGTCGCACAGTCAGACACGACTGAAGTGACTTAGCAGTAGCAGTAAAGTCTACTACTACTTTATTTAGAGGATAGGTGTAAGTGAGAGCAGGAGAGAGTGGGGTAGACACACCTGTCCCTGCTTTCCTCATCCCATCTGGACCCTTCTTTGCCCTTGAATCTATTCCTCCCTTTCCCCAGCAGTCTATTTATTAACTAGCAAGAGGGCAAATAAGGGATCTTCTAGGATTGATTTTGCTAATTTTTTTGAGGATACCGAGCACCATTTCACCATATTCTGTACCCTTATCTGACATTCCCTCCCAGAACTGAGTTTTCTTTTCATCCAGGTTCAGAAGGAAAAACAAAAAACAAATCATATCGTCATGCACCAATAAAAAGTAAGCTGTCCAGATGGAAATAAAATCTAATTAGGCAATAAAAGTAGAGATTGTGAAACGGTTCAGTATGAATGAAATTTTCAAAGTATGTTTCAGTTTCCTGGTTGGGAGACAGGGTGGGAAGGATGGCGGGGGGTGGGTAAAGGGCACAGGGAGGCAGAGGTGAATCATTGCTCTTGCAAGTCTGGAGCAAATGGTCCGTCACTCCCTAGGTCCCTTGTGAGGAGTATGAGTCAGTGATTACCAGCCTTGGTATTTACTTCTCCAGCTAACAACAGCCCCTTTGAGTTGGAAAACACCTTATCTGCTTTCATTCTAGAATGTTAAAACTAATTTTTGTAATAAATGTTTATTTTTCACATTGAGTTTGTTTAAATCCTGAAGTTCTAGCTTTAAAGAATTGGGACTCTCAGAATGACTTCAACATTCAATAATCTTCCCTGTAGTCTTTTATTTAAGATACCAGGGATATCCTTCTACAGAATCTGGTGGTTAGATTTCAGTTTAACTTACCATTGGAGAAGGAAATGGCAACCCACTCCAGTATTCTTGCTTGGAAAATCCCATGGATGGAGGACCCTGGCAGGCCACAGTCCATAGGGTTGCGAAGAGTTGAATACTTCACTTTAACTTACCATTAGACTGTACTTGAATGGTAATGCTTCAAATGAATATAATCTATATTAAAAGGAGGCTTGGGGTTGGACAACAGGGTGATTCCGTAGAGATTAGTGTTTTAAACATGGACACAACCTGATTAGAGATAAAATGATTGAACATTAAGGATGTGTTTGTTGTCCCTGTATTAATAGGATTTGCAGATCAGGTGGGGGTGGGGAAAGTGGGAACTGGATTGGTCCATTTCTGCATGCTGGGGCACGGGACAGCTCAGTAAAGGAGATAAATGAAGAAAGTACAACTTGCACTTTAAAAATCTCTAATTTTGCAATCTGTTGTCCCTTCCTTGGTACTAACTGTAAAAACCTAGTATGAAATGGAACTTTTCTAAGAAGAGGAATTTGTAATTTTTTTCTTTATTTGGCCACACTGGAGCTTGTGGAATTTTAGTTCCCCAACTGAGGATTGAACCCTCGGCCCATGGCAGTGAAAGCCTGAGTCCTAACCACTGGACCGCCAGGGAATTCCCCAGGGGCTTGCTGAATAATAACTATCATTCGTGAAGTTACTGTGTACTACTACTATCCCCACTTCATAGATTGGGGAAAAGAGGCACAGAAATGCTGAGGAACCTAGGCGAGGGTAGATCTGGGGTTCAGGACAGCTTCAGAAGAAGCTGGGTAGCACATGTTCTGCTCACAGTGACCCTGCATGAAAAAGGAACTGGAGACAATTTAATTTTCCCTGTAGAGGTGTGTATGTGAGGGTTAGGGGAGAGCAATGACACTTGGGGTTTTCTCTGAATTGTGATGTCCCAACAGTACACACTAGCAGCTGTGAAGCTCTTGGTAAAATGTAGGGCTTGTGAGCGCCACCTTCTGGAATGAAAGATAATGTCACTGCCAGTGACCCAGGTGGCAAGCAAGGCACACCATATTTGTGGACAAGGAGCTAGAACAGCAGCTTCATTAGTTGGCAAAATGAGAATACAAAAAGATCTCAATAGGCAGAAATGATAAACTTCATCCTAGAAGTTCGATAATAGTGTAAAATTGTATCTTTGGACTTGCAAAACCAATTCTTCATGTATAAGGTTGGAAAAATGTAGAATGTCTAGAAGCAGAGAGATACTCTGCTGATAGTGCTAAAACTCTATATGAAGTTCAGTTTTAGGTGTCAAAACTTTTTAAGATGATTACGGACAAATAGAATATGTTCATAGAAAGTGATATGGATGGTGAAGGGACTTAAAACTGTCACATAGAAACTTCTAAAACAATGCCAAACCCAAAGAATCAAAGACTCAAGCAAGACAAAGTTAGATACTTGAAGATTACTGGATGGATGGCCTCAAGGGAGAAGATTAGGATCAATGGATGATGCCCAAGAAAGAAGACTGGTTATAATTCAGAATGTGTCCTTCAGAGCTTTAAGGAAGGGGTGTTGTATGGTGGCAAGAATGTGTGCATGTGGCTGCTCAGTTGTGTCTGACTCTGACCCTGTGGACTGTAGCCCGCCAGGTTCCTTTGCCTATGGGATTTCCAGGTGAGAATGCTGGAGCGGGTCGCCATTTCCTTCTCCAGGAGATATTCCTGATCCAGGGGTTGAACCCATGTCTCCTGTATTGTAGGCGGATTCTTTACCTTTTGAGCCATTGGGGTTTCCCAGGTGGAAGGAAAAGCAGTTTTTAAAAAGTTTGAACCTCCAACTAATAAAAAAATTAAAAAAAATTAAAAAAAAAAATAAAAATAAAAAGTTTGAAAATATACACAACCTGATTTTTATATCATAGTAAAACATGCTGGAGAGGGGATGTGTAGAAGCAATCAGTTCCTCTGGTGAACACAGCAACATAAATGCTGGAAGTCTTCTAACATGATGATGCTATTCATATTACCTCATTCTGATAGTGTTCTATTGCCCACTAGTTGCCATCTCTACATATTCATCTACCTCATGAATCAAGGATCAAATCTACAATGTTTTTTGGTCATGTCTGCCACGGTTTAATTTCAATGATAACTTTCTTCCATAAATTTTTTTTTTTTTTTTTACAAATCAGAAAGGTAAACTTGGCTCATAGAGTCTACTCAGCGAGCTCAAAGATACCTCCAGAGAATAAAATTTATGGTTTTGTGGCCCCATGGACTGTAGCTCTCCAGACTCCTCTGTCCATGGAATTCTCCAGGCAAGGATGCTGTAGTGGGTTGCCATTTCCTTCTAAAGGGGATCTTCCTGACCCAGGGATAGAACCCCTTGCATTGCAGCCAGATTCTTTACCATCTGAGCCTCCAGAGAAGCCCTATTTTATTTGTGAAAGTGAAAGTCATTCAGTTGTGTCCAACTCTTTGTGACCCCATGGACTATACAGACCATGGAATTCTCCAGGCCAGAATACTGGAATGGGTAGCCTATCCCTTCTCCAGTGGATCTTCCTGACCTATGAATCGAACCAGGATCTCCTGCATTGCAGGTGGATTCTTTACCAACTGAGCTATCATAAAAGAAGCTAAAGCACCCAACCTCATTTGATTCTGAACATAGACTTTAGCATTTCTTTGGTCTAGCTCTGTGACATCCCTGTGGAGAAAGAAACTCAGACAGCTGAGTTAGTGGGAACATGTGGATTAGAATAAGGGCTAAATCCCTGGAGCCTGTAGGAAAGGAATGAATGGAAAGCCAGATTTTTTAAATATTGAATTTTAAGCCAGATTTTTCACCAACTTTTTTTAAATTAGTTTATTTTTTATTGAAGGATAATTGTTTTACAGAATTTTGTTGTTTTCTGTCAAACCTCAGCATGAGTCAGCCACAGGTATACATACATCCTCTTTCACCAACATTCTCACCTCTTGGTTTTTAAGTGCTAGCCCAATGAAAATAAGGAGAAGAGAGATGGGGGACGGACCCCAGGCCTTGAAGCATGCGTTTTATTGGTGTGTGGGCGGTAGAGGCAGTGGAACAGGGTACAGGGCTGAGAAGACAGTGAGCAGCCTCCTCCACTTCCTCTGGGGTGTTAAGTCCTTCCCAGGGGGCTGGGCCCCTGGGATTTCAGCGCTCTTCCTATCTGAGCCCAGCTCACAGTTCAAGTGTTGAGGTGGCCAGTAAAGAGCACATTGAAACCTTCCTGGGGGAGACATCAACCTATACAGGAAAGGCTGAATGCTGAGAATGAGGCCCATTTATCCTGGTCTGGAAGGAGCCTGGCAACAGCAGTGTGGCCATAGGGATAAACAAGGAGCAGGGACAACCCCTAAGGCTCCAGGCATCTCTCTCACCTTTTTCCACCAATATTTTGACAACACTCCTAAGAGACTTGTGACCTAAGTCTGTTTACACACAGAACGCTTGAAGTCTACCTTGTAGGGGAAGAAAAATCATTTCCCCACTACCCTCCTAGGTTCTTCAGTTGGAGTTCTGTATTAGACTGACAAAAGACAATATGGGCATATACAGCATAACAAAAGAATAATGAAGTTTTAGTGAAATGACCAGACAAAAGGAAAAAGACTTTCCAGGGTGGCAAATTGTAGGGAAGTAAGTATATGGGAGGGGAGAAGGCAATGGCAACCCACTCCAGTACTCTTGCCTGGAAAATCCCATGAGTGGAGGAGCCTGGTAGGCTACAGTCCATGGGGTCGCAAAGAGTTGGACACAGACTGAGCGACTTCACTTTCACTTTTCACTTTCCTGCACTGGAGGAGGAAATGGCAACCCACTCCAGTGTTCTTGCTGGAGAATCCCAGGGACGGGGGAGCCTGGTGGGCTGCCGTCTATGGGGTCGCACAGAGTCGGACACGACTGATGCGACTTAGCAGCAGCAGCAAGTATATGGGAGAAACTAATGGTACATGAATGTTAGGTTTGTTATATAGATTTTTTCTTGTGCCGTCTCTGGGCTAAAGGCTAGCATTGTCTCTGGTGATTAACTTCTGTCTTTTCTGGAAAAGGTGGAGGGGCAACTTAATAAATTTATGTCCTGCTTTTAGGCAAATAGGGAAAGAGCAGAGGGCTTTTCTTGAATCCACTACTCATTCTCTTCAGTTTGAAATAATCAATATGCCAAAGTGGCATATTTTGGGGTGGCATATTCTGCTACCCTTCAGTATCTATTTTTGGAGGGGAGTTGTTGATGTTCAGTTGCTCAATCATGTCTCACTCTGCAGCGCCGTCGACTGCCTCATGTCAGGCCTCCCTGTCCTTCGGTAGCTCCTGGACGTTGCTCAAACTCATGTCCATTAAGTCAATAATGCCATCTAACCATCTCATCCTCTGCCCCTTTCTCCTCCTGCCCTCAGTCTTTCCCATCAGCAGGGTCTTTTCCAATGAGTCAACTCTTTGCATAGGTGGCCAAAGTATTGGTGCTTCAGCTTTAGCATCAATCCTTCCAATGAATATTCAAGGTTGATTTTCTTTAGGATTAACTGGTTTGATCTCCCTGCTGTCCAAGGGACTCTCAAGAGTCTTCTAGAATACCACTGTTCAAAAGCATCAATTCTTCAGGGCTCAGCTTTCTTTATGGTCCAACTCTCACGTCCATACATGACCACTGGAAAAACCATAGCTTTGACTAGATGGACCTTTATCAGCAAAGTGATATCTCTGCCTTAAGTTCATGGTTGCAGTCACCCTCTGGAGTGATTTTGAAGCCCAAGAAAATAAAGTGTGTCACTGTTTCCATTTTTTCCCCATCTACTTGCCATGAAGTGATGGAACTAGATACCATGATCTTAGTTTTTTGAATGTTGAGTTTTAAGCCTGCTTTTTTTTCTGTCCTCTTTCACCTTCATCAAAAGGCTCTTCAGTTCCTCTTCTCTTTCTGCCATTAGGGTGGTGTCATCTGCATCTCCAAGAAACAAGAGGATGAAATTTTAAAGATGTCCAGGCTGAAAAGGGATGTCACTGTTGGCAGAAACATCACAGACTTTTTACAAAGGTGTGAGAAAGATGAGCATTCCTTAGAGTATGAGATAAGCAGATTTAGGTGAAAAACAGCCTTATGTTTTCCCTCATGGAGCTTTTACACATTTAGGAATCATAGGAGAGCTGATGTGGCCGAAATTGTTCCCTAGGGAGCAGCAATCTGTTTGGAGGGCAGGAGCTGAAGCTGTAGTTGCATAGTGCTTTACATAATGACAGTTGGCCAGTTAAGCGCCTTGCCCAACATCATAGGGGTGAGTAGTGGAGCCAGAATGCAGACCCAGACAGACAGACTCCAGAGCCCAAATTCTAAAGACTCACTATTCTGCCTCTACCAAGGTTATAGAAATGTAATTATCTATATGAAAAAGAGCTATTGGAAAGTTTCCCTAAACCACACCAGCGCTGTCACTCTACACAACTCCAGAGGCTTTTTGGAAAATTCAAGAATACGAGATGCCTTGCTGGGAGGCATTGCAGGCCAGAGGTGCCGCTCTTGTGGAATTCAATGTAAGCAATGCCAGGAGGATGCAACCTGGGGCTCTTGCCTGTAGCTCCCTGTGGTGCCTGCAGTATCCAGGCCTGGATCTGAGGTCAATTTCAAGAAAGCATTTCTTACAGATGCAGGTCAAATTTCCCTATACACTGAAAACTTTTTTAGTCCTGAGATAGGGCCTTATGGTGTCACATGTAGGCCTTGATCATGTAGAAGAGAGAAGGAAAAGGAGCAAAGAAGAAATAGAAAGAAAATACGATGAGGGGAAAGAAGTTGGCTAGTGGGTAAGCAGGTGATGACCACCTCTAGCCTTCAATGTTAGAACAGAGCCTAAGGACCAGGTGGTCTAGAGGTTGCCCTCTGCTACTGTCTGAATGTTTGAGTTCCACCCAAATTCATATGCTGAAATCCTAACCCTCAAAGGGGACAGTATTAGGAGGTGGAGTCTTTAGCAGAAGCTTAAGTCATGAGGGTGGGGCCTTTATTAATGGGATTGGTGCTCTTAGAGGCAACAAACACTCCCTGGCTCCTTCCACCATGGAGGATACTAGGAGAAGTCTGCAATTTGGAAGAGAGCCCTCAGCCAACTATACTGGCATCCTAATCTCAGACTTCCAGCCTCCAAAACTGAAGAAATAAATTAGCGTTGTTCATAAGCTACCCAGACAACAGTATTTTGTTATAGCAGCCTAAATGAGCCAAAGGATCCTCTAATATTTTAAGGGTCTCAGTGGATGAAAGGATAAGACAGCAGGTATACTTGTGAAATAAAGCTGGTAAAAGGGTTAAGCCTGTCAACTACAAATTGGCACTTGCCAAGGGCATTTGCCAGCAACTGAACTCCAACAAGAAGGGCCTTTGCATTCTACCCATGCTATTACAGCTGCTGACCTTCAACACTCCCTGAAGGGAATTCAGGGTGGAGAGTGAGTCTGTCTTTGTTCCAGGGAAACTGGTAGAACAGGTCTTTAGATAGATATTTTCAGGAACTGATGTCATGATCCTAATCCTTGCATCTCCTCATATCTAGAAAAGCACTCAATCCCTTCATGGAGACATCAGCCCCTCCTGACTAGCAGAAAATCTTGTAAAGAAAGCACTTGACTGCATTGAAATCCCCCTTCTCCAAAATCTTACATGTTGACCTTCCCCCACTACTTCTTTGGAGCAGTCTCTCAGAGCTATTTGAGGTGCTGTTTCCCAGGCTGCCCCAAATAATACTTAACTTGCAACTCTCACTTTATGCATTTTTAATTGGCTAGCCCCACGTCTGTTAAATTTTATTTGGGGCAAAATGAGGACTGCAGCCCAGGAGACAGCAACTCAGAGAGCTCTGAGAGACTGTTCCAAAGAGGAAGGTGATATATGTGATTTTGATGAAGGGGAAATACTTGCAATCAAGCACATATTTTTTCCATAAGGTTTCTACTAGTTTTATGAAGCTTTTGATAGTCATGAGGAACAGTCATCACCCTGAATGATTTTAGTGCTTTTCTAGATATGAAGAGATACAAGAATTGGGCTCATTAAATCAGCTCGTGAAATAGCTAACTATCTGAACACCTGTCCTGCCAGTTTTTTCCCCAAACAGAGTGTCTCATTTCTGCTATCCCCCAAAACTCCTTTCAGGGGGTGTTGGAAGTCAGCAGTTGCAGCAGTACCTGATTTAATCCTTATAGAGGTAGATGGCATGCACCTATGGCAAGTGCCAATTTGTAGTCGACAGTGCTACAAAGGCACAAATAGCCTGAAGAAAAGGTACAGTACCTTTCCTGCAGCTAGACATGCTACCACCAGGTGGAGCTAGACCCTTCTGTCATGGCTATTCTTCCTAACATGATGCTATGTTAAAGGCATGATTTCCTGGACATAGAGTTAAGTATGAGAAATTAGAAGTAGTTAACTTCCCTTATCGGATTGGCAAAATTTTAAAATCTTGTACAGGGGAGGAAAAAGAATTTTGCATCCACCCTTCTAAGTTCTTGGTTGAGGAACTGCCCCTTTCTCCCTATCTGCCCCCGCACCCTGTAAATTTCTCTTCGAAAGGTTGACTTCTACTTGGTTTTCAGAGCATTTCCTATGTTTGTTGTTTTTATTTATTTATGTTTGTTTGCTCCTTTTAAAAAGTAACCAACTCAAGATAATCCTTACGTCAACGCAGGGGAGCAGAATTTGCCACTCTAAAATGTCTCCTTGGCATGCTGTGCTATGCTTAGTCGCTCAGTTGTGTACGACTCTTTGTGACCCCGTGGACTGTAGCCCACCAGGCTCCTCTGTCCACGGGGATTCTCCAGGCAGGAAGACTGGAGTGAGTAGCCTGTCAGCTTCTCCAGAGGATCTTCCAGACCCAGGAATCGAGCTGGGGTCTCCTGCATTGCAGGCAGACTCTTTACCAGCTGAGCTGCCAGGGAAGCCGCTCTCATTGGCATATTCATTGTTTTAAGCTGGTTATTCTCTGAGAAACAGCAGACATGGTGAAGTGAAAGCCGCTCTGTCGTGTTCGACTCTTTGTGACCCCAGGGACTATACAGTCCATGGAGTTCTCCAGGCCAGAATACTGGAGTGGGTAGCCTTTCCCTTCTCCAGGGAAACGTCCCAACCCAGGGATCGAATCCAGGTCTCCTGTATTGCAGGCAGATTCTTTACCAGAGGAAAAAAAGCCCAAGAATATTGGAATGGGTAGCCTATTGCTTCTCCAGCCAGGGCTCTGTAAACCAAGTAGGAGCTGCCCTTTTGTAAGAAATGATTACATTTGTGAGGGCACTCTCCATTTGGAAGGGTGTGCTTTCTCTGTACCTGTAAGAGGAAGGTGACCAAATCTCTGGAAACTTATCAGCAGAGAAGGCAATGACCTAAATGTGGATTACAAATACCCTTCTTTACTGTGCTTTGCCTGGTAACTTCCCATGATGCACTGCCCCTGTTCTCAACATCCTCTTTTGTCTTTAGCTGAGGATGATATTTAAGGTGAAGAGTTTGGCCATTTTGTTGAGCTACTCAGTTTCCTGAGTCAGTTACCCAGTTTCCTGAGTCTCTCCCTTGAATACATGTTATTAATTAAATTTTTCTTTTCTCGTGTAAATCTGGTTCATGTCAATTTATTTCTTAAACTAGCCAGAAAAAGCTAAAAGGGGAGAGGATGATTTCTTCCTCCTCAATAGTAAAAAAGCATATGTTGGGGTGGCATATTCTGCTCCCCTCCACTTAATAATACACTTGATTATCAAGGCTGGGGGAAACAAACACATATTTTGCTGATGTGAATAAAAAAGGGGGGCAATTTGTTGTTGACTACAAATTGGCACTTGCCAAGGGCACTTGCCAGCGACTGAATAACAACAACGAGGGCATTTGCCATCTGCTTCTGTGTAGATAGAATCCTGGGCTGCTGCAGCTGTTGACCTTCAGCACTCCCTGAGGGAGTTCAGAGTGGAGAATAAGAGGCACTTTGCGCTCCAGGGAAACTGGTGGAACAGGTCTTTAGATAGATATTTTCAGGAAATGACTTCATGATCTCAGTCCTTGCATCTCATTTCTAGAAAAGCACTAAATCCCTTCATGATGACATCAGCTCCTTGTGACTAGTAGGAAACCTTTTGTAAGATGAGTGCTTGATTGTATTGAACTCCCCCTTCCCGAAAATCATATATATTGACTTTCCTTCACTGTTTCTTTGGAGCCGTTTCTCAGCTATCTGAGGTGCTGTCTCCTGAATTGCAGTCCTTATTTTGCCCCAAATCAAAATCAACTCGCAACTCCCACGTTGTGTATGTTTTTTTAGTTGACATTGTCAATATCATAATAAAACTACATATACATTTAAAATATGACCTAGTCAACATGTTAGCCAACAAAACTTGTCTGCTCACCTGCCATGCAGCAAAGCTAGTCTACTGATAACACAGTGTGGTGAAGGAACGGACAGCATTTATTGATGTTTCAGGAATCTTTTTTTGGGGGGGCCTTATCAATTGGTTTGCAGGATCCTAATTCCCCAACCAAGGAATCTAACCTGTGCCCTGTGCAGTGGAAGTGCAGAGTTCTAACCACTGAATCGCTAGAAAATTCCTGATGTTTCAGGAATCTTAATTATCAGCCTTCTGGTTCCAACCAGTCTGGGGTCTATGGACTTTTGGTCAGCATGAAGTCATAACTCTCCACCTGGGTAGTGGTCTTAGTTTCTGCAAAGCAACTCAAATATATGCATCAGATTATTTATTACCTGTGTTCAATGAGGAGAAACTAGAACTGCTTTATGGCTGAAATGCTGTTAAGCCATCATTACTTTTCTTGCCTGACTGCTTTTCCTTCTTTCGGTATGTCCTCACGTCCCTAATTAGTAACTGCTTGAGTCTGTTCTTTGGAACTCAGGGAAGGCTTAGCAGATAAAACTTTTTTCTCCAAATAAGAAGCATGGGACATGGAACAGCTTTTGTACCAGGGAAGTCCTTGCAGGTCCCTGCTCATTTTTAAACTCCCTCCCCTTTCCTTTGATAGTTCTCATTTCTGACAGAACAAGGATGGGACAAGAAAGTGAAGGTGACAGGGGTGACAGTTTAATCCCTGGTAGGGAAAGTAAGATCATGCGTGCTGCTCATCACAAAAAATCGGGGGGAAAAAAAAGGTTCAATAAGCTATGGTATATTCACACAATGAAATACTATGCAAATGTCAACTGAAAAACACACAATGTAGAAGTTGTGAGTTGGACTTTCCTGGTGGTACAGTGGATGGGAATCTGCCTGCCAATTGCAGGGGATATGGGTTGGATCCTTGGTCCAGGAAGGTTCCACATGCTTTGGGGGCAGCTAAGTCCCTGTGCCACAATTACTGGCGCCCACATGCTCTAGAGCCCCCGAGTCCAGTGCTGCAACTACAAAACCCTGTGTGCCTAGAGTCTGCTCTGCAACCTGAGAAACCTTGCAATAAGAAGCCTGCACACCGCAACGAAGAGAAAGCTCGCATGGAGCAATGAAGACCTGGTGCAAAAAATAAATACATAAATAAATAATTAAAAAAGAAATTGTAGGTTAAGTTTTATTTGGGAACCTTATATAGCACAAGAGAACATCTCAGATAGCTCTGAAGAACTTCTCTGAAGAGGTAAGGGAGGAACTGGGATATATATGAATTTTTTCTTTTTCTAGGAAGAACATATAGTCAAACATCAAAATATTACTGCTAATCACAAAGAACAGACATCTCAAGTTAAAGGTTTTAGTGCTTTTGTATTGATGAGAAGATGCAAGAACCTGGAGTCCTTTGAAAATTTTCCTTAGATATGGATCCTAGCTATCTAGTGCCAAAGCCCAGAATGTTTCCTGTTTTTCTTCTACCCTGAATATCTGAACATCCTCTTAGTGGAAGACGGCAGTGGCTAATGGCTTGATCCTTGTAGAACTGGAATGGCAGGCAACATTTTTTTCTTTACACAATTATTAAAAAAAGAGAAAGATTTCTATAAATTAATTTGAATAGATATAGTTTATATTTAATATATATGATATATCTAAGATATGTTTTAATAAAATTCTTCAAAGACTGAATTTTTAAAAATTTGAAAATTACTATGTTTTTACTTTGGCTGCACTAGGTCTTCGCTGTGGTGTGTGGGCTCTCCACTTGTGGCTCTCAGGCCCAGCTGCCCCATAACTTGTGGGTTCTTAGTTCCCTGACCAAGGACTGAATCCATGTCCCCTGCATTGGAAGGTGCCTTCTTAACTCCCGAACCACCAGGGAAGTCCCCGGGGTATGTTTTTTAAATGAAGAAAAAGCAAGGCTTCCTTTTTGGTAAAAAGTGATGAGAAATAAGACAGCACATTATATTTATTTTTGCAGAAACAAACACAGAAAGAAAAATAGTTAATTAAATTCTTTATCATTAAAACAACTGGTGGGTAAGATAAGGGTGAAAGAGAAATATGATGGAGTGTGGCTCTGAGCATACCACTTTCTACTGATTTGAATTTTGGAATTATAATTATGTTTTGCATATTTTAAAAAGTCAACAAGAAAAAAATATAAATTTCGTGGGATAACTTGCCGAAGAGACTGCCATAACAGTACAAAGGAATTGGGAGTTGATCATGCTTGAGCTATGAGAGTATTGAAATAGTACTAATAAGACACATAGAAAAGACAACATGTCAGGGTTGTACATTTTAGGAGAAGATACTTACACGGCCTTTTGAATGTGCTAGGTGAGAAGCAAACTAAAAAACCACTAGGTGATTGATTCCATGATGTCTGGTTCTAGGTGAGTGATCACACCATTGTGGTTATCTGGGTCATGAAGATCTTTTTTGTACAGTTCTTCTGTGTATTCTTGCCACCTCTTCTTAATATCTTCTGCTTC